>NC_045436.1:95108201-95360283 GCF_002776525.5 Piliocolobus tephrosceles
CCAGAGAATATGCTTCATGGCTTCATGGGACAAGAAAATGTGTCTGTACTGATTATTTCTGTATTTCTAGCCAAGCTATACCTGACACACAGAAAAACATTGATGTACATGAATTAAGTATGTTTTAATATTTTGAGAATATTTGGACTAGAGAAGTTTAAAGTAAAATGCAATAGTTTCATTGAAATATTATGTATTGTTTTAAAATACAGAGTGATAAATAGTTTGAATTTGAAAAAGGACATATTTCACTTCAGTGCGAGAAACAGCTTCCATACGACTGAAATCTCATTCAGTGAGTGAAGTTGCCTTATTCAGAAAGAAGTGTGCAAAATTTATGTAGAAACTACATGCTCACCTGTTAATTAAACTGTAAAGGTTTAGAATGGTTTAGATGTCCTATAAGACCCCTCCAAGCTCTTGGACTTTATTGTGATATAATCTATAATTTGTCATACATTTTATTTCAAGAAGAAATTATTAAAATGTTACTTAGTAGCATATGTCTCCCTCTGTGATTCCTACTGACTTTATATCTGCATTTTTTAGAGCAGGTTGTTCCAAAATATTTTGAGAAAAAGAAAAAAACTAGTATTTTTTACATAATGAGGTATATAAACATTGCAATCAACCCAACCAATCTAGAACCAATTCTAGAACCAATTGCATTATTAACAAAAATTATTAACCAAAACACTGTGGCATATATGACTGTTCTCCCTCATACTATACTTAGTTTTTTACTTTAAAAACTTAGAACTATAGATAGCTCTGTTACTTAGAAATTAAGCTATTTGTTTATGCATTTATATTTCTTGTTGCTATTGCCTTCTGAGGAATACATATAAATGTTACATCTGCTCTACTAAATGTAAACAATTATCAGGTATTTTGTCTATTTTCAAATATTTTGTTTGGATTTCCAAATGTACTGTTATTAATCAGGATTATTTCTGTTGTAATAACAGAAAATTACCTACAACTATTTTAAGCATAGAAAAAACAGAACTTATTGCCTCTTGTACCTGAAAATCTCTGAGAAGGACCTAGCTTTATAATAGCTGAATTCAGGGGCTCACTGTTTGTCTCCCCATTGCCCGATTTGGCGTTCTCTTTTGTTGGCTTCAACCTAATGCAGGCTCTTTCCCTGGAAATTACAAAATTATGTTCCACCAGCATAACCGTTCCACTAAAAGCAAATTCACTAAATGTAACAGTTCTAGCAATTCCTCATCATAGTCTTTCATGGCCCACATTGGGTTGAATGCCTTTGTCTGGGAAGATTCAAGCCTGAGGCACTCTCTGATCATCTCCAAAGTAATACCATCGACTGACAAGTCGGGATGGGGGGAAATTGCTCTCAAAAAGAAAAAAAAAAAAAAAATACTCTATTACTAGAAGAAGGGTAGATTCTTTATAGTAAGTAAAAAAATAGGCATTTATTACAGGTCCTCTTCTTCCTGCATTTGGGAAATTGGTGAATAATTCCGAGGTTACCTTACTCAATGCTTTTGAAATTCTGTTCTTCATCCTTCTCATTTTAATTCTTCATTTTAAATTAGTTCCTCGTTTTACTATTTCCTGATATAATCTTCCTCTCCTTATGCATTGGCTCTATTTTATTGCCCATTTGTGGTTTCATCATGTGTTTCTTGATGCACAGTAAATGTTACCACACAACCATATAAAATTGGAGGAAAATTTTCTGTTGGCTTTCTGTTACCTTTCTGAGAAACCAACATTTCATCGACTGTTAAAGGCTAAGGCTGAATTTTAAGCTCATTATCTTAGAGTAAACTTTAAAATATTCCTCAGATGTTTTTTCTTACATTGTTAGCTAGAAATCACCACTCAGTTCATTTGATGTGTTCGTTGTACAAATACTTTATGTTAGAGTTGTTCCCATGTAAAATATTTTGTATATACAGAAAACAGCTTATCTTGAGAAGACAGAGAGAGAAAAGGATTTCATCTAGATATATCAAGACACACATAATAGCTAATTACTAAGACATGTCAAAATTATTAAGTTAGAGGAACATCTCTTAAACCTCTGAGGAATATTGTAGATCTGTATTGTAGACCCCATTAAAGTGGAATACAATGTACTCCACAGAAAATTTATTTTTAGGCATTGCTTTCTCTCACTACTCTTTTTTTTTTTTTTTTTTTTTTTTTGAGATGGAGTCTCGCTCTGTCGCCCAGGCTGGAGTGCAGTGGCGCGATCACGGCTCACTGCAAGCTCTGCCTCCCAGCTTCACGCCATTCTCCTGCCTCAGCCTCCAGAGTAGCTGGGACTACAGGCGCCCACCACCGCACCCGGCTAATTTTTTGTATTTTTAGTAGAGACGGGGTTTCACCGTGGTCTCGATCTCCTGACCACCCGCCTCGGCCTCCCAAAGTGCTGGGATTACAGGCTTGAGCCACCGCGCCCGGCCTCTCTCACTACTCTTTTTCAGTAAACTCTGAATTAGGGACAAACAAGCAAAAACCCCAAACTCTGCTCATCTCTATCCTCACAGCCTCTGCCCACACAGTCTGTTTTCTCTCTATCTGCACCTTCATTGCCCTGAATCTTCACACGCCTGTCAGGACTTGGTAGAATCTGTTCTCTGTTTCCAACTGGTACTCTTGAGAAGAACAAATTTTTGGTTGCAATGATTTAAAAAAACAATAAACAAAAAAACTTCACCTGGTTTTATCACTAGATTTCATAATATTTTAGAATACTTTCAAACTTGGGAGTTTCATGGTATGTGTCCTTCAGAAAAATGTATTAAGATGTCAAGTGAAATGACAGGTAGTAACTACAACTAAGAAATTACATTTAGAAAATCTGCCATCTTACCTCTATGAGGTATATTCTGTTTCCAAACAGACAGCATAAAATCACAGTTGAGATTCTGGAGTTAGAGTGTAGGAACACAAAAGAGTTATTCATGTATTATGCACTTCAATTGCCTTACCTGTAACATCAAAATGCTGTGAATGAATGTACCTCTTAGGATTGTCAAGAGTAAATGGTGTAATGCATGACACATATTAAACACAATAGTTCTAGTTTTAAATATTTCTTATCTGAAATCAACACCCAACTGATTATTGCTCCATCTCATGAACATTCCTAGCAAAAAATTTTAAGAGATAGTATTAAATATTTCCTCTTTATGTTTCCTCTGAAATGACTCTTATTTTTGACATTAAAAATGTTGATTTTTCTAAAATGGGTTGGTTTCCTCAACATACTTTATTATTGGTTTTGCATCCCAAATTGAATTCATGCTCAGTATTCTATAATTTTCTTGATTTGACATAGAGCCTTTCTTATGTTTAAGGACTATAATTTTAATCTTTCCAACCTCTGCCACATCAGTTGTTCATAAAGGCAAGACTGGGCAACAGCTACTCAGTGACATCCTTAAGATCCTTCAGTATAGTCAATGAGTGCTGACCCATTCCAACGGGGCTATATGATTTGGTTTCTTCAACTTTCCTTTGTGCTTCCAAAGCACGTGTTATTTATTTCTATGTCATTAACTATCATATTTTATTTTAATTATTTATATGACTTATTGTTGTTTTGACTCTGTCTCGAGGATTTCTTCCATTCCTTTATTTCGTTATCATTGCTTACTAATTTCTGTCTCTCAGAACACAGACACTCACGCGCACACACACACCAGATCCAAAACACGTTAAGGAGTTGATACTTATTTAGAGAACGAATCTGTATAATATTAAGTACAATTTGATAAAGAATCATGAGCTTGACAATAAAAACTCTCCTTAACAAATTGCTTATGGAGGCTAAAATTAAGCATTCTGTTGCCATTTTTGCCCTCTCAAATCTTCTCCTTAATCTCAAAATTATCAAGAATGTATTGAACCGTCCTCATTTTGGTGAGATAACAACAAACAAAAGCAAACATTTGTTGGATGACTATCAGAGTATCATCGGACTAGATACTGAACTGGAGAGAAGTGAATTTGGACAAGGTTGAGTTATTGGGAACTACAATTTTGCTTTGAATCGAATAAAAGGAAGCAGTGAATGAAGGTGGCCGGAGAGTTCACTGAGTATACTTAGGTAATGAAAAGGGCTTGCTACAAAATTCCAATCAAATTGTTTTATTTGTATTCTTGATATTCCATTTAGATAGGATTGTTTCAAGTACAGACCTATGTATCTTAAGCATAAGAGAGTAGCCCAGAGGGAAGGAATCAAGCGAGTAACAGTGTGAATAAAACATTTGTGAAAACTTACAAATTCCTTATAGTATGCTTCTTGAATAATTTTGTGCTTTATATATTTTAGTTTTCATATAATGTTTCATAATTAATGAGATTCCTGGACTTCTATTATTTGCATTTGCTACTTATTTAGGTTTTGCCTTAGTTCAGCACTGGGCAGCTAGTTCCTACAGGGTTCTGATGAGCCAAAATCTAGACAACATAAAAACGTTTTTTTCTTTAATATTATTGACTAATTTAGGTTGTATTAATATAATATAAACCTAGTTCCACATTTTAAAGTAGATATTTGTGAAAGTGTTTCTGGGTTTAAAATTTTTGTAATTGCCAGCATGAAACTACAGATCCCTCAAATCATGATATGAAACCCTGTCAAAGACAAATCAACATAGATACACTATAAGTAAGAACTCTCAGAAATTGTGCTTGAGTGAAAAGCATTAAAATGCGGTTTTAAATTTCGTGCTGGCATTTTTAACAGGAAAACAATTATTATGAATGTCCTCTTATGTACTAGTATGGAAGAAGTGTCACAAAGGTAACAGTGAGAGACAGACTAGTTGGATTTTCTAGACTGACTAAGAATCCCTAAGCCTAGCTGGGAAGGTGACCGCCTCCACCTTTAAACACGGGGCTTGAAACTTAGCCCATACCCGACCAATCACAGAGCTCACTAAACTGGTAATTAGGCAAAAACAGGAGGTAAAGAATAGCCAATCATCTATTGCCTAAGAGCACAGCAGGTGGGACAAGGATCAGGATATAAACCCAGACATTGGAACCTTCAAGGGCAACCCCCTTTGGGTCCCCTACCCTTATATGGGAGCTCTATTTTCACTCTATTAAATCTTAGCTCGTGACTCGAGTTAAGCTTTCCCTCCAAGTCCACCACTGCTGTTTGCCGCCTTCGCAGAGCCGCCACTGACTTCCATCCCTCCGGATCCAGAAGGCTGTCCGCTGTGCTCCTGATCCAGTGAGGTGCCCATTGCCACTCCGGATGGGGCTAAAGGCTTGCCATTGTTCCTGCACAGCCAAGTGCCTGGGTTCGTCCTAATTGAGCTGAACTCTAGTCACTGGATTCCACGGTTCTCTTCTGTGACCCAGGGCTTCTAATAGAGCTATAACACTCACTGCATGGCCCAAGATTCCATTCCTTGGAATCTGTGAGGCCAAGCACTCTAGGTCAGAGAGCACGAGGCTTGCCACCATCTTGGAAGTGACCCGCAGCCATTTTCGAAGCGGCCTGCCACCATCTTGGGAGCTCTGGGGGCAAGGACCCCCGGTAACAATAGAGCTATTGAAATAAGAATCTATTTGTAACTCAGGTGAGAATCTGTCCTTTTCTCTTCCCAGGAAATGACAACTACTACCATATTTGAAAATTAGATAGTGGAATATCCAAGTAGGATTTATTAAAAAGGTGGTGTATCTTCCAGCTTGTAAAGTAAGTTGGAACAACAAAGTAATATGGTTGAGGTAGGAGTGGGAATTTTTCCTCATTGTAACACACACACACACACACACACACACACACACACACACACACACACTTTAGGAAGACATTTACTTGCAGTTCTCTAGAGGGATGGAAGATAAAAATTGGTGCCAGATACACATTTGGAAAAAGAGGGTGGCTGATTACCTTTTCTAATTACAAAATTGAAAGGAGTAAGCTGAAATTCAGAGCTTGTCAGAACGAAGGATGCTCTCACAGTAGATGAGAGCTATTTGAATCAGAGCAACATTAAAGGGATTTGCCTAAAAGGGATAGGAGTGTGGTTAAGAAGGGAACAGAGAAAGGCAGAATGAATTGAACATCACAAAATCAAGGACTGATGGGGAACTTATATATGACCAACCAAGGGAAAAATGCATCCCTTATTTCATTAAAAGTATCTCAGAAGAGCATGCTCTAAGACAGAGTTAGCTTTAAAGACCTGCAAAGCACAGAGAAATTCAATGCCAAATAATATCAGTTACTTAAAAATAAAATTCCTGCCTTTTACCTCTTTTCTCATTAATCCCCCACTTCCTTTAATCCTGGAGCAGCTTAAGGCAGCCTAGTGAGAGATGGAGAGAATACAGATATAGGCAAAAAATAGAAAATATATCATGCATTCAGCCATTTCCTTCTGCAAACTTCCCCTCTGGAAGGCTTGATCTGTTAAAAAGGACATGATTTATTTCAAACAAAGTTCTTGAGAGAGATCCTTCTCATTTGAATGAAAACAGAAGAGCAACCGAAAGAGTTGAAGAACCTGTTGAAAATTCCATCTAAGGCAGGAAAGTTCCATTCTCACAGAGAAGGTTAAAATGAGTAGGAGAGAGAAGGAAATGGATTTGTTTTCTGACTGCACTCTAAAAACCTGATCCCGATTTGTTCAATGAAATATAGCTACAAAAATTAAAATCACAAAGCATTAGCAAACTTTTATTTTTCTGAGAAAGGAAAATCTAAACGATCAAACATTAACATAAAATTTCTTAATTTATAGAAAAACATTTGATTCTACATAAAAAAAAATTTCTTAATTTGAGGCATCTTCCCAGAAAGAATATTAGGAATATACACAATTAATTGAAATGTCAACAAGCCTTAACGTTGTGAAAATTGGAATGTAAATGAAATTATCAGCAATTAATTTTTTGTCATTATCTAACAGTCCCCAATACTGGCTATATTATTTTTGTGTTAACATTAAAAAATACATGTTTGTGGAAAAAGTGATTAATGATTGAATACATGGATAGGTGAATGGCTAGATAAATGCAAGGGTAAATAAAAGAAAATGTTTCTGAAGTTTGAGAAAGGTACCTGAATAAACTTACTTGGCAGTGGCTACATTATTTTTATTCACATAAAAAATAATATGACCCGATAATTTTATCATCTGAGCTGATGGAAACAGTATGGATGAAAATAGCTAAATTTGAATAAATTTATGAACACTATATTTGAATCTGCTCAGAGTATTTAATGCAGCTAATTTATCACTATAGACACTTCTTATTTTCTGAGATTAATATGAATTTGTGCTGCTGTGAAAGCAGAGGGGAAATAAATTCTTCCTTTATTCAACCTTCCACACTGGCTGAGCAGAGAAATAGGAGCAACAGGAGGGATTCCTTGCAGAATTCAAAGTAGGATCTCTCAAGAGAGAATACCGGGTGTTCTTGTGGAGAATGACAGATCATTGTTTACATTCATCATTGACTCCATGGCTTACTCCTGGACAAGTGGCAGGAAGTATACACAAGGGAATGAATGTGTGAAACTTAGTTTTAAAAGGTTATCAAAAAGGAAATAAATGAAAACCATGAAAGCAGAGGTGCCTCTTCCATATTCAGTCCTTCACTTGAACTCACTACTTTTTTTTTTTAAAGTGAAATAATTAGAAAAATGCCATATCTAGATATAAAAATGGAGGAACACAATTTTTTACAAAAAAAAATTTAATGGGAATTTTGAAAAATATGAATACTGCTGTTTTGAATTAAGTGAGAATATCTATCAAATAAAAAGCACTGTAATAACATGCTATGTTAACACTTATTTAAACTATCATTAATAGTAATAATTTCACAAACATTAAGTATTTCCAACGAACATTCATTTTCTCAATCTTTTGGAAAGTGCTTTAAGATGGATTAGCTAATTTTAAAGATATTTTATTTTGAAAATTTGCTAAATATGTTGTTCTGAGGTACCTTTTAACATTAGTAACTATCGATTTCACCCTGGCTGCCAGTCTACTGTCTACCTGACTACATTTTGGCTTATGTACTTTTTAGTTACAGGAATCTCAAGGTCTGGAATTTGTTTTTAAATTTCATGCTTTTCTATTTGAAGTAAATATATGAATAAAGAAAATAGAGCAAAGATTAACTAACCAAACACTGTGTTTGATGAAAACTGTCAGATGACAAGGAAAATCGGTGTAAGAGCAAATAAATGTATGCATACCTGCAGGCTCCAGGAGACACATCAGTATTTTTACACAATGGATAGTGTATTGAATACACAGTAGGAGTCCTAGTACTCACTCAGGCTTGCCTATTATTAGATGAGGGTGGTAGGTGTATGACAGGTTCAACCTGATCACAAGAATGAAATTTAAATATAAAAGCGTATTTCAATTTCTCTCAGAGATGCAGTGTGGCAGTTGGAGAGCAGAGCCGGAGCAACACAGGTGAAGAAGCAAGTGACTCTTGGCAATTAATCACACATGTCGAAGAACAGTCAGGAGGCTCTGTTGCATTTGACAAAATAAGGGATTCCTTATACCCCTGAAGAAGAGGGCCTCCAGGTCCTCTTGTCCTGGTAACTATGTTTGTTTTAATCTGGGTGGCACTAGGATGAGACACTAAATGGAAAAATAGAAATTCAATAAATATAAAGTAATTCATGACATTGTATAATCATATTGTTGATTTTGCTATACCTTTAATATTCAGTACAAACAGCAATAAGCAATCTTAATTTATATATACAGATTTACAAAGAGTGTATTTTCTTCTGTTTGCTTTGGCATTTTGGCTCATTTTTACACATGTGCTTTTACTGTATGATAGTTGGAGGCATGTGGAGCCTTCTGATACATCCCCATCTGTGCCTACTGCTGTTCTGTTGACTCTCTCATTCCTGCTCTCTCTTTGGTCCTCACATTGCTAAAACCCCTGAATCACCATTTACTACTCACTCTCTCCCATACCTTGCCTCTCATCTTTTCATAATTATACCAGAATTGCTTGTGAAGTATCTTTCTATTCCTGCCCTTTTCCTGGTTCCCAGTTTCTGCTTTTCTACATCTCTTCCACAAAATTACAAGAATTATTTTCTAATGTAGACCTAGTCATACCATTTTTTTCTTAAAGAAAATCCTTGAATATAAGCACAAGAGAATCAGATTTGGGTATTTAAGAGATGTTGTAAAAGCATCCTTTGATATGAATATATTATATAAAACCAAAGAGAATCTATATTATCATCTAACTTGCAAGCTTGTCCAACCTGCCTTATATTTTGTTTTTGTTCTGTTTTTGATTTTTTCTTATTTGATTTTAGGCTTTCAACAGCCTGAAGTCATGGTTTTTAATTTCTTGCTCTAGTAATAAGTGGAAAACAGGGATGAGGAGTGGGCTTTACTGGACCAACCAGAAACAAAAAGTAAGAACCCATGACTGTATTATCTCCCATGGATTCCCTGAATATGTTTTATTTTAAATAAAAACAATACCTTTTATGTATTTTGTATACATAGGCTTAAAGGAAGTGCTTCAGCCTATTCACTGTTTGTCTCTAATAAAAACACATTCTTTTGGTAATGAGATGCCCACTCCCATGCCCAATTCAATACATGACACAATCTTAATGGCAATGTGTACAGCTTCTTTAAGACTTTCCAGGATCTTTTCCAACCTTCTTTCCTAGCTCATAATGTTGCAAAATCTCCTTATCCTATGCCCTGCCTCCAGTCTGCTATAGCCATGTTAGATGCCAATCTTTTCCCAGATAAGTTTGTGCATTTTCAAGATTTTTTTTCCTTTTTACTTATTATTCCTTCTGCCTGAAATTTTCTTCTCTCTCTTATCTGATTGATGAATTCCTATTTGTTCTTTGGGAGAATTCAAGCTTTATGTGTGTGAAAATGTACCTAACCTCACTGAAGAAATGAATTGCTCTGTCTGGGATATGGTATTAGAACAATCTGAATATATACAACAGCTATCAATTATACACTAGGTATATTTTAGCTTTCTTGGCTCCCTGATAAATAGTGAGCTTTCTTAGACGATATTTTCCATGGGTTGTATTTTATTTCGTATTTTATTCATAATCTTTAGTGAGCTACTGAATATTTCTTAAGTCTTCAACAAACGTTTATTCAATGAATGCAAGGAGGAATCTGAGACATAAGAGTTGGTCGCCTTAACTTCAAACTTTTAGAAAATTATTTCTTTTATATATTTGTATCATCTAAGATCCTATTTGAAGTTTAAGTATCATTTTCTTGATATGTCAGTATAATTACTGCCTTTATTTCTTACCTCTTCCAATCATCCCCACATAAGATTATATTCAAATACACATTCCTGAATTCCTGAATCATTTCTTTCAGAGATTGGAATTGTTCCTAGGTAGGAAGAATTCCCAAGGAGGGAAAAACTGTGAAATGCAAATTTGGACCTTGACTATTCAATCTTCTCCCCACTCATCCTCTAAAAACTTATGTCGTCAGAACTTTTATAATGGAAAATAAGCATAGGAGTGGGCGGGAACAGAACAAAACACAGACAATTATGCCTAGCACTAGGAATAAATAAAAGCTTCACACATAAATGATTTTCAAGAGACATACATGTTATCTCATAGTTTTCTTAAACTTATGTCCTGAGTTCTCAGTAGAAAAATATTAAATCACGGGGTGAAGAAGGAAGAGAATATGTGGATGGAAAGGTAGTTGGGGATACACTCAATTTTCTCATAGCAATTTTTATTCAGCACAGCACAGTTCATGACAGACAATAAATACTCAATCGATTGTTGTTATTTGAAATAATGAATTCCACAAATAATACTTGAACATCTATTTCCATTTGTCGAGCCCTTTTCAAGGCCTTGGGAATTCCTAGTTTAAGGAAGAAATGCTGTATGTTGCTTATCTTATTCCGTAAATATTTAAAAGAAGATATAGCCTCTGTCAGACACTGTGAAAGGAAAATAAATCTTGGGGCTCCAAAATCACTAAGCTACTGGGAAAAGTTGAGCTGGGAACTGCTAAGGGCAAACCTACCTCCCATTCTATTCAAAGTTACCCCTCTGCTCACTGAGATGAGTACATATCTGATTGTCTCCTTTGGAGAGGCTAACCAGAAACTCAAAATAATGCAACAATTTGTCTCTTTAGATAAATTGTCTTCCTATGACCTGGAAGCCCCCTCCCTGATTCCAGTTGTCCCACCTTTGCTTCAAGTTGTCCTGCCTGTCCGGACCAAACCAGTGTTCATCTTACATATGTTGATTTATGCTTCATGTGTCCCTAAAATGTATAAAACCATCTGTGCTTTGACCACCTTAGGCACATGTCATCAGGACCTCCTAAGGCTGTGGCACAGGCATGCATCCTCAACCTTGGCAAAATAAACTTTCTAAATTAACTGAGACCTGTTTCAGATATTCAGGGTTCACAACACTAAACCGCATTCTGGACACAAAGAGAACAAGCCAGTTGTCATTCCTGAATTCATAGAACTCCCAGGCTGAAATCATAATAGAATAATATTTAAATGATATGAGCTGAAATTGATAAAGCTCTAATTATACCTAAAGGAAAATAAAATAACTTTCAGAAATGTGTTAAACATTTATTGATGGATATGCCAAGTATTGTACACAGGTGTGTCATTTCTACCACCCTGCTGGTTTATTATAGTGCTATTTGTTTCTGAAATGCTTCTATAAATTTGCATATACTAAAACAGAACAATTTATTTTAGTATGATATGTAATTTTATTTGAGCTCTGTTCTGTACTTTCTCTCAGCCAATATTTGTTCTAGCTTGCTTTCATTGAGTTTATTATAAAGTGTGGTTTACATCAGTGTAAACTTTATCTGCCATTTACTTTTTGTTTTGGTTAACAGTTATGACGCATGCCTGACAAAAGGAAAGCAAGTGATAGTGCTCAACTAGCTGCAAAAAAATAAAAGACATACCACACAGGATATGAAGTTGGAAGTCATATAGAGTTCCATCAGAAAAGCCTCAGAAAGTGATTGAGAAAAATGGTGGCAAAAATTATCATACAATTTAGAATTGTTGAATAGGTTTTCGTATTATAAGAAGTATCAGGAAATTTAGTGCAACTTGAGAGTATGGCAAAAGAATCATATAAAAGATAGTTGAAAGTGAATAGAACAAACTAACAATTGCAAGTTTGCTATGCTGTAAATCCCTGTACTGTGTTGCAAACATATTTCTGTGGGGATAATGCCATGAGGGCCTATGCAAAACAGGTCCATTTAGCAAGACCATGTTCAGTGATGCATCCTCTCCCTATCTAATCTGTGTATGTGAGTATAGTGCCTTTTATATTAGTTATATAAGGACAGGAATAAAACAAAAATAAGTAGCATTGAGCTAGACTTACAACAATAAATTGTATTTCAATAAGTGGCCAATAAAAAAAAATCAGTCAGAAGAAGTAACCTAAAAACATATGTCATATTCTGGGTCTTGAAAATGTTACAGGATGGATTAAAACTGGGGAAAGAAAAAAAAATAGAAATTTGATGTAAAGCAATTATAGAAAGTAGTCTGCATTTTTATATTATTAAAGTATGTGTAGTTACTTTAAATAGTTTTGATATGAAGTTAAAAATAGTATTAATATAATCAAAAAGAAATAAAGACAACTGGAGATCATACATTTTACTATAATTGAGCTTAGATTTTTAAAATAATTCCACTTAACAAGTTTTACAATTTGACTTATTGCATATCTTTCTTACCTGTCACACTTACCTATCAAGAATATACTCAAGAAATAAGGTAAAAATACTATAAATAACCATAATGCTTCCTGAAATCTAATTTATTTTACTGACAATAGAACACTTAACATTGTTCTACTTAACAATCCAAACTTCTTACCTCTACTTTACCTCTCAGTTCATAAGAAATCAGAAGCAATAATATTAACAGGTTTTAGAGTTGATTTCTGCTTGTTGATACGAAGAAGTAGCTTGCAGAAAAAAATGAAACCAGACAAAATGGGATGGGATCATCTGTCTCTAGAGTCGCTAGTCAGGATTTGAGGGAACCTAGTAGACGTGGGCTGATGTTCTTCAAGATGTACTAGCTAAACTCATTGTATTTGTTGATTCTTAGGGATGACAGAAAGGCTGAGGTCAGACATAGAGCTATTACTGAGAGATCAGAATACCAGTAGAGCTTTCATCAATTTCATAAGTCTGGGGAGACAAATGGAGCTTAGGGGTGCAATGGCAGGCAAACCTTAGATACCAAGATCTCAGAAAAAGCGAAGCATAGAGAAGACAAAATTTTGTGATTTTCCTTTTGCAGCATTTATTGAAATCTTAACTTACACAGGAGAAGAAGCAAAAAAGTTAAACAGATAGTTGTTTAAAAACGTTACAGAATTTTTTGACAATCTTAAAGTGTGAAAAAGATAATATTAAAAAGAAAAAAAAAAACTTGAAGGGAATATCAAGAAGAAGGACTCTTGGTAAAGGCGTGAGTTATCTCAGCTGTTGACTAGGGTATGGTAATCTGCCTCATCCTAGCTTCTCCAAAAAAGAAAGACTAGAACCAGAGAACATTATTTAGAGACTCTGAAATTATAAATGTAAGTTGTCCCACAATCAATGAGAAGGTACTCAACATACCAAGAGACAATACCAAGAGAAATAAATGACCGTAAAATGTAACCCAAGGAAAACCTTGATATTGTGTTTACTAGGAACATACTTTAAGTGTAATTTAAGTTTAAGAAAACAGATGATATAATGGAGAATTTCACCAGATAATCTGAATCTATAAAAATAAAGGATATAATTTTTACAATTGATAATATCAAAAAACTTAAGAAACAAATAGATAAACTTACTAGCACATTGTACAGAGCAAAAGGGGTTAAATGACTGGAGGAGAAGGGGGATAAAAACATATTCTGACTAACACATGGAAGGTAAAGAACCAAATACAAAGAAAAGAGAGTGAAAGACTCAGGAGGAAAAAGCAAAATGTTTACTTTAGTTGCAGTTTGAGTTTCAGGAGAGAATGAAGAAAACACATCACAATGATATTTAATAATGGTCAAAACCTCACCAAAACCTACAAAAACATAAATCTACAGACTCAAGAAATATTGCAAAATCCAAGGAGGATAAATTACAAAAAAAAAGGAGAACCATGGCATGGTATATTGTTAACATCATCAGGGTTCTCTATATGGGTAAACTAAGCAAATGTTGGTATCACTGAAAAAATAGAGATACTTGAGGAAAGATGGGAAAATGAGATAAGGGAAACACGTTGAGCTTGATTTTAGAAATGGTCAGAAAGAAGGAAAGTAAGTAGCAGACATAGGCATCCTCAAAAGAAATCTGTCTGGAGGTGCAGAAAAGAGTCCTTCACCAAAGGTGTCTTTTCCCATGGAGAGGAGAGGGGAGGGACTGCATTAGTAAAGAGAGTTGCAGGAGCACATAGAATCCAGGCCCCCATACCAAGTCTGCAAATATTTCAAATTGAACCCGCCTTTGGTTTCACTTGACTTATATAAAATGAGGAGTTTGGCGGAGATAATTCTTGTTATATGTATTTTGAATTTTAAGATTGTATGCATTTTATGAAGTTTTCATATATTTTATCTCACTGTAATATGCTATGATTGAAACAAGGCTAATATTTAAAGTCTCTATTACAACCACAATGGAACTGACCTTGAGAAAAGTTAAATGTGTTGTATGTATGGAATCTCTCTGGCTTTAACTTTCTAGAACTCATCCTCTAAGGCAAAAAAGCATGATTTTTTTTATGAAGTTTAAAATGTAAAATATCTACATTTTAAGGAATTATAGTTGTAACTTAGGAGTGATAATGGGATTGTGATTATGTTTTTAAGAATCCTTTTGTTTAAGACATATATACTAAAATATTTTTGAGTATGATACTGGAATTTGCAACAAAATGATACAGTAAATAAAATAGTAATTCTCTATATCTTTTTATTTTATTTTATTTTATTTTATTTTATTTTATTTTATTTTATTTTATTTTATTTTATAGAGATAGGATTTCTCCCTATTGCCCAGGCTAGTCTAGAATGCTGGAGCTCGAGCCATCCGCCAGCCATGGCCCTTGGTCTCTCAAAGTGCTGGTATTGCAGCCCCTATTTCTTGTTTTGGGTGATTCTAAAATATATCTGTACAGTTACCAAAACGCATCCAACTAAAAATTTAAGCCTTTTGCATTTTAGTGGATGCAAATTATGTCTCGGTAAGAAGAACATACAAAAACGAATAAAGATAATGTTGAAGAAAATAGCAAAGCTTAAGGACTTACACTATTACTATCAAACATGTACAATTACAGTAATTTTAAAAACCGTTTTCTTACATAGATATAGAGAAATGTACTAATAGAAAGAATAAAAATTAGAAACAGACACAAATAATCACCTGATAGGACAAAGTTCATTTTGTAATGTTGTTAGGAAATAATGATCTTTTCAATAATTATGAGTCAACTGAATATATATGTAAGAAAAAAATGAATTGTGCCTTCTACTTAATAATATATTAAAAATTTAATTCCATACAGAAAATAAATGTAAATGTGAGAGACAGAAAAATAAATCTTCCAGAAGAAAGCATAGGAGAGTACCTTCATGACTTAGGACTAGACAGAAATTTTTTAACTAGGTCACAAAGGCACTAGTCATAAAGGAAAAACAAAAAGATAAATAGAGCTACATTAACATTAAGACCTTCTATTTATCAAAACATACCACTGAAAATGTGAGCAGATACAGAATAGAGTGGGGGACTTTGCAAGGCATGTATTTGCTAGAGGCTTATATATACGATATGTCAGAATATATACAATTCGACAACGTAAGAAGCTCCATAAAATACTAGGTGAAAGTTTTCAATGGGCATTATAGAAGGATATCCAAATGACCAAGCAACATATGAAAAATTCCCAATCTCACTAATTGCAAGAAAGGCAAATTAAGAGGCAATGCCATTGTTCACACAATCTTCAAAATGTTAAATCTGAAAGAGAGAATACCTACTTTTAGTAAGAATGTGGAGTGAATGAACTTTTTGTATACAGGTGATGAGAGTGCAAAATAGTAAAAATAACTTAGAAAATTGTTTGGCAGGCCGGGCGCCGGTGTAATCCCAGCATTTTGGGAGGCTGAGGTGAGCAGATGATGATACCGGGAGATCGAGACCATCCTGGCTAACACGGTAAAACCCTATCTCAACTAAAAATACAGAAAATTAGCCTAGCGTGGTAGCACGCACCTGTAGTCCCAGCTATTCGGGAGGCTGAGAAAGGAGAATCACCTGAACTCAGGAGGCGGAGGTTACAGTAAGCTGAGATCGCGCCACTGCTCCAGCCTGGCGACAGAGCGAGACTCCATCTCAAAAAAAGAAAATTGTTTGGTGGTATATACTGACGCAGAACATGTGACCCAGTAACTTTATTCCTTGATATAACAACGTTTATCCTGAATTGTAATTGGGGAATAATGGTCTTTATAGGTTTTTTAAATGGTTTTTCATTTCTTCTTGTCCCATACCACGTATTCAAGAAATAGAACATTACTAGTGTCTCAAAAGCCTCCTTTATGCTCTCTCTTAATTTTTACTCTCCAAACAACCACTGTACTGACCTATGTCATATATTAATTCTACCTGCTTTTGAACTCTACATAACTGGCATCATATAGTATATTTCCTTTTATGTCTTGGTTCTTTCACTGAATAATACAAATTTGATATTGAGCCTTTGTGTTTTGCATAGCAGCAATTTGTGTACTGCCGTTACTACGTGATTCTTACTTTTACAGGTAAAGCACAAGTTATTCATTCTGCTATTGGTGGTCATTTGGGCTATTTCTCATTATTGGATTCTAATACATAAGCTTCTATGAACACTTGTGCATATGTTTTGATTAATTTATGTAAATCTATCTGTTAGGTATATACTAAGTATATCAAATACATACTTATATGTTTAAAAAGATTATGAATGGTTAAAAAAATCTGATATTAAAGCTGTAAACTTTAAATATACATTCATTGATTTAACAGCTAATTATTAATTGAGTATGATGACATGTGAACAAAGAACAAAAGAACATTTAAGATTTTCATACTTTTCTGATTATATGTTATTAATTAGTATAAAATGTATCTTCTCCAGTTAACACACACACATAATCACACACAATATTTTATCTTATTAAACACCTAGGAATTATTAGATACTGTACTGGGAATAATGAAAATAAAATATACAAGGCCATATCATCTTAGAACATATTATCTAATAGGCAATTGACAAATTATCAAGAAATGGACATAAACTTGGAAATTGAAACAAGTATTGTGAATGAAATAGAAGCCAACTTCTGAAAGAGAATAACTGAGGTTAGGCAGAGGGGCAAGAAAAGAATAGGCAGTGGGTGGTGTTGAATCTGTTTTCTGAGGTTGTGGTAGTGAAGCTGAAGCCTTTTGTACTAACTAAAAGGTCTTTTCAGTCACACTAGAGCTTGTATATTCAAGGACTTGCTGAGGATATATTATACCGGATGAGAATGGGAAGTCTGGTAGAAATCACATAATCATAGCCTTAAGGGCTCTTTGGAAATGGTAAGAAAGTTATATTTTGTTTCTCTTGCACAAATAACTGGGTAGTTTTAATTAGAGGGAGCGTAATCTAATTTATGATTTATAGTATATCTCTAGCTGCTGTATCAAGACAAGCTTGCAGGGGGTGAGTGAGGTGTTAAAAGACTTGGGTTGAGTTCATGTGAGAAATTGTGGACCCCTCCCCCGCAAACAATGGTTTGGCAGAGACAGAAAGAGTTTTTTTTTTTTTTTTTTTTTTTTTTGTATGTAGATTTGATAGCATTTGCTGATTAACTTAATTTGGAAAGGTGGTGGTTGGACAAGGTAGAACAGAAAGTAATTAAGAATGATTTCCAGGTCTCTGGCTTGTTCACTTGAATGTATGTATATTCCTTTTATTTATTGAGAAAGAACTTAGTACTGCTCTGGTCTTAGTTATTTCTTGCCTTCTGCTATTTTTTGAATGTGTTTGCTCTTGCTTCTCTAGTTCTTTTAATTGTGATGTTAGGGTGCCAATGTTAGATCTTTCCTGCTTTCTCTTGTGGGCATTTAGTGCCATAAATTTCCCCTATGCACTGCTTTAAATGTGTCCCAGAGATTCTGGTATGTACTGTCTTTGTTCTCATTGGTTTCAAAGAGCATCTTTATTGCTGCCGTCATTTTATTATGTACCCAGTAGTCATTCAGGAGCAGGTTGTTCAGTCTCCATGTAGTTGAGCGGTTTTGAGTGAGTTTCTTAATCCTAAGTTCTAGTTTGATTGTACTGTGGTCTGAGAGACAGTTTTATGATTTCTGTTCTTTTACATTTGCTGAGGAGTACTTTACTTCAAACTATGTGATCAATTTTGGAATAAGTGCGATGTGGTGCTGAGAAGAATGTATATTCTGCTGCTTTGGGGTGGAGAGTTCTGTAGATGTCTATTAGGTCCACTTGGTGCAGAGCTGAGTTCGATTCCTGGATATCCTTGTTAGCTTTCTGTCTCGTGGATCTGTCTAATGTTGACAGTGGGGTGCTAAAGTCTCCCATTAACAAATGACTTTCAGAAAAAGCAGAGTTCAATTAAAAGTGTGATAAGTAGTTGAAAGTCTTATATATGGATAAATCAAGTTTACAGTTGCATTAATCAGTTGAGACTTCAAAGAAGTTTGGGTAGGAGATATACTTTGGAGGCTGTCAGGATATAGTTGCTATTTAAGGCCTTGAGAATACGTGAGCTAATGTAGGAAGAAACTGTAAAGAGCAAAAGCCCAGGGTCTACCCCCAATATTCAACCTCTCTGACATTTAATGTCTAGAATAAAGCCTGAGACGGAGCAGCAAAAAAACAAAACAAAACAAAACAAACAAACAAAAAAAACAGTGCTTTGTCATAAAATGTAAGTGAGGTCTAAGTGCACCAAAAAGAAGCTAGTAGCCAAATCAGAAATAAGGGCTAAACAAGTTCTCTATGTTTGGTTAAGATCTTTGACAAAAATAGTGTTAGTGGTGGTTTTGTGGTTAAAAATCAGATGTGAATGGATTTCAGTCCATAGTGTTCTAAATCAGGCATATAGCAGATAAGAGATCAGAATGATACCTTGGATTTGATTAAAGCAACTCAAATGCTGGATAAAAGTTGAAAACAATTTCAATGCATCACTGAGCTGCACAAAAAGTAAGAAATACACTGAGATTAAAAATGAAATTAAAGCAGGAACCTTGGGAGGTAAGTGAGCACCAAAACTTGTTTTCAGCCAGAGGGTTTTCTGATAAACCCTGGGAACTTTAGGTTTTACTTTAATGAACCTCATTACATAATGGAGTATGAGGGAGAGAAGATAAAACTCAGAGCCTGCCCAAGATTCAGAATTGAGTTACATAAAGCAAACCCCCACAGCTTAATGAAAATTAAACCCCATTGCACAGAAAGGAACTGATTGGAGAATTTAAAAATCTTAACCTTGACAATAAATGAAGAGAAAAATTCATCCTGCATATTTATAATCACAAGGTGGCTTTTACATGGGGTGAACATCTACAAAAATAATGTAATTAATGCCAAACATAATAGCTCATGCCATAATCCCAGAGCTTTGGGACGCCAAGGCAAAAGGATTACTTGAGGCTAAGAGTTGAAGACCAGCCTGAGCAACATAGAGACCTCATCTACACACAAAGAAAAAGGAAAAAAACAAATTATCTGGGTGTGATGGCATGTGCCTGTAGTCCTCAGTACTTGGGAGGCTGAGGCGGGAGGATTGCTTGAGCCCAGGAGTTTGAGATTAGAGTGATTTGTGACTGAACCACTACACTCCAGTCTGGGTAACAGAGGGAGACCCCATCTCAAAAAATAATAATAAAGAAAGTATATTATAATTCAAAAGGCATCAAGTAATTCATACTTTAACATGTTAAATGAAAAGGTAAAGATATATTATTATCTTGATAAAAATGGAAAATACACAAGAAAATTCAACATTTATTCCTCATAAAATATTAGTAAATCTTTTTAAGTGTGTAAATTTTGTAGAGAGCAAATTATAAAACTTGACTATATGATATTAAAGAAAACCTAAAAATGATAGAAACATAACTATTTCAAGGATTGGGAAATTCAACATTGTTATGATATAAACAACAAAGTGGCTGCAATTCTAGTAAAATCCCCAGTGTATGATTTGTTTCACTTAACTTTACATTTTACATTCAATTTATCAGTCTGATTCTAAAGTTTGTATCAAAAAGCAAATGATAAAAAATAGGCAATGGAATGCTAGAAAAGAAGAGCAATGTGAAGACACTGGCCCTTCCAGATCCTCAGAGCAGCTATAGAGCTATAGTAATTAACAGAGAGAGGGTTAGCACAGTAGGAGACACATAGACAAAATGATCTAAAGAGAAAGCCTAAATATAGAACCACAGCATAGATATAAACCCATGTATATATGGAAATTTTATTTGAGTCAAAAAAATAATAATAATGACAGAGTGATGCAGACACAACAAACACTTTTCAATGTGACAGTGGTACCAATAATAACAAAAGATTAATGATGGTTGGTTTGGGGTAAGGGAAATATGAGAAATTATTGCTTTCTTTTTTGTGTATTTTTAAATAAGATTTTCCTACAAAAACAAAGGTAGTAAATAATTTAACCAGTAGTGAATAAAAGGTGAAGAAGTGGAGATGGAAAAATAACTCTTCAAATGGCTATGAAGGAAAGCAGATAATTTAGACATTAGTCTGAGGTACGCAAGGACAAAAGGAAATTATTGTCACTATTGGAATATAGAGAATCCCTATAGGCTGAAGGAATGATCAAGTAAAAAGTGAAATATAGATGATTCAAAAGGTAAGGGGATAAATTATCTAAAAGTTTGTCTATGTAGGGAACTCTTAATGTTCTAAAATGCTATTTAAGCAAAGCATAGTTAAAATGCGACATTGTGACCATGAATTTGCATAGCCCTAGGTTTTCTTTTTTTTTTTTTCTTGAGACGGAGTCTTGCTCTGTTGCCCAGGCTGGAGTGCCGTGGCTGGATCTCAGCTCACTGCAAGCTCCGCCTCCTGGGTTCACGCCATTCTCCTGCCTCAGCCTCCGGAGTAGCTGGGACTACAGGCGCCCGCCACCGCGCCCGGCTAGTTTTTTGTATTTTTTAGTAGAGACGGGGTTTCACCATGTTAGCCAGGATGGTCTCGATCTCCTGACCTCGTGATCCGCCCGTCTCGGCCTCCCAAAGTGCTGGGATTACAGGCTTGAGCCACGGCGCCCGGCAGCCCTAGGTTTTATTTTCCAAGCAGAAAGAACAGACATTAGGAGACATAAACAATATGTAATATTCCTGGAATAATCTTTTTGACATTGAAAAATGTAAGGCAGACAGAGCAAAATACGTGAGTATAGATATGAGACCATAGAAAACAATTTGATACAATTTTTCTTTTCTTCTTGAAATAATTTGAAAGTTATCCTTTTGAGTTTCTTAATCATAGAAAGTATTCTGGGTCTACTGAACTGCTAAGAGCTTATGAATGCATGTGGAACAGACGTATGACCAGAGTCAAAGATTTTCTATTTCTTCCTTGATGCAAAACCCTGCATATCCATTTTTTCCTGCTTTTTATCCAATCATAAAATTTTGACTCTAATAATAGAAGCAAAATTAGAGAATTATGATTCTAAGTTATATTAATGAACTTAAAATAGTCCAGTAAAAAGAAAAAAAAAAAAACAAACTTTGTGGGTACTACCCCTGTTCACCGAAGTGTGGCCTTTCTGCATTGCTGGGCTCCAGCAATCCTCCTGCCTCAGCCTCCCAAGCAGCAAGGACTATAGGCAGATCATTCCCCCTTGAATTACACAGTGTGATTGTTTTGGTCGATCTTATGTTAGGAGGAGTGAGGTATCTTATTTCTGATGGAAAGCAATGATCCATTATTCAGCCTTGACTCTTCACTTGCTGCAGCTAGTGTGAAAACTTATATTACTGTGGAGATACCATAAATTCAGAGCAAAAGCACATCTTTATTGAGGTAGGCCAATGAAAATTTGGAGTTGTTACTACATCATAACCTGAACTATTTTGAATGAATTAAGAAGCTAAAGTAGAAGGACTAGCAGGAAAATTAAACCCCAGAAGAAGTAAAGGAAACTGAGTAGAAGAAAATCTAAATCTTCAAACTATCCCTAAGTCTTAGGAAGAAAGGAGTCGTGTATGAAAGAAATTGCAGAAAGTGCTTATGTCACGGTATAGCTCCGTCTATGTATTCCTTTCTAACGGAACTGGGTTTGAAGGTTATTTCAGTTTCTTAACAAAATTGTACCTCATTTAAAAAATTATTAAATATTTTAGTTCCCCTGGGACCAGAAAGCTAAAGTTGAGGATTTTGAGTCCTAAATTTAGAAAACAGATTATTACTTTGAAAAGTTTCAATTTTTTACCTTACAAAAGTTACAGTGACAATAAAATGGTATTTAAAAATTAAATGGCTGGTCCTGATTCTTAATTTTTTTTTAAGAAAATGCAACTTGTCTTTGGTCGTTTTATGTTTATGTGTTGTCTTTACCATTTTATTTTAGGGATCTGGGTCTATCTTACACGAATTTTCTATAAAGAGAGGCTTAAATTTTGTAACTGAAATTACTCCCACCAAGTAAGCTTAAAAACCCATTTTTCATGTTTAGCAAGACACCCCTGCATATAGTCATGAGAAAAGATTATTTGTCAGTGAATTTCAGGCATGTCTTTAAAAAAGTCTCACGCAGTGCCTTTCTGTGCCCTTATTGACTTTTAAATATTAAGTCATGCGACAATACTGTCTTTACTCCAAGGGTCAGGTAACAGAAAACAATAAACTGGCTAAAAGTAATACAGCACTGTTAAATAAAATCAAACAAGAAAATATAGCTTTAAAATTCAGGCTACCACTTTGTTCTTACTTTGGCTTGCTTATGGGAATTTATTGAAGAAGCTTTTTAAACTTCATCAAAAAAGCCTCATACCAGTTAATGATAGTGTGAGGGAGAAGAGGTTTTGCTATGTTTAAATTCCATTAAAGCATTGTGGGTTTTCACTTCCTAAGTGGACCTTTTAACTTCCGAAGTAAATCCTTTGAGGTTTAAGCTTATTTGCTCTCAGCAATAATATGGCTTCTGTGACAAAAAATAAAAAGTAATACCATAGACATTTTTACAGCATGCACTTGTGAAATATCTTCCTATCGTGAATATATAGCTGAAAGGTATCTTCAAATTAAATTGTATAATATGATGTATAAGTTTAAGTTTTTAATGAAATGGAATACAGCTATACTGAGTATTCAATCAATTACAATTTTAAAATTTTCACTTAAAGGAAGACACACAAAATAACAAGAAATTAAATAACTCATAACAGCAATATGATTACAAAATCATGAGTAATTTCAAACCTCATGATATAATTATTTCCCAATGTTTCTGCTAGAGTTTAATATAATATGGATCAATGTCTAGAGCCACATGCAAGAAAAGCATGTTTAGACTACATAGGGTCATTGATAAATACAAAGTAGATAAATTCATGATTATACGAGATAGAATGCATAAAATAATTTTATTTCATTTATGACAATTTTATTATGTATAATCAAAAATTACACAATCAATATTTTTCTTAAGGATTACATCCTTCTAATAATTTGACTCTTAAGCTTCCGGTTAGACATGGACCATTGATTGATCACTAACATGTATTTCCTCTTTTTATGAAAACTCACTAAAGTAGAAATTCAAAATATACAAAAATCTATAAAGTCAAAGACAACAAGAGAGAAAATAGCATAAAGAGAAGTATGGTTCCTCATTTAGCTGATTTATTAAAAAGTACCTGCAGGGGGCATACCTGACACAAAATAGAATTGTTTCCACAGCTCCTGGGAACATAAGTTGTTGAAAAAGGCATAGCTAAAATGGGGACCTGGAAACGAGATTGCATAAGAGGCTGTATTGTATTATATTGACTCCTCACTCACAGGTCCCTTTCTTACAACCAATCCATCCTTCAACACTAAAGTTTTATTGTCTAAGAAAACTCAATACATGAACTACAAGCATAGAAGAGGACAGGGCCCGGCTTGGGACTATAAATAGCCTGAGTGAAAAGTAGAACTCAAGTCCCTTTCCCCATTCTGAGAATAAACGCAGCAATCCGCTATTTATTTGCACAGCAGGGAGATTATTTGCACCACTAAGGAGAGACAGAGTCATTGCAGCTCACCCCACAGTAAATGGCTTCAATCATCAAAGCCTTTACAGAGAGCTTCCAATCAGCTTCAAGTGTTTCATTTTTAATGTAATGGAACAGTAAAAGCTCACCCGATTGTTGCGGAAAGCCACCAACATGAACAGTGAGCGACTAAAACTAACAAAAAGTGGAAAAATGAGAAAAGAAAGCCAACAGAGAAAGGAGAAATAAAGCAAAAGCAAAAGAGGACTAATTGTCATATTAAGATATGAGAATATGTTACATACTTTAAGTGGTCTGTTCTAAGAAGAATAAAAGAAAAAAAAAAGAAGTCATGGATAAAATAAAAACATTTAATTAATGGGTTGGATAGTAAAGTTGATAACATTTTCTATTATGATCTCAGGTCAGAAAAATGCATCCTGCAAAGCAGTACACACAAGGCACAAAGAAGAAAAATAGAATTGTGGTTCAATTCGCCCATTTTTCTCTTAGGAGACCTGGCACCTAATTTTGATATGCATTTGATTGTAATGCATATCAAAACCTAACTGACAGTAATGACACTTAAAGTAATCATTAATCATTGAGTAACTAAGATCAGATTTGCTAGTATTTTATTTATTAGACATTTGCATCTATATGCATTAGTGAAATAAGGTTAAAATTTCATTTTTATCAGATTTTGATATAAAGGTTTTTAAATGTTTTAAAATTTTTTTTTTTTTTTTTTTTTTTAATAAAGAAAAAGAGGTTTAATGGATTCACAGTTCGGCTGGGAAAGCCTCACAATCATGGCAGACATGGCCACATGTCTTACATGGCAGCAAGAAAGGAAGAGAGAGAGCCAAGCGAAAGGGGAAGCCCCTTATAAAACCACCCGATCTAGTGAGACTTATTCACTGCCATGAGAACAGTATCGGGGAAACTGCCCCCATGATTCAATTATCTCCCACTGAGTCCCTCCCACAACGCGTGGGAATTATGGGAGCTGCAATTCAAGATGAGATTGGGTGGGGACACAGCCAAACCACATCCAATGATGTCACCAATTACAGGGCCTGGCAGAGAATACTCCATAGATGTTATTCCTTCAGTCTTTCCCAGTTCATTCAGCTAACTGTAATTCTTAATTTATTTGGGGTCATGGGTCTGTTTCTGAACCTGATGAGAACTATGGTTTCTTCTCTCAGAAAAAAACATACATGTAAATACATTTAAAAACTCTAGGACCGGGCGCGTTGGCTCACGCCTGTAATCCCAGCGCTTTGGGGGGCCGAGGCGGGCAGATCAGAAGGTCAGGAGCTCCAGACCATCCTGCCGAACATGGTGAAACCCCGTCTCTACTAAAAATACAAAAAATTAGCTGGGCGAGGTGGTGAGTGCCTGTAGTCCCAGCTACTCGGGAGGCTGAGGCAGGAGAATGGCGTGAACCCAGAAGGCAGAGCTTGCAGTGAGCCGAGATCACGCCACTGTACTCCAGCCTGGGCGACAGAGCAAGACTCTTGTCTCAAAAAAAAAAAAAAAAATTTTTTTTTCCAGACAATTCTAGAAACTTCAGGGGTCACTAGATCCCTAAAGTCCCAATAAGAATCCATTAGGGGTGGTTTTGATCCCTAAGGGGTTAACCACCCCCACTTCCCTCCAATAGCCAATTTATGCAAAGCACCTAAAAAGGGACCTGCCACTTAGGAGGGCCTGAACAAATACTAGTCAATCTATCAGTTTCTAAATTACAATTAGAACTCACCCCATGCCTGGAGAAAATCTAGCTCTAATTTTTCCTTATATTTAGTTTTGAGAAGCTGTCGTGTGCAAGTGACAGAAATATCTCTGAGCAGAGTCTAGTCCTTGACTGACATGTCTTCCAGCTGGCCTGCCATACCTTGTTTGAACAAATTTGGCCTTTTCAAAAGAATCTTCCCTTTCTTGTCAGACTCTGCCCTGCAGTCCTGAGAAAGGACTCCCTATTTAATAAATGGTGCTGGAAAAATTGGCTAGCCATAAGTAGACAGCTGAAACTGGATCCTTTCCTTACTCCTTATACGAAGATTAATTCAAGATGGATTAGAGACTTAAATGTTAGACCTAATACCATAAAAACCCTAGAAGAAAACCTAGGTGGTACCATTCAGGACATAGGCATGGGCAAGGACTTCATGTCTAAAACACCAAAAGCAACAGCAGCAAAAGCCAAAATTGACAAATGGGATCTAATTAAACTAAAGAGCTTCTGCACAGCAAAAGAAACTACCATCAGAGTGAACAGGCAACCTACAGAATGGGAGAAAATTTTTGCAATCTGCTCATCTGACAAAGGGCTAATATCCAGAATCTACAAAGAACTCAAACAAATTTACAAGAAAAAAACAACCCCATCAAAAAGTGGGCAAAGGATATGAACAGACATTTCTCAAAAGAAGACATTCATACAGCCAACAGACACATGAGAAAATGCTCATCATCACTGGCCATCAGAGAAATGCAAATCAAAACCACAATGAGATACCATCTCACACCAGTTAGAATGGCAATCATTAAAAAGTCAGGAAACAACAGGTGCTGGAGAGGATGTGGAGAAATAGGAACACTTTTACACTGTTGGTGGGATTGTAAACTAGTTCAACCATTATGGAAAACAGTATGGTGATTCCTCAGGGATCTAGATCTAGATGTACCATATGACCCAGCCATCCCACTACTGGGTATATACCCAAAGGATTATAAATCATGCTGCTATAAAGACACATGCACATGTATGTTTATTGCGGCACTATTCACAATAGCAAAGTCTTGGAATTAACCCAAATGTCCATCAGTGACAGACTGGATTAAGAAAATGTGGCACATATACACCATGGAATATTATGCAGCCATAAAAAAGGATGAGTTTGCGTCCTTTGTAGGGACATGGATGCAGCTGGAAACCATCATTCTTAGCAAACTATCACAAGAACAGAAAACCAAACACCGCATGTTTTCACTCATAGGTGGGAACTGAACAATGACATCACTTGGACTCGGGAAGGGGAATATCACACATCGGGGCCTATCATTGGGGGGGAGGGGGGAGGGATTGCATTGGGAGTTATACCTGATATAAATGACGAATTGATGGGTGCTGACGAGTTGATGGGTGCAGCACACCAACATGGCACAAGTATACATATGTAACAAACCTGCATGTTATGCACATGTACCCTAGAACTTAAAGTATAATAAAAAAAACAAAAAACAAAAATCAAAAACATTTCAAGGTGCCTGAATTATCCAGGTTCACTGCTAACTTTGTTCAAATGAACTGGATCACAGCCAGCCCCACACAGCATTGTGTGCTTTTAAATATAGTGCAAGGGGAACCTGCACCAGCAGACATGAGGAGGGGAGGAGCAGGTGTCAGTGACCCTTGGACCCAGACGGCATCTGACAAAGGGTGACATTAGGCTTTGGCAGAGCCTCGGCTGCACTGTCTGCAAAGCGGTTATCACAGGGAAGACAGGGCGGCCTGCCAAAATACAGACACTGGGACCAACCAAAGGATAATTGCTATACATTCCATACAGGGAGCGGAGAGAGAGATGTCAGGAGAATAAAAACATTTTTTTAACAAAGTGTTTCTTATATTCTGGAAGATTTTGCACAGGCTTAGAATGTCCACACAAACCTAAAATATCTGCTATAAAATCACCTGGGTTCAGAATTTTAAAAAGTTAATTATTTCACTATTTTCATTTTCTTATGGTTATTATTTTGTCAAAACTATGTTTTGTTTTTAGAAAATTTTGGTAAGCATATAATATTCTCTATATTTGAAAACTATACTTGTGTTTTTTTATCATCAGTCATAAGTGTTCCTAATTGTGTGGTGATTTAATTAAATTTGTAAAAGCTTTATATATTTTATATTTTGATTATATCTACTAAAGAAATATTTTTTTGGATTGATTTAGTTATTCTGTTGTTTCTTCTCTTTCTAGTTGATAACATTTTTCTTTAACTTGGCTATTTCTCCACTATTCTTTTTTTTTGAATTTCTCATATCCTACTTTTTTTTTCAACTTCTTAACTTGATGTTTGATTAATTTAATTAATTATTTATATGTAAGCTTTTCACTTTATTAACCTCAGAAGCCAATGTGGATACATCCTAAAGCATTTAAAAGTATTCCCACTTTCTGGTTGCTTTAGAATTTCCTAATTGAGCAAATTGAGAAAACAGGAGACTTAAAAATACTGTTTGTAATGTCCTTAGATATACTGTCTTGAATTCAGTACCATTGCTCTATTACAGTTTCTTTCAGTAATGATTATTAGGTTTCTGTAAATTTTCTTTTTGTGTGTTGTTCCACATACATTTTCACAGTGAAAACTTCTGTCCCATGTTGGTTGAATTAGTTTGATTCCTGATTATTATTGCTTTGGCATTATGATTAGAAAGAACTCTCACAACCCAAAGTCTAAGAATACTTACTGACATTTGCTGATACACTTGCTGATATTTCTATGGTTTCAGGTTTTTCATCCTTTGTAAATCTTTATTTATTTGGCCGTATGATAAGGTGGTATAACATAACCATTTTTTCTGTTTAAACAACTCACAATTGCCACAATTCTTTAGATTGGCAGATCATACCTCATGCATACAACTTATATGCATTATATATTAATATCATTACTAAGTAATTGAAATTGAAAATTGGTTGAATTCAAGATGTTTGAGGAAAGGGCATTGTACATTATTTTCTGTCTGAGATGCTTTATCTTACAAGATGCATTTCTAAGGTCACAGTCTTAAAATAAGCTCTTTCTACTAGATTAAATATAACTTAATTGTAGCAGCATTCATATAATATTTCTAATCAGAACTCTATCTTAGGTTTATACAAATGTGCTTTAAACATGCAGCTTTAACCTCTACTGATTTCAAGGACCCTGTCATTATCCCATTTTCCAGGGTGAGGTGATTTCTAATTACTGCATATCCTGATGTTTAATTTCATGTGATAAGCTAGAAACTAATAAATGAATGGTGCTGTTTATTTCCAAGGACATACTAATTTGAATAGAATGGCAGGAAAAAATAAACACTTAAGAAATGACAAAGGTGAACTTCACAAATAAGATACATACTTAACTGGGATTTATCTATAATTTCCTGACAGCAAAAAATAAAACAAAAGCCTCTTTTGTTCTTTCAAAACTCATAAAAAATAAAATAGACTAAAATGAAAATGACAAACATTTTGCTGCTGGTTTACATACAGTGTGTATTTTTAAATCACAAAAGTGAACAAATTTATTATTCAAAATATGATCTAAAATATTTTAATTTGATTTATTCAAAATATAATTATAATTTTAAAATGAGAATTTAAAAATATTTAAATGAACATACAGAGGTAAACTGAAGCACATCTTTACTATATATCTATTTTTCAAAATTATTTCTTCAATTTTCTCTGTTCTATTTTTTTAAAAAAGATAAGATCTGCTGATGCTTAATGAATTTTAAATATATAGCTAGTTGTGGATCTGTGCATATTTATCAGCAGGATAATGAAGGGTTAATAAAACACCTCTCTACTTTGTGTTCTGTACAATTGTGAAGTGCAGGTGTGCTATTTCTGTTGAAGGAGTCAGAGGTGAGTTGCAGGCTGGCTAAAGAAACGTACATTACATTCAAAAATGGCTTTATATTCCCTGGCTTTTCACTATTTTGAGTGCAAAAAGTGGTTTTTGCTAACTCCATTTTGTGGCTCGTGGAAAACTGAAAAATCAATAGCTTCAGGTTGATGGAACCTAACTCCATTTGATTCCTTTCCACCACTGCCATTATGCAGACAGTCAAGTGTGATGTATTTAGTTCATGCAGTACTTATTACTCTCAAGCACAGCTTCTCATCAGGGAAAAATTAGACCAGATGAGAAGTAATCAAGAAATTCTGGAGAGGTTTCAAAGATCCTCCTTTTAACTGCTTCCTTTAAAAAAAAAAAAGTCCTTTGCTCTCTCAGTCTTTTGGAAGAAAGAAAAGTTAACATCTCTACCATAAAGCTCTAGAAAGTTCCATACAATAGCTTCATGTCACTATTTTCTTTTAATAAAAGTCACAACAATAGATAATGCTAGATGAATAAATGCCAAATTAAGAAATTTTTCCCCTTACTAATGGTACCAGGGCCATCATTCTGGCAGAACTAATGCCAAAGCAAAAATAATCACAAATCAATCAGGAATCAGAACAAATAAACAAACTACTTAAACTGATTTGGGCATTTCATTTTTACTGAACTGGCTATTTAATAGAAAAATAATGTTAAGTGGGTGTATAATAAAGAGGTTAAGAAGATTTGGCAATGGATTGCAGTGGTTCAAATCAGACTCCTATTAATTAGTAGCTTTTTTATTAGTCTTAAACACATTATATCTTTCCTCTCTAATTATGAATTTTATCACATGTAAAAGGGAATTATAGCAGAGTCAACCTCAACATTTTGGTGAGAGAATGAAATGGATAATCAATATAAAACATTTAGCATGGTAAATATTCAATATGAATTAGTTGTTAATATTAATCTCTTATGTAGCAATAATTATATTTGAGTATCTGGCTCCTCTTTTCTATTTTAGCAATGTTTTGTGACATTCTCATTGAAATTTGGAGATATCTAACTGACAAAATCTCCTATACTATCCTGCAATAATGGAATTATTATAAAAAAATTATTGAATGATCATCTAGGCCAACATCCTATTTTAGTGTTTGAATCCCTGAAATGTAAGAGAGTGTAAGTGATTTTTCTGAAGTCAAACATCTACTCTTGGTGGAGATCCAAGATTAGGATTTGAGTGTTCTGATTTTTCAAAAGTATCTTCTTCAGTTTATTTTCACATCTGTGTATACAACCAAGACTTGTTTTTCAGACAGGAGTAGACAAGTTAAGTTCCAGATTACATATACTGGAATTTAAGATAAGAACTTGATTGCTAGACTATGCATAAAGATAATTCTTTCCAGAAATAGTGTAAGTGCCTGACCACTTGGGATGAGTTAGTATTTGGCAAAAATCATTGTCTTCTTGACCAATGGGGTGAGATCCATGATGATAAGAAAAGCCAACTGCAACATACTGAAATCTCAAGCAGACAAGATAGTCAAATAAAGCAAGGTTGAATCTCAGGAAGAAATTAATCTACCATCATAAACCTTTAGGATGTTGGAGATGTGGTCGCTAGCATTTCCATGATCAATTCAACTGCGTTGGTTTTGCACAAACTGGATAGTTTGTAACAAAAGATGGTGGATTACCATAATTTTAACCAAACATGAGCCCCAATCACTTTTACAGTTCTAAATGAGGTACTTTTACCTAAAGATATCAAAGCAGACTTGAAAACTTAGTATGTTTCTATACATATAACGAATGTATTATTTTCACTATTAGTTGAGATAAAAAAAAATGCCTTTTGTGACAAGAATAGCAGGCTAGCAATTATTTTATTTAAGGATATATTAATTTTACTTTTGCCTGTTCAAAGATAATATGAAGTACCTGAATTACTTTGCCTTCTGCAGAATATCTCACAGGCTCTATTTTGATTACATCATGAAAATTGGATCTAGTGAGTAGGCAATGGTATGTATTTATTATGCCATGCTAGGACATATAAATGACTCTCTCTGTGAAATGAACTGTACAAAGATTCAGAGACATGCCATATGAATGAAAGGTTTTAAGGGTTGCTCAGCTAGAATGGCTGGTACATAATGGGGCACTGGTGGAGTTAGTCCAGAATTCAGGAGATTCACTGAATTGTCTCTTTGCACTTCTATGCCTGGTGACAGTGGTGAGCAACAATTTTAATGACAATAGCCTAACAAGGGAAAGACAACAAAGAGCTTACTTTTGTGGGATGAAAGAAAAATCAACCCACCGTGGAAAGAAGCTAGACCTGCTGACTTGCTGATCCAGGCTGAAAAAAATCTAGGATTTATGGGTGATAAAGAAAAATGACAAATATAACAGTGGAGATTATAGTTTGTTTCAGTGACCACTGTATATAGTCTGCTGTACTATATAAAAAAAGAGGCCAGCCATCAATTTGAAAATTCAATGCGATAAAAAACTAAAATGATGTAAGTGGTAGACAGTATCGGATGCCTCAGTTACCCCACCATACATCTTCTTTGCCTCACATATAATTGTACCTCTGGTTTCATGGATAATTCTGTATGTGTTTTGAGATACCTGGTCCTAATAGCATCTTGTTGTCTGTGCCAAGTTTTCTCCTGAGCTGCAGACATAAATGGGTGTTACTTCATTATGCTTAATAGTAATCCCAAATCAAAGGGAAATTAATGCCCTTGAGAACAATGCTTAACTCTTAAAGTGGTGGTAGCAGCAGATGCATTTAACCTTAGGTGGACAATTCTAGAAGACATTCTGCACTCTCCTTTGCATCTCCCAACTGAAATGAAGCCTCATTTGCTCATAACAATGTGTATTATTACGAAGTGACTAGATTTTCCTCCTTACCTCTTTCTTCCTTTCCTCCTTTTCCTCCTTTCTTCAGTTCTTCAAGTCTGGAACAAGGATATATATGCAAGCTGCATTTAGGAAATAATCTCAAGCAGCTTGCTTATAAATCTTTGTTCCACGCTCTACTTCAAGGGTTCCCCAGTCTAAGACATCTTTTGTAAGTAAATCTTGTTTTGTTTTATTAAATCCTGCTTGGCTATAAGAAATGTAATTTGATAGAGCAATTACAAGACAACTTCAACTGATAAGTAAAATAATTTATTTCCATTTTATGATCCAGGATAGCTCCTATTATTTTTTCCACATAACTGTTTTCCATAATCAATTTATATACATAAATAGATGAAAGTAAGGCAAATTTATAAGATTCATTCTCTTTTTATGAATCACTCTTATACATTTTAAACCCAGTTTCTTTCTTCCTTTGGTAGCTGGTTCCACCTATACCACTATCTTCTTTAGTTTAAAAATTACTCTGTCTTTGAAATAAATAAATAAATAAATAAATACATACATACATACATACATACATATATATTTGTAAACATCAGAAATAAATTACAGAATAATAAAGAAAAATCCACTGCTTACAATTATAGCTTAGGCGGTATGGGGAATTAGATTAGGGAACCTGGGTGGTTTTCTGTTTGAATAATATATTTGTAATGATATTAAATTTAGCTGGATTACACACATAAGATAATTGTTAAATTCATATACAAATTGACTTTAGTTACCTCTCATGGCGTATTGTTACTGGAAACATTCTTATTATATTGTGAATCTCTGTGGCATGTATTCATTAGCTTCTTTTATTACATTATAGAAAACCACAAATGCAATTTATATCAATTTGCTTTCCATACTTCTTAAAGAATTTGAATAAACACCAAAAAGTACTTCTGAGATCCTGTATTGTATGCTGTAATTGGAATATATGCCTATACAGCTCACTTGTTAAATTGTCTAACACTTTCAGGTAATTCAGTATAAAATTCAGTACAAAATTCTGCATGTAAGGCTACCATATCCTGCCAGATTTACAAATTCACATATTCTAGAAACATTATTTCTGAATATATATTAACACACACACTTCTTATTTTCTTCTCCACACTTTGGAATTTGGAGGATGAACTGTGGAGAATAAAAAAAAATCGTGGTAAGAAAACATTTACTTGTCTGTGTTTATTCTGTGCTGGGTCTTAGGCCGCAAAGACTACCTTTGTAGTAGGTCCTCTTTTCTTCTTCTTTTTTGTTCCTTCAAACAAAACTTGTAGAGATTAGCCACTTTGTCCCAGTTTCTATTCTGGTGAAATCAAAATTCAAATCTTTCTGTCATTTTAAATTTTAAAATTTTCATGACTATTTTTATCCTCTCTTGGATGGACTACATTTGGTTTTTGCTTCAACAAATTACTTATTTCAGATTTGGGTACACAATGATTTGTTTGTGAATTGGTATCTTAGATAATGTTCTGTTGCCTAACGTATTTCATTCCCTCTTTTCACTCTCCAGTAAATACATTTATCACATTATGTTAATGAAAGATTGGCTTCTCTGTAACTCTTTCTAGACTATATGTACACCCAGAGAAAGAACATGATAAGTTGGGTAGTAATGGTGTACATGAAAGACACATAATTATTAAAGATTATTAGTAAGTGTGCAAAATCCTTTGTCCTTTATAGTATACACTATATTTTCATTTTTTTAATATGCTGCACAAATTTGCTAAAGATATTTATTTTACACCTGTACTTATGTATTTACCTCATAACAGTTACTTAACTTAGGTAAAATATTCAAAAACATAATTTCACTTTAAACACTGAAATGGCCAAGAAGTTGAAGAGATGCAAGAAAAAGGAATACATTGCATATTATGAGAGAAAATTTTGAATTAACAATTTGAAGAAAATAATATATTGAATATATATGATATGACTCTATAACTGTCAAATCAAATACTTTTAAAACCAGACTTGTATTAACTATCACTCTACTTGGTTAATTGTTCTTGTCCAAAGACATGATTTCATATGGAACTATATAGACTATTCTTTTCCAAAGGTGGGAATTACTGAAAGGCCAACAGACATCTAAAAGTGATCTTTTGCCTTTGATGCTTCTACATTGAAATTATATGTGCTATTATTAGCAAAGAGGAATTTGGCAAATTATGAGGCTCTTTCAACCCTTGCTAATTAATTCCATCCATTTGCCAGATATTTCCATATTACCAAGAAGTTCTTCCAAAGGCCTAATATTAAATTGCTTCTATTGTTGTCTAGGACAATTTTTTCTTAACTGTTCTCCAGTTTGTGACAGGTATTATGTTATTAATAGAATATAGCATTTGATTCTAATATTATTCTATACACTATCCACTGATTTACGAAGGAGACCACCAATAAAATTCTATTAAAGTCCCTGTCACTTTGTTTGCTATTTAAATTGTTTCTACATTGAATCAAGTTCCTTTAATTAATTAAATATAAATTATATTCAATGGTAATTAAATATTTCAATTATTAATACTTAGATTTGAACTTTTTTCATCTTTTACATGAGAAAATGACTTGTTTTATAAAGTTCAAGATTTAGGAATTATTTGTACACTTTTGTTAAATATATATTTTTAAAATACTAAATTGTTCTTTCTATTTAATTTGAATTTTTGCTTTAGTTAAAAACTCTGAGCAATGCTCATTTATTTTGCCATCCTTCCATTAAGCCAATTTTTTTTTTTCCTTAAAAGATGGATCCTACAAGATAAGACATTTCTTACATGGCCTAATCTAAAGTAAAAACTGCCAAGTTATATATATCACTTTGAGATAGGGGTTGCTTGTTGCATTGCTAGATAATTAATGCCACTGTTTAATCATGTTAAGTTTATAGAACAAATTATTTAACATAGCTGTTGCCAAAGCTTTATCTATTTTTTTCAGTTCTTCCCTGAAGAAAACCTTATTAATTTAAATCTATGTGAATTCATTGATTTACTTGTTTGTACTTCTCTAGTTCGAATTAACTGTATTTCTGCCAAGGGCAGGAACCATCCCTTAATTCGTTAAGTAACATCTGTATCTTACTCAACACAGGTTAGTGTGAACTCAAGCCACAAAGTAAAGGGACTGTATAGTATTAATACAGAAGTAGGGAATATCCTCTCAATTTCTTATATATTTTAGCTTTTATAATCTACTGTTGCTTTATCCTTAATTTGCAAATACCCCTAAGTAAATCTCGTCTGTAAATCTTATTTCTGGCCCATGTTCCTTTGTATAAAACATTGTGACTCACTGTTTTAAAAAACATCTATATTTACTGTCTCTTCTAATTCCTCATATTCCTTCCATGTGGCTAACCTAAGGGCACATTTTCCATTTATATTAATTGGCCTCTTTTGTGACTGAGAATCCTGACCTCTCTTGCTCCTATAGCACTGTTATACTCTCAGCTGTGCCTACTTCTCTAGGGAACTACTTTCAATCTTCATCATGGGCTCCTCTTCTATTTCCTTTCTAGTATTCTGGAAGCTTTTCTGGCTGTGGAGATGTCATGCAATCCTCCCACGGTCTTAACATGACTTGGTCTGCCTTCTCTGCCCAGTTCTACAGGTCCTTCAAATTTAACATAATTTTTCCCTCACAACTGCTTCTTTTTGTTATTAATACTTTTGATAAATTGTACCACTTCACATTCAATGAGTCTCCAAGTCCAAATGACAGTCCCTGTGATGCTTAATTTTATGTGTCAACCTGGCTAGGCCATGGTACCAAAATATTTGGTCCAACACTATTCTAGATGTTTCTGTGAAGGTATTTTTTGGATAGAGTTAACATTTATATCAGTAGAATTTTAGTAAAGAGATTTACCTCCATAATGTGGATGGGCCTCATCTAATCAGCTGAAGACCTTAGAAAAAGACAGACCTATCCTGAAAAATACAGAATTCTGCCAAAAGTCTGCCTTCAGACTCTAACTTCACCGTCAACTCTCCCCTAAGTCTCAGACTGCTTGTCTACACTGTAGATTTTGGACTTGTCAGTCTCCATAACTGAGTGAGCCAGTTTCTCAAAATCAAGAGAGAAAGGAGATAGATAGATAGATAGATAAATAGATAGATAGATAGATAGATAGATAGATAGATAGATAGATAGATAGATAGATGATAGATAGATGTTCTGTTGGCTTTGTTTCTCTGGAGAACCCTGATTAATATATTTCCTAGATGCCTCTGAACTATGACCCTCCATTCTATATTGAGCTGTTTTTTCCACATTAAATCATATCTCATTTGTTAATTGGAAAAAAAAATCCTATTGTATGAACTTTAAATTGATCAATTAATAAATTTCAATCTCAGAATAGTTTGATAAGTTGGTCATTATTGTTTCTATTTTACAGGTGTAGAAACTAAGGCAGAGTTAAGTAACTTAGCAAAGATGGCACAGTTAAAATTCAATGCAGGCAGATCTAGTTTCAGTGTTGGAGCTCTTACTATGCTAGCATGTCGTTTTCACAGATTATAGTTCCTCACTCACTTAACCAGAATAAAACAAGAATGTTTTCTGTGGTCTTTAACTTCTGTCAAAATTACTGAATTGATTCAAAAAAATACATTTTTTTACCAAAAATTATAATTTGTACTAAAGCTTTTACTAAAACCTCTAGACTGACAGGCTGCTAAGAAAGCCCATTTTTCACATTACTGGTGACAATTCTGTATTTCTTTTTCTATAGTTCAAAATCTGATACTAAAATGTGAACTGAACTTCCTAAAACATAAACTCCTAGCTAGGAAGCATCCAGATTCATTCAATAATATTTATTTTAAAAGAGTATTATTTTATGCAATACTTTTTCAATGTGATTTCAAGTCTAGTATTTCCAACATTATGATATTTTAAAATATTCAACCTTTTCATGACAATATTGAATACATGGGAATATAAATGAGCAGCACATTTTTTGAGATGTACAATAAATTACATATACACAAATGTGTTAAGCATTTCCTGTTTGTAGTAGTGGTTAAAAGTTGTTATTCCTTTCATTTAACCTAAGATCTTGCAAGATCCTGAAGTATCTCCAAAAACTAGTGATGATTTCTAGATTACTTTGGTCCAGCTGTATTGATAAAAGTTTTTTATATGAGTGAGTGTTAATCCTCTTTTTCAAATATTCTGAATAAACAGATTATTAATATCTAATGCTGCTGAATTATAAAAATGATAGAGATATTGTTAAGTGTGTTCAGCTCATTTTTCCTCCACTTTTCATTTATATATATTTGGAATAGAGGCAAATCTTACCTACAAATCTAGGTGAAATCATGAATGAGTTTTTACTCCTCTTTTAAACTGTATTTGTATTTTGATTACAATTCCAAGTTAACCAATCTTTAGAAAGTTATGTGACTGTTACTTTTCTAACTTTGACCATTAGAAAGCATATTGCAAATATTCTAATTTTTTTCGCAGATGTGAAAAATCCATATTTTTATGTTAAAAAAGATAAATTTGTCAGTCATAATAAAAACATGAAAAACTCTGTTATATTAAGATTAAGGTTTTAAAATCTCACACACATATGTTAATGTAGATAAAACATTTAAATATTTATATTGGCATTCTTAAATCTAGAAATTCCTAGACTTCAAGAATAAAAATGAAAATAATACTCCATAATTTCCAAGTAAACTTATTTTAAAGTATGAACAGATGCATGGAAATACCTTCTAGAAATTAGAAATGCCCATGCTAATTAAGAACCAGTTGAAGTTAAATAACTCTTTTCAAGTGGAAAACTTTCTCTAGTGAACAGGTTAAAATTTACATATCCGTTAACAAAGATGATAATAGAACACTATCTTCTTCATCGCTGCTAAGCCCCAGGCATAAGGGAATAACACAACTTGATTGTAAATGAAGCTGCATTCTCTCAGATCTTATTAGTCTTTTGTAGCTAATGTATATCTTTAAAATGAAAATTATCACAGATCAAATATTAAAGACCTACACAACATTTTGCCTAAAGATAAATCACTTCAATATTTTACATATTCTCTAATATATGTGAGTAACTAAGTTAAATGCTGAATGGAATTTTTGGTATGAATACTTAACAGGGAGTTTGTGCAGATATTGTTCCTTTGGGAAGGTAAACAATATACCTGGAGCAAAATTCAAACAAATAAATATGTTTTTTTGGTTACCTGATGCAAAGAGTGATTGAGTTACTTGTGGAACCAGGCTGTTGATGTGGGGAGAATACATGCAGACACTCATAAGAAAAATATTTATTATAGAAAAGAGGTTAAAAATGTTGGTTCTGAAACTTGACTGGGTTTTCATTATCAGTCTCACTTAACTGGTATTTGAACTTGGAAAATTTCTTAAGTTCTGTGTAGCTCCCTTTTTTTCTAAGAAGAAAAACACACGCTATTATATAACACACATATACTACTATAAGTGTGTAGTAGTATACATTTTTATGAACAATGCCTAGCACATAGTAGATGACCCATAAATGTTAGTTATCTATATGATAGGAAATGAGATAAGTGAAGTTAATGTTCAAATATTGATGATTTGTAACTTTTTTCAGTTGCTGTTATTATTAGTTTCATATTTGTATCCTAAAACTTTCCCAATATTCTGAATGACATTTAAGAATTACAACATTGAGTTAATTTTTCCCAAAGAATGCTATAATATTTCTTGAAACAAATGCCCCAGGTTATATTTAGCTTATTATTTGGGTGGTATTCATTATTTCATGTTGTATTATTTGAATAATACAGAAGGTTGGAGTTGGAAGGAAACTTAGAGGTCATCATTTAACAAAAGAAGAAATCTTAGATTCAGGTGAACATTATGAGCTTCAGAAAATCACCCAGCAGGGAAGTAAAAGATCTGAGACTGGAATTCAGGTCTTTTGACATTCAAATCTGTTTCTCTTATGCTTCCCTGTGCTGCTTCTCTGCTCTGAAATTGTAGTGCTTTTTTAATTTTTTTAACATGTGCATATTCTCATACGTGTGTGTGTGTGTGTGTGTGTGTGTATACCTCAGAAATGAGAAATGCTATTATAATTTGTCAAGCTAATTTAAATTCAGGCAGTCTTTTCTTAGCTTTCTGATTCTAAATAATCCTTATACGGACAAATGATTAGGCATTTTTCACATCTCAGGATATAAGACCAATATTGCTAAATCTTTAATCATGCCCAGAAGAAACACATCAAAGGAATCAACTACTGTAATGATGATGACTTCAATTAACTATTTTGTAATCCAATAATGCATTTCATTAGAGTAGTCTAAGAACTTTCTGGCATCATTACTATAATCTTCAGTGTTCCTACTTGGTATGTATTTCAGGACCTAAACATAATAAATAGAAAGGCACAGTCCCTGCCACTAGATAACTTACATTTGTTAGTAGAACACACTGCAGCATAATATGTGTTGACAAAAGAGATATTTGCATCCAAATTTTACTACTGTGGATTCATAACAGTTCAGTGTTGGTTATTTACCAGAGAAAAGATGAGAAAAACAAATGAGAAATTTTTTTTTTTTTTTTTTTTTTTGGCTCTTGTAGCCAGACCATGGCTGTTGGTAAATATTAAGACTGCTGCAATCTTAAATTAAAGTGAAATATTCACTTATTTTACAAAATACATGTAAGTAAGATAACAAATAGTAATTATAGAATTATGGCTTTTAAATCTGTAGAGCTGAGACATGTATTAACAATAGTATAGGGAACTTGGCAATATTCTTACCACTCAAATTAATTCTCTTAAACTTAACCTCCATCTCATTTAACTCAGTATCTCTTTCTAAAAGATAATTTCCCATTTAAAAACTCTGCCTTTGCTAGTCTACAACACGTGTTTTCTTTAGCAATGACTGTATTTACTTAAAGAGTATCTGTCAATGCCTGGTAAGCTGAGTGAGTAGATGGACATGTGCTCACATCTCATTATTTTACTATCTGGTGGTCTCCCTAACAGATTCTTTAACATGTGAAGAATCAACAAAAATACAACTACATCTGATCTTTGTCTTAGGCGAGAGGATCTGGCTTGTCTTACTCATTATAGGACAAAATATATATAATGTTCATGCTCATTTCCCATTTTTCCGTACCATAAGATGAACTCCTATAATGGGAGAAAATAGAACTCATTCAAAAGTTATTGAAGACAATACTATGACCACCTGGTGACTAGAATCTCTTTACTCATTTCTATACAAATTGTGATTTGTCTGTACACTTATAATGCATCATTCTTTTATATTTTCACAGTTCTGTCTGGAGAGTATTTTGTCTAAAGCATAGCTTTCTCTTAACCACGTAAATGTAAATCAAAATGACAATGGTGTATCCTTTAATTTTAACTAATTATTAGTTGATAGCTATGATTTTGTCCCATTTACCAGCTAGAGACAAAAACGTATACAGAGCTTGAATAACATGCTATTGATAAAACCTCACTTTGGTATACAAATATTTCTTACTTTCTTAATTGTTTTTTTCACCTTGATGTATCACTAATGGAATTGGTTCTGTTAAAATTGTCCACTATGTTGGTCAATTTGTCAATTTCTTCCTCTCTTGCATATGTATTTATATGTATATGTGTGTATGAATATATATATACATAAATATTATGTATTTTAAGGTAATTTTATTAGAAAATAATTGTTCAGAATTTTTTTTTGTTTCTGGTGGAATGAATCTTTAATCATTACATATAAAGTGTTCATAATCATGTTTTCTTGATGTTATTATATATAACATTAATACTGCCATATCACTTTTTTTATTGGTATTTTTCTGGTGTATCCTTTTTTGTTTCTCGGTGTTACATTTTCCTTATTTTAGGAAGGTCTTGCAAACATCATACCTTAATTTCCAAAAGTCCAATTTGACAATGTCTTTCAAATGAAGAGTTTATCTGAGCTTCTTCATCCACTTAAATCTGCTTCTAGCACTTTTGCTTTCTATTTTTGCGCATTTTTGGTGCGTGCTTCTACTTCCCAGTCTTTAAGAAAAACTATTAGGTATTGTTTGTATATTTATTCCTTTCATTCCATTTCTTCACATTCCTTTAGAAGCCGTATATTTCTTTTCTTATAGAGGTTATAATTTGTAAGCTATACTTAATGTAACATATATATTTTAACATCCCTGCAAAAATATAAGGACTTTAAAATGATTTAATTTATATCAATAACTTTGAAAATTCTGCCATTTTTATCCAGAGTTTTGTAAATTCCCCCAATATTATGAGTATTATTATTTATAAAGACAGATTTGACTAGATTTACCTATATTTATTAATTTTTCTCACCACTGGTATTATTTTTCCTATTCCCAAAGTATGTATTTTTAGAACTCTTAAATTTTGGTCTACTTTTATTTATTCTCGGTTTTTATTAAAGTTTTTTATTTTAGCCATATTCTTTTAAATTTTTTTAAATTCATACAATTCTAGACTTCTGATATGTTAATTGCTCATATTTAAAATATCTCATAAACCCAGGTTAACTTTTTTTTTTTTTTTTTTTTTTTTTTTTTTTTGAGCCTGAGTCTCGCTCTGTCGCCCAGGCTGGAGTGCAGTGGCCGGATCTCAGCTCACTGCAAGCTCCGCCTCCCGGGTTCACGCCATTCTCCTGCCTCAGCCTCCCGGGCAGCTGGGACTACAGGCGCCTGCCACCTCGCCCAGCTAGTTTTTTGTGTTTTTTAGTAGAGATGGGGTTTCACCCTGTTAGCCAGGATGGTCTCGATCTCCTGACCTCATTATCTGCCCGACTGGGCCTGCCAAAGTGCTGGGATTACAGGCTTGAGCCACCGCGCCCGGGCACGGTATATTAGGTATATATTGCATTTCTCGTGCCTGTGGTTTTAGATCTTTCACCCGTTTTTGAATAATTTTATTATTTCTCTAATATTGTTTCTCTTCTCTCAAGGCTCTTCTTTTAAAATATGGATTAATTACATATATTTAGAATTTCCTACTCTTTTTTTTTTTTTTTTTTCCGGAGTCTCACTCTGTCGTCCAGGCTATTTTTAACTTTCATTTTTAAAATTAATATACTACTAGAAGTGTAATGATTGTTCTTTTTAAGGAGTTTTCCTTTTTCTCTATTTTTAAGATACTCTCTTAAAAATATTCATCAATAGATGAATGGAAAAAAGAAAGATGTGAGACGTGTTTGAGCACACGTGTGTGTGTGAGTGCGCATGTGTGTGTGTGTGAGAGAGAGATGACTTGTTTTTCTAAGACCACCAGAGCAAGCACAAAAGAACAGCCAGTAGGGAAAGGCCAGGAACAAAACTGCAAGTTTATTTTGGTCACCTAAGGTGTGGGGAAGATTACAGAGTCCCCCGGTGAAGCTCTCGGAGCGAGTTCCGGCAGTTCCGACAGTTCCGACAACAATGGGGAAGCTGGGAAGTCCGTGCGCGGCATCCCTCCCCAGCGGCTTTTCTAGGAGTGGGAGGGCAATAGGCGGGGCACGGGCGGGGGGGCGGGGGGGGGGGGGGCTTTCTGCAGGTGCTACCAGGTAGATCTTGGTCTCTTCGGATTGACGTCACCTGGCGCATGCCCAGTTGGTCTGCACCATCCCGGGTAGCCGGCTGCATTTTCGCAGGCGGGAAAAGTTGGAGGTGGGGTGGGGGAGGGGGGGGGATGAAGAACCCGGAAGTGCACCATCTTGCCTCAGTTCATCCAAACAAGAGAGAGGGAGAATGTTATTCAGCCGTAAACAGAAGGAAATCTTGCCATTTGGGACAATACAGATGAACCTGGAGGACATTATCCTAAATGAAACAAGTCAGATACAAAAAGGTAAATACTGCATGATCTTATGTATTTGTGGAATCTAAAATAGTCAAACTCATAAAAGTAGAGAGTAGAATGGTGGCACCAGAAACTAGCGAAAAAAGGAAATGAGTAGTTGTTGGTCAAAGAATATAACTTTTTTTTATGAAGATAAATACTTCTGAAGATCTAATGTATAGCCAACAAAGACTATAGTTAACAATACTGCATGCACAGTGCACTTGAAATTTGCTAACAAGATAAATCATATCTTAATACACACATGCAAAAGGAAGAAATGACAGCCATGTGAGGTGATGGGTATGTTAATTAGCTTGATTATGGTGATTGTTTGACAACATGTATATATATATATATATAATCGAAATATCAAGCTGTACATCTTAAACCTATACCATTTTTCTTTGTCAATTATACTTCAATAATGCCAAATGATAATATTGCCTTAGATGTTGGTGTCTCCAATTTCATTTTGATTTATCTGCATGTGGGATTTTTTAATTCATCCTATTGGGTATATATTGCATTTCTCGTGCCTGTGGTTTTAGATCTTTCACCCATTTTTGAATAATTTTATTATTTCTCTAATATTGTTTCTCTTCTCTCAAGGCTCTTCTTCTAAAATATGGATTAATGACATGTATTTAGAATTTCCTACTCTTTTTTTTTTTTTTCGGAGTCTCGCTCTGTCGTCCAGGCTGGAGTGCAGTGGCGCGATCTGGGCTCACTGCAAGCTCCGCATCTCTAAACCTCTTTTTTATATCGTATTTATCTCTCTGAAGTTCATTTTTAAATTAGGTATCTCAGAATTGTCTTTCAATTGAGTTATTTCTTTTTAGTTATACCTACAGTGTGCTTACTCCATATTTTTAGTGTTTTTCAACTTATAGTTTTAACTTAAAATCTTCCGTTAAAAATGCCTATTGCTTATTTATGTAATTTTATATTCTTTTCTTTAAATATCCACTCATAGGAATACTATATACACATTTCAGATAATTTTAATGTCTGAATTACTGAGTAGTCTAAACCTGTTTTTTGTTGAATTAATTCTCATTCATGACATTTGTTTTGAATATTAGCTAACTTTTTATATTGAGTCATGTGATTGATCACAAATTCTGGAAACTGCGGAGGCTAAAACTGAAGCTGTTTTTCACAGGAGATTTGCTCTTGCCTTTCTGTGATACCAAGTCCAATGAGGATTTCTGATATCTAGCTTCCCATATTGCTACCAGCAATACCCTTAGAGCAACACTTGCTTTTCTGTTTGCTCACTACTCACCAGTCTAGTTAAGATCACTTCTTATTGACAACTCCCCATGGAGTTGTCTCTTCTTTGCTGTGAGCCTAAAATAAAATGGCCACTTCCTGCACAACCTGCAACATGAGGATTCCTTACAGTATCTAGCCCCAAATGCTATATTTTTTACTTTCACAATTTGCTTTTAATCAAGGAGTTAATAGATGGAAGTTTTGAAAATTGTTTAAATTCATCTATATAATGTTAATTATTTGATATTTTAATTAGCAAATATGTATGTATATGTTTTTATAAAGTTATATGACCTTTTCATTAAATAAGATATAATAGATGTATAATGATAAAAACCACAGAATAATAGTTATTTCTTCACAGTCATAATATTTCCTAAAATTTAAGTTCTGAATCCATGATGTTAGAAAATTTTTCTTTTACCCCCACTATACACCTGATTAAAATTTACTGTATTTGCTGTTTTAATAAAATAAGGCACTACATTTCTAACAAATGCTTTGGAGAGTATTTATATAATAAGCAAGTCTTCTATCATATGCCCATTTGGTGGATGCAAGAAATTTTTTATTGGAGGTCATCAGCATTAGCCAAAAAAAATCAATTCAAATCAAATCAAAGTGTAGCTGCTCACATTTCAACGTTTAAAGTGATTAATATACTTACATTAGGTTTACTCTTAATATATAATTTAAATCTTTAAACAGTGTCTAGATAAATTTTAATATATAATTTTTACTTACACTTTTATCAAAATTACATATGTTATGGAGCACTTTTATCAAAATTACATATATTAAGGAGCCTGAATCTAATTTGCAATGATTTCTTAACATATAATATTGTATATGTTAGTTTCCATACCCATAGGATTAAGTCTAATATGATGTTTTATAGTGTAAGGGATAGAATGTATTTAAAATCAAGTAGAAACCACATATTTTATCAGATAGCATTGAGAGACCCCAACTAAGACTAAACACATTATTTTTATCAATAAATGAATACATAATCAATTATATTCAAAGGCTTTTATATGAGAATACAACTGTCTCTCCATATTCTGTGGGTTTCGCATCTGTGAATTCAAAAATCACAGATTGAAAATATTCCAAAATAATTAAAAAATAAAAACAGCGCTCCGGTTGAATATGGCTGGCTAGAAGCAGCTAGTGAGTGTCTCCCTCACTGACAAGAATCAAAACAGTGAGTAAATATTAACACTTCATGTAGATCATCTAAGAAAACATATGGAGTTTATCAGAGAAGCAACAGGAATCACAGAAAATAGGAGCATGAAGCCAAGCAGCCCTGTGAGTTCGGCCTGGCATGGAGCTGGGAGAGGAGTTGGGAGAATCTCCCCAATGCAGAAAAGGCATAAGTGAGTGACTCCTGGCGCTCCACACTCCTGCCATGGACCTTTGCAATCCTAGCTATGGAAGAACCCCCTGGATTTCCTGGCCCTTCAGAGTAACACAAGTCGCTGCCCGTATACTGTGCAGAGGCATTGCTTGAGCCCATGTGGATTCCTGAAAGGTTTTGATTCCTGAACAGCTGCTACCACCACACCAGGGAGGGAGCATGGACCCCAGGCACTTAGGCACACCACAAAGATGGATATTACAACTGCTGCCACAGGATGGAGAAATGCGCAGACTGTGGATCAGATGGCTGCCTGACTCCACTGCTCCCGCTAGACAGGGACTGCATTCCTGGGCATTATGTCCACAATACAGCTGCCCTGTCCCCACCTGAGAATTTTGGTTGCAGCCCAGCATTCTAAGAGCCTGGCCTTGAGAGGCTGGTGATCCTCCCTGGGTTCCACCACAGTTGCCACCACCACCACTGTCATGATTGCTGCCATCACTATTGCCATCACCAGATCGAGGAAGGCGCGGGGATACCTGGCACCTTTGCATATTCCAACAGTGGAATCTACCACTGCTTCTGTGGGAGGACAGTTTGAGTTTGCTGTGTCCTCCAAAGCTGCCAGGCTTCCCTGCTCCTACTGAAGGGGGACCTAACCTCCTGAGTGATAGGCTCACAGCGTGGTTGCCCTGCTCCTACCTGAACATTTTGGCTATGACCCTGTGCCCTTCTGACAACTCAGCCCCCAGAGGTCTACATTCTCTCCTGGGGCCCCCACCACCATCATTGCCACCACTGACAGGCCAGGGAGGGAGATACTGGGCACCTTCACATACCCCAATGAAGGTTACCATTGCTACTCCTCTTGGAGTAAGGCACCCGTGAGCCATGTACCCCACCAATGTCAACCTCCACTGCTCCCACTGAGCCAGGGGCTGCTTTCCCCAGTGACAGGACCACAGCACAGCTGCCCTGTTCCCACCTGACAATTTCAGCTGCAGCCCTTCTAAGAGCCCAGCCCCTACAGGCCTGTGATCTACTCTGAAACTCCCACATCCTGAGTGTTCTGCCACCACCTGAGCATTTCGTCTGCCCCTACCTGAGAGTTCTGCCAGTGATCTGAGGTCTAGCCTGGCTCTTCCTATTATCTCAGCCAGCAGCAGAACCCTGAGGACCTGAGGACAAGTTCACTGACCTAGTCTCAGTATAGTCCCTTCAGGACTGCTGCACCCCATCCAAGGGGCCATCTAAAGGCCTAGGGATTGAGGGATTAACTAGCCCAGTCCACAACTGCTGGCACTTGATCACTCCCCTTCTGATCTGAGTTCAGGCAAACAAAACCAGTTTTTGCCATCACAGCTAACAGACATCTGCATGTGCGGATAGGTAAAGCCATTTCCCCACTCACCAATAAGCAGCAGATTCTCTCATTAGAGAACAGGCAAGCCACAGAGCTGTCTGTATTGAGGTGAGTGGAAAGGTTTTGCCCCAAGGCCACTGCCATGGAGAACAGTGGGATGGCAGTTTTCTGTGGCTCTAAGCTACACTGTGGCCTGGAGATAGACAAAGTGTTTGTTGGAACTGACAGTCATGAGACTCAGAACGGAGGTGTGAGAGAGAAACAGATTGCGTTCTTGCCTATCTAGGATGTGTGGTTGGTGCAGGGCTCTCCCTCCCTGCAGAGACTTTGGCATATTTCACCAGGAGCGCCACCAGCCTTATTCGTTAGGGCTTGTCCTGCACTCAACACCGGGGTATTTGTGAGTTGTCCAGTTCTGCCCAGCTTTGTCCCTCCACCTCAGTAAAAAAGTATCAATTACCCATTTTCTTCGGCTGCAGCAAACTCTTACCTATAAATGCCACCTACTGGCCTGGAGGATGAATGGCATAACCCAAAATGAAACCTGCTGACAGAGCACATAGGGCTATAAAAGCAAACTCAGAAGATCCTATCAAACATATGTTACAGTCACACATCAAGGAGGGGGGTCAAATATGAGAAGTTTCAGCTTCTCCAGATGAGAAGGATGCAGCATAAGAACTCTGGCACCATGGATAAAACCGTTAAGAGTTGTGACACAGAGGATCACACTAGAACCCTAGCAGTGGATTCTAACCAAAATGAAAATTCTGAAATGATGAAGACTCAAAACATGGATTGCAAAGAAGCTCAATGAGACCCAAGAAAATGTTGCAAACCAATGAAAACATATCAGAAAAACTATTCATGGTATGAAAGAAGATGTAGATATCTTAAAACAAACAAAGAAAAAACAGAAAAATAAACAAAACTTCAGGAAATAACAAATTCACTGAAAGAATTTCAAAATAGAATTGAATATTTTAAAAATAAAATAGACTAAGCAGAAGAATGAATTTCAGAGGTTGAAGATCAGTCTTTCAAGTTAACCTGGTCAAACAAAAATAAAGAAAAAATGTTGAAGAACAAAGCCTTTGAGAAATATGGAATTATGTAAATCCTTTAAGTTACAGGCATTCCTGAGGGAGAAGAAGAAAAAGTAAAAAGTTTGGAAAATGTATTTGAGTATATAAATTAGGAAAATTTTTCTGATCTTGCTGGAGATGTAGACAGCCAGATATAATAAGTTCAGAGAACCCTTGGTAGATAATAAGACAAAAATCACCAAAACATATGGTCATGAGACTAGGCAAGGTCAACATAAAGCAGCTAAAGAAAAGAGTGAAGTTACCTGTAATGAAATCCCATCAGACTAATGGCAAATTTCTCAACAGAAATCTTATAAGCCAGAAAAAATTGAGGGCCTATATTTAGCCATTTTAAAGAAAAAAAATGTTGCCAACAATTTTATATTCTGCCAAACTAAAGTTTACCAATGAAGCAGAAAGGAAATCTCCTCTAGATAAACAAATGCCAAGGGAATTTATCACCACTAGGCTGGCACTATAAAAAGATTCTCAAAGGAGTTCTAAACATGGAGACAAAAGGATGATACTTGCCATCATACAAGTAGACACACATAAAATGCTTCAGATCCTATAAAGCAATGACATGATTTAGATTACAAAGCAACTAGCTAACAACATTATGACAAGAATGAAACCTCACAGGTTAATAATAACCTTAAGCTACATGGCCTAAATGCCCCATTTAGAGGATGTATGTTGGCAAATTGTGAAAAAAAAAAAAAAAAAAAAAAAAAAGATAAAACCATTTGCTGTCTACAAGACACCCACCTAATGGAGAAATATACCCACAGGCTCAGAGTAAAGGGCCGAAAAAGACATAGCATGCAAATGGAAAAATAAAACAGACTTTAAATCAACAACAGTTAAAAATTCTAAGAAAGGACATTATATAATGATAAAGGGTTCAATTCAGCAAGAAGATATAGCCATTCTAAATATATATTAATCCAACAACAGAGTACCTAAATTTATCAAACAAATGCAATAGAAATAAGAAAGTAAATAGACAGTAATACAATAATAATGGGGACACTAACACCCCTATCCTCCTGCAGCATTACACATAAATGAGGCAGAAAATCAGTAAATAAATTCTAGACTTAAAATGGACTTAAAGTGGACTCTAGACCAAATAGACTTAATAAACATTAACAGAGCATGCTATCTAACAACCACTATATATATAATATATATAATATAATATAATGGTTATATATAATATAGTGGTTATATGATATATATTACATATAATATAGTGGTTTTTAATATATACTATAATATATATTATAATTGCATGAACAGTTATCCAAAATAGATCATATACTTGGTCACAAATCATGTTTCACAAACCATGTTTCAATAAATTTTAAAAAATCAAAATCATGTCGAGTATCTTCTAAGACCACAGTGGGATAAAGTTAGAAATCAAAACCAAGTGGAACTCTCAAAACTACACAAATACCTGAAAACTAAACAACTTGCTCCTGAATTATCTTTGGGTATACAACAAAATCAAGTCTGAAATTAAAAAAAAAAAAAAGTATTTTGAAACAAATGAAAATAGAAATGAAACATTAAAAAAAAAAAAAAAAAAAAAACTCTGTGACACAGCAAAAGCATAGATAACAGGAGAGTTTATAGCGTTAAATACCTACATAAAAAAGATAGGAAAATCTCAACTTACCTAACATTACACCTCAGGAAACTGGAAAATCAAGAACCAGCCCAAATCAAAGCTAGCAGAAAAAATAACAAAGATCAGAGCAGAACAAAATGAGATTGAGATAAAAAAAACACAAAAGATAAATAAAACTGATAGACCACAAGTTAGATTAACCAAAAAAGGGAGAAAATTCAAGGAAGCAAAATCAGAAATGATGAAAATGAATGCATAACTGATACCACAGAAACACAAAAGATCATCAGAGACTATTATGAGAACCTCTACATGCACACTCTAGAACACCTAGAGGAGATGAATAAATTTCTTAAACTATAAAACCTCCCAATACCAGACTAGGAAGAAATAGACTACTGAACAGACCAATAACAAGTAGTGAGACTTAATTGGTAATTAAAAAAAAAAAAATCACCCAACAGCAACAACAACAAAAAGCCCAAGACCAGATGAATTCACAGCTGAATGCTTCAAGAACCATGCAGAAGAATCTGTACCAATCCAAAGTATTGCATATAATTGAGAAGTAGGGCTTGCTCTCTAACTCATCATTCTAAAGAACCAGTATTATCCTGATAGCAAAATCATTGAATGGTTTTCTAGTGACTTTCAGAGTAAATATTTGTTCTTACTCATTTAACTTGGGATCTGGGAATAATTGAGGCAAAAGAAAATTTAAAAAAAACTCATATCAAAATGTCACATTTTTGTGTTGCAATCTCTCAGGCAGAAATTAGGTGCATACTGAAGCACTATATTATAGAAATAATAGTAAAGCATGTATAAAGTTATTGTATCTAAATGGCAAAAGGGACTTAACAAAACAGAAACATTCTCTTTTCAGTAACAAGTATAACTGTAATGGTATAAAAATAGTTTTATAATTTATCTTTTAAGGAGCATTAATATTCAATAAGAATGCATTTTGTTTAAAAGGGCATTAAAGCTATTTATGATCTAAACTTGTAATTGTAGAACTCTAGATTATAGCTATAATTTATTGACCACCTACAATGTAATTTTCATATGTTTTATAATTTAACTCATAAAAAATACTTCAGAGAAATTCAGAGACATCAGTAAAACAGAAAAAATTCTGTTTTACTTATGAGACAAATGTAGTTCAAGGAATTTGAGTAACAGTCCCACTGTAACAGTAGATATTAGAACCAAGATCCAACTCAGGCCTTTTTTGTTCCAGACTCATTGTACAATGGAGAACTATCTTTCAATACTATTAATTGTCACTTTAAATATAATTCATTACCTATTTTAAGATTATTTTGTTTACTGAATAATATTTAATTAAAAGGCATATTAGAAAATATTACTTCAGCTTCATTAGATCTTTCTATTTTTTCTTTTTATAGAGATAATGATATGTGTGCAAGTTGTTTTTTAAATAAAGTATAAGTAGTAGTATTCTTGTAAAGGATGATGTTTCACAAAGATAGAAGAATGACAAAGCAGGTAATTCTGAATTCCTGTTGCTTCCTTGAAGACAGATTTATGATGAAGTGATGATAGTTTTCTTAATGCTTCAAAAGAAATTCATGTGAAAGATATCTGAGCACTTTTTGAACAGAGAATGCCAAAATCTGAAGTAGAAGAGAAATGTGAGCAATGTCCTTTGCTATTAGTGTATTAACCAAGTATATCAGAACTTTAAATATCTCATATTTATTTCAAGTGTCATTTCAAAAGGCATAATTCTACTATTTAAACAAAATAAAAATAATACAGTAGTCTCCCTCCAGGCTTAAAGATATGAAAAACTACCCTTTTGTCTACTTTTCAGGCTCTTCTGACTTCCTTCTCATATTGGCCTATAGGGAGAATCATTTTCCATCGGCTTAGTTCCTAGGGATTGTTATGCTTCTTTTTAAGAGATGTAAGGTAACCCATCTTAGAGAAAATGAAAAACTGTATCTGCTGCAAAAAACTTAAAGACACTGAATTTATGATGCTTGGGAGAAGACTCAAACTGAACAAATTTACATTTGTTTGGAGCCAGTCTTTTTCTTTGAGAATTTATAACCCACCACTGCCAGATTCCAGAGAAAGTGAAAAATTATATTCAATTTATATTTTATACTTTAAAATTTTGATTAAGTAAAAAATTCATTTTATATTATTTGGTATAAACATGCAAATACATGTTTAAACACAGTTGGCTTAAATGCTATTTCCTAATGAAAAACTGGAGTCAAGTGATTGAGAAAAATAGAAGACACAGAAAAAAGCCATTTGATATAAAATTGTTATAAAATTATAACCAAAAATTTCTTTTAAACCATAAGCAAATTGCAATATTTCAAGTGAGACTTTTTCCATGATCTTATTATCACTACTACTACTAATAATTGTTAACATTTATGGTGCGCTTACCGTGTCCATTCTCCTAAATGTTTTATACTAATTTTCTAATTTATTTCTCTATACTCAATTTATTTCGTATACAGAAGAAATTGAAAATATTTTCATTTTGTAGATAATAAAATTGAGAATTTTTAAGTTTCTCACCAAGTTAGACTCAAAATTCGAACACAGTTGTACTACCACCAAAACCTACATTGTGAACATGGTAGTGTACACCCAGCAAATGGTGCTGAGGCCAATATAGATATACACACATTTCAAGACAAATCCCATTTTATAATTTTTTTCTTAACTCTGTTTCTACTGATTTGCATTTTTCAGTTATTATTTATGAACCCTGACCGGCCTCAGAATAAATAAATGTCTTTGCCTTCATTTGACATATCATAGCCTCTTGGAATTTTCAATCAGAATTGGAGAAAAGCATAATTTCCCAAACTGCTTGTGAGAGTTTAAACATGTAGTCTAGAGAGGAAAAAAGAAAGGATTTCCACTAGTTATATAAAATCTCAAACAGTGATATTTATTATTGATATGTTCAGGGCCACACTGGATATTACTATGCTGTAGCAACAGCAAAGAAATGCAGAGAGTAGTCATCACAATGATGGAATAAAGCTAATTCTTTCTTTAGAAAAAAAAATTTCACGAGTATTTTATCCTCTGCCTCAAACTGCAGTATAGCCCTACACAATTCTGTTAACTAGAACATTCATAATTGTGTCCTGAAAATATTTTCTTTGGTGATTCAAATTAACACACTCTGATACTAAAGCCAAATATCATTCCTGATATGCACTGACTAACAGAAAACCACTCACAATTTTTGAATCATTGCATTTTGATTGTTTTCATGTGTTTTAGCGGGAAGATAAAGTAAGTTTTATCAAGGGCTGCTTATCATATATTTTAAATTGGAATGCTTATTGAAATCTCTTGACTAAAGCAAAACTGAAAATAAACACATGAAAATAAACTAGCATGTGACATTGCCTCACTAGATATATCCTTATTCTAAGGTACAGATTCCAATTATATGTTGTTTATATATTTTAGAAAAAGCGAAAGAACTCAGAACGTTCACTGTTCATTTCATATATGTAGAGAGATGTTCAGTCTTGAAGGACTGTGTCAAAATTACACTTGCAGATTCAAAAATACAGAATACAGATTCTGCAAAATGAAGTTCACCTCAAGAACATATTCAAAATCTATTTCCATGAAGCCAGATGCTGTCAGTGCAGATGGAATAACCTGACAGCTGGTGGTCATGATATCCTGGTATTCATGATGCTGGTGAAGTTGAATAGATGAACTGCACTTTGAATGGTAAGAGAATGATGTCTCAAGACATTGCATCGCATCCATCATTACTCATTAATTGCCTCTGAAATTTTAGCTAATTTTAAAATGCAAATAACTAATATAGTTTCTACATTGTTTTCTCACAAATGCTTTCATAAAAGGTTTTAAGAGTACATATTTTTAAATGCAAAATTTATGGTCCATGCTCCTAGAAGTGCAGTTATACAGTTATTTACACATTTAAAGCAATCTGATTTCAGAAAACTATTGATGAATAACTTGCTTTATTACCTAAGTAAAATAACAGGTTTGAGGGGTACTCTTTTTTTTTGTATGTGATTTGCACCCATTTTTTTCTTTGCATTGTAAAACTAGATATGAACCTTTTGCTGTAAAGAGGTACATGAACATATTGGCTTCTACTCAAATTCCTTTGACTCTCTTTCTCTGTGTCTCTCCCTCTCTCTCTTTCTCCCCCCTCTCTCAGAAAGGAGTGGGGGTAGAGAGAGAGAGAGAGACAGAGAGAGAGACAAAGGGACAATTTGTATGAATTGACTTGCATTCTCTCCCTTCTCTTTCTGAGAGAGGTAAGAGAGAGGGAGAGGGGGAGAGAGAGAGAGAGAGAGAGAGAGAGAGAGGCAAAGAAATTTGTATGAGTGCAAGTCAATATTTGCACATACCATTTTAAGTGAACTATGTCTCTCCCTCTCTCTCGTGTGTGTGTGTGTGTGTGTGTGTGTGTGTGTGTGTGTGTGTAAAAGATGTAGGGAGAGAGAGAGAGAGAATACATTTTTCAGTGGCATTGCATTTATCAGTGGACTCAATACAAAGGAACATTATGTATAACTTTGGAGACTACTAATGCTTTATGAAGTGAAAATTAATCTACTCTAATGTTTATTGACCGGAGTTCTCAACATTCTTCCTAAGCAGAGTCTTGTAAACTTCAACACTTTATATGTTTATTATTTAGTAACTGATGATGCAACTTCTGATAGGTCAATTATTCCTCATCCAAGCCCATTAAAACCCTTGCATTTAGAAACATCAGAGCTGTTATAACTTTCTATCATCATGTAAAAATTTTATCTACATTTCTCAAATTCTTTATCACTTAACACCTTCATTTTTTTTAGCAGGCTTTTAGAAGATACATACTATCAACTAAGTAAATATTAGAGTCAGACAAGGTATTAAGAGGCAAACCCATGCTCCAGGAATTTGTAGTCTAGTACACATATAGCATTGAATTTAGGATCAGACACAGTATAATTGCCATCTGTGCTCTAACACTTACTTAGATATGTGACTTAGAGATGTTCTGAAGAAAAACTAGATAATATTTGTAAAATGCTTTTACACTCTAAAGCACAAGATAAATAGTAAACCAATAGGATTTTTAAATGTAATATTCAATAATTTTATTCAAATATAGATATGCTACTAATGGAATGACCTTAAAAATTCTTATGTTTCTTATGAATTCTAAGACAAACATTCTAACCATTGATTTGTCTGTATATATTTTTTATTCAACTTAAAAAATTACAGAGGACAAATGAACAATAATATTTCTTACACCACTAATATTGTCCAGGTTGAATAATTTTGAATTTGTAAACATACTTGTTTACATATATTTGGCTTTGTAAAAAGACACTCTTTACAAGTTAAAAGATTATACTAAAAAGAGAGGGTTGTTACATATTTAAGGTTAAATTTCTTTTTTAAGTAAACTTAAAACCAAAAAAAATGAAAAGAAATCAACAAATTTTCATAAAGTAATTCCACATATATAACCAGTACATAGATCAAGGAGAGCAATGTTAGCACTCCAAAGATCTTACACATCCCTTTAAGTCACTCTCTGACAAAGGTAATCACTGTCCTGACTTATTGCGTGATAGAATAATTCCACCCTGTTTCAACTGTGTATAAATGGAATCATGCAGTATATTATCTTTGAACTCTGTGTTCTTTACTTGACATTATGATTTTAGATTCAGTGATGTTGAACCTATCTAGCAGCAGTTTGTCCATTCTCATGATTGTGCAATATTTCATTACAAGGGTATAGTACAATTTGTTTATCCATTCTAATGTTGATAAACATTTGGTTTCTGGATTTTGATTCTTGTATGTTATGCTGCTAAGAACATTCTTGTACCTGTTTTTGCTGGAAGTATGGCTGCATACCTGTTTAGAGCAAGATGCACTCTTTTGTGTTTTGCTTTTTTGTCTCAGTATTATGTTTGTGAGATCCACCCATGCGGCTGTTCATAGACATAATTCATTTGTTCCCTTTACCCTACAGTATTGGAGCCCTGTGTCTTGATATGTGTGTTTCCTTGCTGGTTTTCCTGTGGTTGCACATTTTTTCTGATTTAGGTTGAATTTGCTTAGAATGATGTTTGCCCCAGAGAACAACTGTTAATAGCACACTCATTCTCTGCCTTTTTACTGTCATCTTGAAATAGTACTTTATCAGTTTAACACATGGCAATCAATGCTTAGGGGCTCAGCACAATGAACTATTACTGTTATCATTTGGAAAGGTGAGAAAATATTCACACTGTACAAAGAGTTAAAACTGTTTCAGTATTTTCTAATTTAATAGCCACTGACTTTATAGTTATTTTACTTCATTTTATTTTCTCCTTAAGCACTTTAATTTAAACAAAGTCAATGCTTAATATACTGAAGCATTTACTTTTCCTTGCTTTTGTACCTCACGGCATATATTACTTTCTCATGTATTTCAAAAGACATAAAAAGTATAGGGTAGGAAGAAACTTGCTTAGATTTGTTCAAAATGAAAGTAGATGTAAAACTGGAAAAAAAAAGACTCAGCTACATTTGTCCTGTCGGGTGGCTCTGGGATTCTCGCCAGTAAATTGCACGCTGGATAGTTCTTCAGATATTATTGGTTTTATCTCTATTTTAAACAATCAACCAGGTCACTTATACTTTATCTCACCTTGGTATTTATTTATTTATTTATTTATTTATTTATTTTTATTAATTTATTTTTGAGACGGAGTCTTGCTCTGTTGCCCAGGCTGGAGTGCAGTGGCGCGATCTCGGCTCACTGCAAGCTCCGGCTCCTGGGTTCACGCCATTCTCCTGCCTCAGTCTCCCGAGTAGCTGGGACTACAGGCACCCACCACCATGCCCGGTTAATTTTTTGTATTTTTAGTAGAGATGGGATTTCACCATGTTAGTCAGGATGGTCTTGATCTTCTGACCTCGTGATCCACCCACCTCAACCTCCCAAAGTGCTGGGATTACAGATGCGAGGAACCGTGCCCCGTCTCACCTTGAGTATTTATTTACAGGTACTACGTAAAGTTCTGTCTCTTCTTTGTTGCTTAAGGACACTTCTATTACTAAGAAAAATTCTACTACTGAAGTACTATGTCTATTTTGCAACCATTTATTTATTTGCATTGTAAAACTAGATATGCACCTTTTGTTGTAAAGAGGTACATGAACATATTGGCTCCCACTCAAATTCCTTTGACTCTCTTTCTCTGTCTCTCTCTCACACACACAGACACACACACACACACACACACAGAGAGAGAGAGAGAGAGAGAGAGAGAGAGAGAGAGAGAGAGAGAGAGAGAAAGGGACAGAATCAAAGAAATTTGTATTAACGGAAGTCAATATTTGCATGTACTATTTTGCCTTTCTGTTTTTTTTTTTGTTTTTTGCATTTGCATGGCTTTTCTGCTATTAATACATAATTTTAACATTCCTTAGAGATCTTAAGTAAAGATCCATTAGTAAAGAGCTAAAAGTGAGGCTTTACTAAATAGTTTTTGTCGCATGGGTTTCTCAAAAATACATACAAAGGCAACTTATGTTACCCAGTGATATTTTAGAACAGATTTAAAAAAAAAAAAAAAAAAACAAATTGTTATCTTTATTTTCCTCAAATTACTATTTTTTTTTAAGAAAAGAACTATTGAAGAGGTGGGCTGGACTATTTTAATTCTGGGAGACAAAATAACAAGAAGGACATCTGAGAATAATAAATTAGTATTTAACTGTTCTTTAGGATATTACATGAACTATCAAAGAAAAACTGTGCCAGTCAGAGTTAAACAACCAAAGAAGACTTTATTGAAGACTATTGTAATGTGAATAAAGACTGCGAGAGGTTTAATTTAATTCTGCTGAAACAAAAGATGGGAAGATATTTAAAGGATGGTTGAGCTAATGGAAAAGTACAGGAGTACATTAGGGATACCGGCTGGTCAATATAAATAGGCCATCTGTGTTTGCTAATCAGAGCTTATCAAACGGGGCTCTTACTCTCCAATAAAGACTGAGAGATAGAAGTACTATCTTTCAAATAAGTAGAGGACAAATTTACATTTACAAATTTTCCAAAGTAAATGCTCTAAGGAAGATCAGGGGATTATGGTGAGGAAGAAACCTGTGTAAAGTTTACTCAAGCCGAGAGGAACATTAAGGCCCTTTTGGTCAATACGAAGTATTCACATGATCATTTACAGGAGTATCTTTCTCTTTTTAATCCAATAACTTGTTTCTTGAAAACTAACCAACCAAAAAATTTTGTATGTGCTTTTGCTATAAATATCAGAATTGATCTTTACTATGTATCGTTTTTAGGCAGAGTTATAAAAACAAATAGATATTTATTATGATAGACATAGTAATAACATCCAAAGACATAGTTCCATAGTATTAATATAAAAATAAAAGTTAATAAGTGTAACTTTTTTCAAGAATCCAGTATTCAACCGTAATACCAACTGCTTGCTATAGTTTGTATTTTTGAAATAAGTCCATTTATCTCGTTTTCTATAAAGCAGACCTGATAAGTTTAATTTTTTCTGACTATAAATGAATCCCACAAGCAATGACTTCCTCTGGACCACAGAAAATTTAAAGTTGCTATTAATGTAAGTCAGTGTTCCTGTAAAATAACAATAATAAAAATATTTTAGCTTTTTTGTCTTATGTGCAACCAATATATTTATTCACTAAAACAATGCAATTTTGTAATCAGATGTCCTTCTCATTATTTTATCTCCCAGAATTAAAACAACGGAATTTTATAATCAGAGAAGAAAACATGAAAAAATCTTAAAATTACCTTTTGCACGATAATTGCCCACTCTTTAGAAGTCTGTTGACACTTAGTGGTTTTGCACAGTCTTATATATATTACCACTTCCTGTTTTGCTCTTACTTATAGATTTCCTGTCTCCTACATTTACTGTCCTACATACTTTCCCCATATATCTGTCAAACTGTTACTTTTAAAATTCACATTGTTACATAAAATAAATGATATGAAACACAAATTTCATTAAAACTTATATTTTAATGAAATGACTTCATACTTTGTATCACAAATAAATGTAAAAGAAGTAGTTTTAAAGTCACTTTTCCAGAAATATGTTATTTCAAATATAAAAGTTTTCTTCATTGATAAGTCAAAATAAAATAAAACCACATATTACTAATTTTTACATTAGTTTGCATACATGATAACTGTTACTGTACTTCTCATTATACAGTGTTTCAAACAATTTCTTTCTATAATTTAATCAAAAATAAATATATTTTGAAAATGAATGCATAAATATATATGAAACTCCTTTGGCTTTCACATGACTTTAATATAAGAGCTGGTTGTAGCTTTGGAACAAAACAAACAAAAAATAAGAGTAAGCTTCTTTGTGGAATTACTTTAAGGGTTTTGTTTTTGTCATTATAAATAACCTTCTGATTTCCATACATACATTTTATATAAACATATTATAAACACAATGAACCACAGATTTTAAAACAGCTATCTATTATTTACCTTGTACTATTTTGTTCTAACTTAGATTCTGATCTATCTCACTAAACCACAGAGTAATCATATGAACCAGAGTGAAAGAGAGAAGGCTTAAACTTCTTTTTTAAGTGCATAGACTCTGATAAATGAGTAGGTTCAATTTTAAGATCCATTCTATATGTTTTGTGGAATCTGGAAGAGAAAGAAGTAAGAAATAGGAGATTAAAATGTCATCAAAGGAGGAATAACTTGATAAACTGTAATGAAAAAAATGTTGGGGCAAGCATAAATGAGACTATAATTTCTTGTCATATTTATTACCATAGTATTTTCTATTTTTCTGCTCTCTGCTTTCCAAGAACCTGCAGAGACTGGTCAGTTGTTGGATACTAGCTGTGTTCTCTTCCTCTTTGGCCCTCTGCTAGACATTTCTCAAGCTGTCACTTGGAGACGTGTGATGAAGCTGTGGCTAAAGCAATGTCAGTTTAAGTGATAAATACCTCTTCCAAGCCTGAATCTTATGACAATAAAATTTCTCACATAATGTCCCAAATTATCTTGCCTTCCTCTCTTGCTGGCAAGATGCAAAGGATCTAGTGAATGATTCCAGTTTTCTAAAGAAGCCATATAAAAAAGAGAAGCCTTGATCTTTGAATGACCCTATAAAGTAGAGTCTCCCAAAGATCAACTGCCATTAAACTCCACTGCAAATATGAAATAAACTAATAGAAGTTGGAAAGTTGTTAAAATAGTAATTACTGTGATAATACTTAGCATGAATAACATGGATATATTTTGGTTGTTACTTGTCTATAATTGTCGTTTCACAGTGTTGAAATATGTTGAACATCACAATAGGACAAAGTTTTCCATTTGTAAAAAGTATTACTTAAATGTTTCGCCTACTCAGTGCACCAGAATTTTGACTAAAATGTGCTCAAAAAGAGATATATGAACCTTATTGGCCTCCAGTGAAACTTGGAGCATATTGTAAAAATTCTTAATCTGGGGATGTAATAGTAGATATAATAGAAATACCTATTTGAATAACAGAATTGAGATCATCACATGACATTACATGTATGTGTATATATGCATTATACATTTATATTATATAATTTAATATATAGAAGTATACATATTTTATTTAACTCATACTAAGTTTATTATATAATTATAGCAAAGTTTGTAAATTACATGTTATATATCTAATATGTAATTAGTTACAGAAAAAAATCACCATTAAAAACTTGATATGAATGTTAAATATTTCATTTGGAATAGATTTAGAGCTATCCCTTTGCCAGTGTTGCAAAAAGAAAGATCTTTGTTCTCTCTCAATTTGTCCTATTATATCGTTCAGTTATAAGAAGGTTCTCTTTTGTTAAATTTTAGTCCAATGTGTGCTGGGATGTTGTCTTCTTATAAAAGACCTTCATAATTTTGGCAAAGTTGTTGAGTATTTTAAGCACATGCATTTTTTTGTGCATTAAGTTTTTCAATATTATATTTAAAAAAACAAAATAGAATTTAATACCACTTTCCCGATAAGAACTATGATGTGTCTGAGATTTTATTCTGGTAGAAAATGAAAGACTACTGGATCAGAAACAAAGGAGTTTATTGCTCACACCAATAACATTAGCTAGACATAGATTGGCAAAATGAAAACTATACAAGACCCAACCACCTCCAGACTTCAGGACACTCATTTTAGATCTAAGGATAATATATGTTGAAAGTGAAGGGGTAGAAAAAAATACTCTCTGCAACTCATAATCAAACATTGTAGGGTTGACTATTCAGAACTTATATCAGAAAAAGAAACAAAAAACAAAAAAAAAACTTGAAGTAAAAAAATTATCACGAGACAAATCAGTACATTATGTAAAGATAAAATTGTCAATTCACTAGAAAGATATAACAATTACAGATGTATATGCACTTAACATCAGAGCACCTACAAAGCAAACATGCACAGAGTTGAAAGGGGGAATAAACAGCAATATAATAGAAGTTACTGACTTCTATTATATTACACTGTTATAGCAGACTTTCATATCCCACTTTCAATACTGGAAATAACATCAAGACAGAAGATCAATAAACAGAGAAGTTGAATAAAACTATAGACCAATGGATCTAGTAGACCTATACAGAACATTTCATCCAAATGTTCTGTATAGGTAAAATACACATTCTTCTCAAACTCTTGAATATTTCATGAGGATAGGTCATATTTTAGTTCACAAAAATATCACAAAAAATTTAAGAAGACTGAAACTACACTACATATATTTTCTGACCATAATAAAGTAAAAATAGAATTGACTAACATAAGAAACACAGGAAAATTCACAAATAGGTAGAAATCAAACAACGCACTCTTGGACAACCATGAATCAAAAAAGACATCAAAAGAAAAGTTGGAAAAAAATCCTCAAGACAAATAAAAATAAAAAACACAATATTCCAGAACTTAAGGGAAGCAGCAAAAGCCACAGTAAAGAGAAAAAACGTCTCAAATAAACAACCTAACTTTGTACCTCATAAAATAGGGAAAGAACAAATAAACCATAGTTAGCAGTAGAAATAAAATAACAAAGTTTAGACCAAAAATAAACCAAGTAGAAAATAAAAAAATAAATGAATCTCAGAGTATGTTTTTTTTTGAAAAGATAAACATAACTGACAAAAGCTTAGCCAGCTTTACTAAGGAAAAAGGAGAGAAGGCAGAAATATAATCAGATATGAAAGAAGAGATATTGTAACTGATACCAGTAATAAGAAAAATCATAAAAAGAGTATAGTCTTTCATAATTTTAATATATTATATATAATATGAACAATATGATGTACATTAGACATATATTATTATTGACAATTATATGCTAACAAATTGGATAACCTAGACGATATGGATAAACTCCAAGAAACATACAACCTACCAAAACCGAATCATGAAGAAATAGAAAATTTGAACAGATCAATAATGAATACAGAGATTGAATCAATAATCCAACATTTTCCAACAGTGAAAAGCCCAGGAGCAGGTGACCTCACTGGAGAATTTAATTAAACCTTTAAAGAAGAATTAACAAGCAATCCTTCTCAAAGACTCATAAAAAATGAAGAAAAGGGCACTTTTCCAAACTAATTTTATAGGTCGCAAGGTTTAGCATTACTACCAAAGACAGAAAAACACTCTAGAACAGTAAAAAACAACAACGACAACAAAACAACAACAACAACAACAACAACAAAACACTACAGGCCAGCATTCTTGATTAACATAAATACAAAAATCTCGAAAAAATACAAGCAAACTGAGTTTAGCAGCACCTTAAAAAGATCATATACTGTAACCAAGTGGGTTTGATCTATGGGATGCAAAGATGATTCAACATATGCAAACCAATTCATGTGATACACCACATTCACAGAATAAAAGATCATGTGATCATCTCAAAACACTGGAGAATATTCAACACTCTTTTGTAATAAAAACAAAACAAATATTCTCAACTTCTCAAAACACTAGGTACAGACATGCTGTCATAAAATGATGTTTCAGTCAATAGGCTGCCTATAGGATAGTGGTCCCATAAGTTTATAATACCATATTTTTACTTCTTCTGTGTCTAAATATGTTTAGATATGTGAATACTTACTGTGGTGTTATAATTGCACACAGTATTCAGTAGAGTAATATGCTGTAAAGATTTGTAGCCTAGGGAAAGTAGACCCAGTTTTGTATTAGGCTATATTAACTAGGTTTGTGTAAGTTCATTCTATGATATTTACACAATGATGAATGCCTAAGGAGGTATTTGTCAGAACATATCCCTGTGGTTAAGTGACACATGACGGTATAGAAAGAATTTACCTCAACATAGTGAAGGCCATATGTGACAAACTCACAGCTAACATCACACTTAATAACAAAAAGTTGAAAGCTTTTTTTAAGATCGAGAATAAGGCAGGCATGTCAACGTTCCTCATTTCTACTCAACAAGGAAGTGTAACTTCTCCCCAGAGTAGTTAGGCAGGAAAACAAATAAAAGACACCCAAACTGGAAAAGAAGAAGTAAAATTATCTCTGCAAATGACATGAGCTTATATATAGAAAGTCCTAAAGACTCCATTTAAAAAAAAAAAAAAAAACTGTTAGAACTAATAAACAAATTCAGTAAAGTGGTGGAATACAGAATCAACATTAAAAAATGAGTTGTATTTTTTCACACTAGCAATGAGATATCTCAAAAGAAGAATAGACAAATAATCTAATTTACAATAGGACAAAAAAAAAAAAAAAAAAAAAACCCTAAGGCTAAACTTCACCAAGAAGGTGAAAGATTTGTACCCTGAAAACTATAATACATCAATGCAAAGAATTAAATAAAACTTTAAAAGTAGATGAAATACATCCTATGCTCATGACTGGAAAACTTAATGTTGTTAAAATTTTCATACTACTCAAAGCAATCTACAGATTTAATGCAAGCAACACTTATCAAACTCCCAATGGCATTTTTTACAGGAATCAAAAATTTTTCTAAAATTCATATGGACACATAAAAGACCTGAAATAGCCAAAGCAATCTTGAACAAGGAGAACAAAGGTGGGACATCACCCTTCCTGACTTTAAAACCTATTACAAAACTATAACAATTAATATAGTATTGTACTGACATAAAACAGAGATATATACGTGTTTTATATATATGAAACACAATAGAAGTTGTGAAATAAACGCATACATATATGGTCAACTGATTTTTACCATGGGTGTCAAGAATACGAAATAAGCAAAACACAGTCTGCTCAAATAATAGTGTTGAGAAAACTGAATATCTGCATGTTAAAGAATGTAATTGAATCCTTATCTTAACCATTCACAAAAGTCAACTCAAAGTGGATTAAAAATTTAAATGTAAGACCAGAAATTAGAAAAATCATGGAAGAAAACAGAATAAAAGCTTTATGACTTTGTACTTGGAAATAATTTATTGAATATGACAGCAAAAGTACAAGCAAAACAGCAAAATTAGACACGCTGGACTATACAAAACTAAAAAGCTTCTTCATAGTGAAGAAAACAATCATCAGTGTAAAAAGGCAGTATTAAGAATGAGAGAAAATATTTGCAAACCATATAGCGGATAAGGGATTAATATCTGAAATACGTAAGTCATTTTAAATCTCAATAGCAAAAAAACAAGTAAAACAATTAAAATGGACAAAAGAATTCAGTATTTATTTAAAGAAGACATACAAATTATTAGCAAGAATATAAAGAGGTGCTCAACACCTCAACATCACTAATCAGGAAAATGCAAATCAAAACCACAAGATATCAATTCACACCTGTAAGGATGTTACTATCAAAATAAAACCCATAAGATAACAAGTGTCAGAGAGGATGTGGAGAAATTGAAACCCTTGTACCACTGTTGGTGACTATTGAAACTAGTATGGAGGTTCCTCAAAAAATAAAAAATAGAAATATTATATGATCCAGCAATCTCGTTTTGAGTTATGTACTCGAAAGAATTGAAATAAGGACCTCAAAGAGGTATTTTCACTCCCATGTTCATTACAGGGTTATTTATAATAATGAAGATGTGGAAACAGCCCAAATGTCCATTAACATAAATGGATAAAGAAAACGTGGTATGCACATACGATGAACTATTATTCAGCCTTAGAAATGAAAAAAGTCCTGCCACTTGCTACGTGGATGAACCCGAAAGGACATTATCTACATGAAACAAGCTGGATACAATACTGCATAATTCCACTGGCGTGAGGTATATAAAATATTCAAACTTATAGAAGCAGAAAGTAGAATGGTGGTTGTTAAGTGCTGTGGGAGAGGAAAATAAGTTTTTCTCAATGGATATAGAGTTTCAGTTCATAAGATCATCAAATATTAGAGAACTACTCTATAACATAGCACCTATAGTTAAAAATATTGTATTGTGCACTTAAAATTTTGTTAAGATGTTAAATCTCATTTTAAGTATTCTTACCACAAAAAACAAGAACACAGGAAAACTACTGGAGGTGATGGATATATCTATTACTGTGATTGTGGTGATGGTTTTATGGGTGAATGCATGTGGCCAAATTCATCAGATTATATGTATTAAATGTATATAGTTTTATATCTTAATTACACTTTAATAAAGCTGTTAAAAATTCAAATTATATGATTAAAAATACTCTGTGAATGTACCTGGACACATTTTTAAATTTTGATCTTTCCATTACATTGGCATGATACATTATATTAATATGATGTAGTAACAAAAGATTAAAGGTCTGAAATCACAAGCTAATGTTCCTACACACTATGTGTATGCCCTTGAGTGAATCAAACTCTTGGGTCTTAATCCCCCATATGTAGAAGAGATACACTGGGTTTTATAATTTATAAAGTAATAGCAGTTTTAAAATTCTGCCATTTTATTTAGTCCAAATAAATGGATAGGGAGAGGAATGAAATATTAACTTTGGACATAGGTTATCAGAACTTTGGAAAACCAATGACTATGCTTTACTACACATGGCTACTAAACTTATTTTGTATAGAGTTACATAAAAATGACCGTAAACATTTGTAAATGATATTACGTAAAGTATTGTAATAGCATGGAAATCATTTAAAATTATGAGTTCATGTCCTTTGTCGGGACATGGATGAAGCTGGAGACCATCATTCTGAGCAAACTGTCTCAAGGACAGAAAACCAAACACCATATATTCTCACTCATAGATGGGAATTGAACAATGAGAACACTTGGACACAGGGTGAGGAACATCACACACTGGGGCCTGTCAGGGGATGGGGGTGGAGGGCTGAGGGAAGGATAGCATTAAGAGAAATATCTAATGTAAATGAAGAGTTAACGGGTGCAGCACACCAACATGGTACATGTATACATATTTAACAAACCTGCACGTTGTGCACATGTACCCTAGAATTTAAAATATTATTTAAAAAAATCATTAGAAAAAAAATTATGGGGCTTATGTCATGTTTAGATTTGAGGCTTGTAAGGTGTATCTTTGTCATGTACCATCAAAAATTCTATTGGTCTGTTACATCTAATTGAGGAGTACCTTTTTTTCTTCTTTTCCAAAGAAAACAAGTCAGGTACAATGAAACAAGCAAAATGTAATGGAGAAAAACAATGTATTAAACATGCGGCAGTCTTCCCAGACGCATACATTAGCTTGTCTGGCCAAAGGTATTTGTCAATTCATTTAGCCCTAACCATTTGTCTTGAAAACTCACAGCTGGTTACAAATCCAATCTTTTACAAAGCTACATACCTGCAGGCAGCTAAAAGAAATATTCAAGTGCAACTTCAACTTCAATGGGAAGTTAATCATTAAGTTAACTTTCTGGTTTTCTTGCACAATTGAGTCAATCATGTTGAAATTTTCCTCTTAACATTTTGCCCCTTGCCATGCCTAAAAGTGATTTGGGCCTAGAAGGAAAGTGAAAAAACAAAACAAACCATTATTGATATAACAACTGGCTACAGGAATAACTGCTCTGGAACCACAGAGCCTATTATTCCATTGTTGATGAGTCCCTTTGCGCAATGAACAGGAGTGTTTTAGGTTTCTGATCTTACCAACATTTCAGATTTCAAAAACAAATATTTTACTTAGTTTCCTTAACTTTTTTGACAATATAGTTGTCTGCATGCATTCAATGTAACTGTTCTGTCTTCCTTCTCCTTCCTTTAACTATGATCAATTATATTGCTAGTATATACCAAGTATTATATTTGAGAGTAAATTTGAATGGATCAAAAGTTATAACAACATTAAATAGTCACGGCTGCATTGTACATGTAAAGACAATGTTTAAAAAAATTAAAATTTCCATGAAACTGAACTAGCACCTAACTTAATCCTAAGGGAACTTGATCTTACTTTCTGGCAAGCTAAAAACTTCAGTGTATTCTGGAAACCTTCGGAAGACAAAAATTTACCAAACTCAACAGGTACCTCCAATGAAATAATAGAGGCTTTAAAAAGTCAAATGTGCTATTATTGAAAGCTCCACATAGAAATTAATTATATGGCTATACTCTACTCAATTATTTGTGCATAAAGAGGCTTACATGGGTAGAACTCTTAGCTGTGTCTATATGAAGATTCAGATGAAAACATGATACCGGCCTCCTTTTTAAATCAAGTGCCTTTGATATTGTTTGTCTTGTCACAATGTGAAAGGACCATTAGGAAAAACTATAAATATTTTGAAAATCAAAAGATACTATGATGGCAGTTTTAAAAACCCCATCCAAGTTTTTTGTTGTTGTTATTTACTATTTGAAGATTACTAAACCACCTGAGTCCAGATTCCAAAACCTTATATACTCTCATAACCTTCTCCTCCAAAACTAGTAAAAGTCTGTCAAGTTGTATTCTCTCTTATTAAAAAGTCTAATAAACAACTAATTTTGAACAATGGGTTTAACTCTAAGTAGCTTGTTATAGCCAGGTGTTCTATCTGCTGAATCTTTGCTGATCCTGGTATGCTTTGGGACAACTGGTTGTACTTTTTACTTCGGATTAAATTGCTGAGGAAAATTCTTGTTCCTGTAATGAATTCTTCACCATCCCTATTCTCTCATTTTGTCTACTTCCTCTCATACCACACTTGCTCTTTCCTATGCCATACAAAACAAGAACTCTTGCCACCTTCTCTCTGAGAACTTGGTCTGGGTGGTGGACTGGAGAAATGTTACATTTAAACTCCTGTTATCCTGGGTAATTTTTCAACAGATCCTTACTGTGTTATTTGAAAATTCAATAACTGGCAGCAACTCCTTTCACCTAGATATGTGATGCTAGGCTCTGAATGTTTTTGTCGCTCTAATATTTATATGTTGGAAGCTTAATTCCCAAGGTAATGGTATTTGGAAATGAGGCCTTTTGGAGTCAGAGCACTCATGACTGGAATTTGTGTCCTTATAAAAGATCCCTGGGAGTTAGCCTATCTCTTTTGCCGTGAGAAGACCAAGTGAGAAGTTGCTATCTATGAGGAAGTGAGCCCTCCCAAGATACAGAATAATTTAATGTTGGTGCTTGATCTTGGACTTCCCAGCCTCCAGAACTATGAGAAATACATATTTATAGTTTATAAGCAACCCAGTTTATGAAACTTTGATATAGCAATCTGAATGGACTGACATGTGAGTAGATACGTCTTTACCTATATGTCACCTAGACATATCTCTCTCCCTTTCTTCCTTCAGGTCACATGGCCCTTTCAGTGAGGTCTTTGATAAGCATCCCAATTTAAGTCTTTGTTAAAAACAAAAAACAAAAAGCTCTCCATATTCTCTATCTTCATCCCTTCTGTTGCCTTTTTGTTCTTTATTCCACTTATTTATTTATTTTTTTTTATTATACTTTAAGTTCTAGGGTACATGTGCATAACGTGCAGGTTTGTTACATATGTATATATGTGCCATGTTGGTGTGCTGCACCCATCAACTCATCAGCACCCATCAATTCATCATTTATATCAGGTATAACTCCCCAATGCAATCCCTCCCCCCTCCCCCCTCCCCATGATAGGCCCCAGTGTGTGATGTTCCCCTTCCCAAGTCCAAGTGAGCTCATTGTTCAGTTCCCACCTATGAGTGAGAACATGCGGTGTTTGGTTTTCTCTTCTTGTGATAGTTTGCTAAGAATGATGGTTTCCAGCTGCATCCATGTCCCTACAAAGGACGCAAACTCATCCTTTTTTATGGCTGCATAGTATTCCATGGTGTATATGTGCCACATTTTCTTAATCCAGTCTGTCACTGATGGACATTTGGGTTGATTCCAAGTCTTTGCTATTGTGAATAGTGCCGCAATAAACATACGTGTGCATGTGTCTTTGTAGTAGCATAATTTATAATCCTTTGGGTATATACCCAGTAATGGGATGGCTGGGTCATATGGTACATCTAGTTCTAGATCTTTGAGGAATTGCCATACTGTTTTCCATAATGGTTGAACTAGTTTACAATCCCACCAACAGTGTAAAAGTGTTCCTATTTCTCCACATCCTCTCCAACACCTGTTGTTTCCTGATTTTTTAATGATTGCCATTCTAACTGGTGTGAGATGGTATCTCATTGTGGTTTTGATTTGCATTTCTCTGATGGCCAGTGATGATGAGCATTTTTTCATGTGTCTGTTGGCTGTATGAATGTCTTCTTTTGAGAAATGTCTGTTCATATCCTTTCCCCACTTTTTGATGGGGTTGTTTGTTTTTTTCTTGTATATTTGTTGGAGTTCTTTGTAGATTCTGGAAATTAGCCCTTTGTCAGATGAGTAGATTGCAAAAATTTTCTCCCATTCTGTAGGTTGCCTGTTCACTCTGATGGTAGATTCCACTTATTATCTATCACATAACAATTTTATTTAGTTATGCTGTTCATTTTCTGTCTTTCCTAGCTAGACTATAATTCTCATGAGGGCAGTAATTTTTGTGTTTTATTTACTAAAACTATTGTACACAGTAACTTCTTAATAAATGTTTCTTAAATGTAATTCAGCAAATACATTTAACTTGAAGGACGGAGTTAAATCCTACCTTGTATATATTTTCTTAGTATTATTAAGCAGAGATTTAAAGAAATTGAAGTTGAATAAAATTTTGAGATAATAATTTAGTCTGCTTTTCTTTCTTAATATAGACACATTTTATGTGTCTATATTTTACATTTTATGTAATACTATATTACATTTTATAATATAGACATTTTATGTGTCTATATTATAAAATCATAATAACAATTAATGGTGTAGAATTTCAATGCTTTCAATTGCAGAATCTGCCTTCTTTAGAAAAAAGGGTATTTTGAAATTTTATAATCACAGCTAAAACATTAAAAACAAATAGCTTACATCAAACACAGGAGTTGAAGAATACACATATTTATAAGCTAATTTCTTCCTGAAGGAAATGCAATTTTTCATAAGCTGCAAGAAATACTAGAAAATAAGAGAGTAGAACTGGAGTTGGGATAATGGCTAGGAGCTGAAAAAAAATCTTGTTCCCTCAACCTACAATGGGTAACAGATCAGTTTTATGGGAATCTGAGAATGATGGCCCTTGCCTTTTGTTTTCAGGCATTTAAAATCAAGAAGCATCACCTGGAGCAGGGTACTAGCGTGGCATAAGTCCTGGAATCAATATGGGGGAAGAAAACTTGCTGGATTATGCAATGCCCTAGAAAAAATGCCCTGGTTTTGTGAGCCATGAAATTGTATACAACATAACGATAAGGGATATTTGCTTTTACTTCCCTAGGAACATTTTACTATGTATATACCATGATAGTTAGATCTGTAGTTATGTGTCTATTTAATTATTTTGACACAAGAAGGCCAAATGGTTACACACTGAGCTAGGTCATTAGGTTAAGACACAGGTGTTGGAAACAGAAGAATGTTCGGGTTTAAAAGCCTCAGATATCTGGGATTTATTTGAGCACTGAAAAATTGTATTTACATTTCAAAATATTAGGCTGAGAACCTAGGTTCCTTTTCATTAATCATAAAGAAGCACATTATTTTTTCTTTCTTTTGAAGGAGAGGAGATAGTTAGCTTCTTGTCTCCTTTATAGAAACAGAGTAGACATATTGCTCTTTATTATCGGCAGACTTGCTCAAGGCTGATATCCAGAAAAGTATTTCTTAGGTTTCTTCTATGATTTTTATACTAGGAAGTCTTTCATTTTATTCTGTAGCACATCATGAATTAATTTTTGAACATAGTGAATAATAGAGGTCCATTTTCATTCTTCTGCACATGGCTAGTCAACTATCCCAGCATCATTTATCGAATAAGAAATATTTTACCCATTGCTTATTCTGCTGAATATTGTTGAAGATCAGATGATTTTAGGAGTGTAGCTTTATATCTGGGTTCTCTACTCTGTTCCATTGGTCTATATGTCTATTTTTGTACCAGTACCATACTGTTTTAATTAATCTAGACTTGTACTATAGTTTGAAGTCAGGTCATGTGAGGCCTTCAGCTTTGTTCTTTCTGCTGAGAGTCATTTTGACAATTCAAGCTCTTTTTCATTTTCATATGAATTTTGGAATAGTTATTTCTAATTCTGTGAAAAATGATATTGATAGTTTGATAGGAATATCCTTGAATCATCTATGATTTCTTTCAGCAGTGTTCTGTAGTTCTCTTTGTAAAGGTCTTTCAACACTGGTTAGATATATTTCTAGTTACTTTATTTTTCTGTGACTATTATAAATGGGGTTGCATTCTTGATTTGATTCTCAGCTTCAACAATATTGGTAAACAGAAATTCTATTGATTTTTGCAGATTTATTCTGTATTCTGAAACTTTACCGAAGTGGTTTATTAGGTCTAGGAGCCCTTTGGTTGAGTCTTTAGGATTTTCCATGTATAGGATCATATCACCAGCAAAGAGATATAATTTGACTTATTTTTCTATTTGAATGCCTTTTATTTCTTTCTCTAATCAGAACAATCAAGCAAGAGTACTTAGGACTTTTAGTACTATATTGAATAAGAGTGGTGAAGGTAATTATCCTTGTCTTGTTCCTAATCTTAAGGGGAATACTTCCAGCTTTTGCCTACTCTTGTGTTGTTAACTATGGGTTTGTCATTGATGGGTCTTATTATTTTGAGGTATGTTCTTTCAGTGCCTAGTTTATTGAAGGTATTTTTTTTTTTTTATCACAGTGGAATGTTGAATTTTATCAAAAGTTTGTGTGTGTGTGTGTGTGTGTGTGTGTGTGTGTGTGTGTGTCTATGGAGATAATCATGTGGTTTTTGTTTCTAATTCTATTTATGTGGTGAATCACAGTTTTTGATTTGTGTATGTTAAACCAGTGTTGAATCCTAAGAATAAAGCCTACTTGATCATGGTAGATTAATTTATTGATGTGCTGCTGAATTTGGTTTGCTAATATTTTGTTGAGGATTTATGTGTTTGTGTTCATCAGAGACTTGGCCTGTAGTCTTCTTTTTTATTGTATCTTTGCCAGATTTGGTACCAGGATTGATGCTTCCTTTGTAGAATGAGTTAAGGAGGAGTTCTTCCTCCCTGATTTTTTGAAACTGTTTCAGTGAAGTTGGCACCAATTCTTTGCATGTCTGGTAGAACTCAGCTCTGAATCTGTCTGGTCCAGTGCTTTTTTTGGTTGGAGGCTTTTTATTACTAGTTCAGTTTTAGAGCTCGATATTGGTGTATTCATGCTTTTGATTTCTTCCTGATTCAATCTTGGGAGATTGTATATTTCCAGGAATTTATCCATTTTCCCTAGATTCTAGTTTATATGCCTAGAGGTGTCCGTGGTAGTGACTGAGGCTCTTACGCGTGTCTGTGTGATCAGATGTAATGTCACATGTCATTTTTGTGATTTGTAATTGTGCTTATTTAGACTGCCTCTTTTTATTTATTAACACAGCTAGTACTCTATCAATATTTTTATTCTTTCAAATTATTAACTTCTTTTAATTGATCCTTTGTATGAATTTTTGTCTCAATTTATTTATTTCCTTTCTGATTTTAGTTATCTCCTTTCTTTTGCTAGCTTTGGATTTGGTTTGTTCTTCTTTTTCTAGTTCCTCTAGGTGCAATGTTAGATTGTTAATTTGGGATCTTCTAACTTCTTGGTATAGGCAGTTAGCACTATAAACTCTCCCTTTAACACTTTTTTTTGCTGCTTTCCAGAGATTTTGGCATGTTGTGTTTCTGTTTTCTTTTATCTCAAATAATTTTGTGATTTCTGTTTTAATTTCATTATGTACCCAAAAGTCATTCGGGAACAAGTTGTTGAGTTTCTATATAATTGTGTAGTTTTGAGAGATTGTCCTGGTATTGATTTCTCTTTTTATTTCACTTTGGCTCAAGAGTATAGTTAGTATGATTTTGATTTTTTAAAATTAATTAAGACTTGCTTTATGGGTGAGCATGTGGTCAATTTCTTTGAGCTTCCTTGCCATCTAGGTTCTGAATTCCATATCTGTCATTTCAGTTGCCTCAATCTGATTGCGATGTATTACAGAGGAGCTAGTGGGAGCCTCTGAAGGTAAGAAATCATCCTGGGGTTTTGAATTGCTGAAGTTCTTACACTGATTTCTTTTCATCTGAGGGGACTGGTATTTATTTTCTTTTCCTTTTTTAAAAATATTGCCGTCATTCGGATGGGGCTTTTTGTTTTTATAGTCTCTTTATGCCTTCAGGATTTGACTGTGGTATATGTTGTATATGGCCAATTGGCCTCATTTCTGGGTGTTTTCAGAGATCTAAGGCTCTATATGGGTTCCTTATTTGAGGAATGTTTCCTGCATTGGGTTTCATACACATTACATGCTGAAGGCATTTTTGTTTTGTGGTGTAATTCAGGTTGAGATACAAGATGACACTTAAGAGTAAAGGCTGGAAGATACCTCTTGCTCAGCTAAGCACCTGCTTCACCTGCTTTGTATTTTTTTTTTTTTTTTTTTAGTGTTAAACAGCAACAATGCACGTGTAATAGTGCATGCTTCCCTAGAATGCATTCAAGACCAGGAGCTGGTCCTGGCATTCAGTGATACTGAAGGCTTCTTAGCTTCCTCTGTCTTCAATTGAAGTTAGAAAACAATATTGATATTTATTTCAAAAGCATTATATTTTATAAAAAAAAAATTGAGGTTTTTATTTTCTATGCTTTGTATTTAGCATGCTAGTTTATCTCTTCTAATCCTTAAAAAATCTGCAGATTTAGCATGTATGCATATATAAAAATCTTTTTCTAAAGCATTTCATCTATTTTTAAACCTTGGTTAAGTTTTATTCGACTTTTTAATTTTTTTTTTTAGCCTGTTAGCTATATTTTATTCAGCAAATATCCACTGAGTGTCTACTAGGAGACATACTTTTCTAGGGATCTGGGAATACAGGAGAATACAAGGAAAAGTTTACATTATTTTGGGTGGGAGACAGACAAAAAAACACAATTATATAATATTTTAGGAGGTATTATAATGAAAGGGACAAATAAAATAGAGGGGCAAAGTGAATATGTACTGTATGGTGAGGCAATTTTAAATAGAAGAGTCACTGAGACAGCGATACCTGAGCAAAGTCTTGGAAGAGGTGAGGAAGTACACTGTGATGGCTCATTTTATATGTATCTTGACTCAGTCAAGAGATGCCCAGATAGCTGGTAAAAGGTTATTTCTGTGTGTGTGTGTGCGCGCATGTGTGTGTGTGTGAGAGTGTGTGTGCACGCACGTGCACGTACGTGTTCATCCATGTGGATGTTTCTAGAAAAGATTAACATTTGAATCTGTAGAGTGGCGAAGATCACCCTCACCAATATAAGTAGCCATAATCCAGTCAGTTGAGGGCCCAAATAAAAACGTGGAGAAAGTGTGAATTTGCTCTTTTTTGCGCGGGAACATTCATCTTCTCCTGCCCTTGGATATCAGTATTCCTCTTTCTCAAGTCTTTAAAATTAGATTCGGACTTGCACTCTCTGCTCCCTGGTCCTCAAGCTTTTGAACTCAGCCAAAGTCACATTACAGACTTTCATGTTTATCCAACGTGCAGAAGGAAGACTGTTGAACTTCTTGGCCCTCATAACTGTGTAACTGTATGAGTCAATTCCCATAAGAAGTCTTCTCTTATAGGTATATCCTATTGGTTCTCTGAAGAAACCTAACTAATACATACACCTTTTCATGTATAAGACAAATGCTTCTCGGTAGAGACAAAAAGAAGAGCAAATGCCCCAGAACAAATTATGCCTTGTTGATTCCTGGAGCAGACAATATAGTGGGAGAAGAATAATCTTGGGGATGGGAGCGGTGTTGGGGATAAGGTCAAGGAGTTCAGGGTTAGGGAGGTACAGAACGTATGGGACATAGTGAGGCATGTTATAAGTGGTTAGCTTTTAATTTGGGTAGTATGTGGGTAAATTATAGGTTTTAATACAGAAAAGTATCATGATCTTGTTTTTATTTTTATAAAAAGCTTCTGGTCGCTAATTTGAGAACAGCTTGATTCCCAAAAAGCAGAAACAGGGGACCATTTTTTTTTAATAGTATTACAACAATCTAGGTGACAAAATATAATGGTTTAGACCAAAGTAGTAAAATGGCAGTGATAAGAAAGCCTGTATATGTTTTAAATGTCCAGTCAGTAGAATTTGGTGCTGGAACAGATTGGTCTGTGAAATAAAAATTAGAGTAAAAGAATTAGACTTAGGAGACTGGAAAGGTGAAGTTAATTGTTGTTTCTCAAAGTCAATGAGTAAAACAAGAAATTACTTAAAGAATTATAAATGTTCATACTTTGAGATCATTCATTTTTTTAGAAACACTAAAATGTTATTTTTTCAGTGAAGAAAATAGTAGCAGATTCAATGGAGTGAATTGTTGCTTCTCATCAAGGACTGAGATTCTTTTGGAAACATCAAGATCAGTTTGTGTCTGAACTATTTTGAGAAACATTTACTTTACATAAATGTCACTATATAAGATTTCTTCAACATTTCTAATATTAAATCATTTTACACTAAAAATAATGGTGTTTAAGATAATTCTGTCATACAGAATGGACTTTAGATTAAGATTATATAGCAATCTTTCAACATTAACTAATATTTAACTTTTTTGGCTTAACTTTTTTTCTGGGTCAAAATACCGCCACACAATTCAGTATTCTATCATGTAAGTAACCAGAATAAATTGAATTTTAGTTTCCAGTCTTATTTTATAAAAACCATCAATAATCATAGACTTTCACCAGAACTAGTTATATGTAATAAAATTAACTTGTGTATACCCATCTTGTTTTCTGTAGATATTGAAATTTCAATGGTTATAGAAATGAAACACCAAAATAAAAAAAGTATAGAGAAGTCATTAGCTGGGTATTTAGCTCCTAAATAGTTAATACTTAGCTGTAAGGTAATTTAAAATAAAATGTGAAAAGTAATATTTAATATGTATTTACTGATCTTAGAAATAGAAATGATGGTAACTTATGCCATTGGAATAGACAATCTTATAGCCCAGTAACCTCCTTTATGAAATTACAAGTTTAAAGGAATTGCTTGTTAAATGATACTTTTCTGAGATAATTTCTGATTGTCCAATCTCAATTAATACTTAATTTTCAAGGCTAGCAAATTCATGACAAATTTATTTTTTGAACAAGGCATCACACCAAGTAATGAAGACAAAACTGATTTTTTTCAAGTGTATTAAGTGTAAGGAAATCCAAATAGCATAGTGATCACTGTACATTTGTATGTTAATGTTGTCAGGTAAGCATCTTGAAAGACTGGGAATGATTAACGTGTTTGAGCATAAACCATAGAAAATGTTCAACATTTGCTAGAGACAGAAACATTTAGGAAAATGCAAAAACATCTGCCAACGAAACTGTTTTCTAAACATTGAAAATTATAAGCAATTATCCAGAATTTTACCTGCATATATTCATAACTCTGACTTAGTGACAACTTAACTGGTATTAAGCCTCCATTTTAGCACCAAGATTTTGGGATAATCACCATGTGCCTGTAATTTACACTGCTTCATCTTCCTTCTTTATACGTGCAAAAAATATTTCAGCAATATATTTTTAAGAGGGTAATTATATTGTAGTATAAAACTGATTTCATTTTTTAAAATTAGTGAAAAGAAATTTGGTCTTATTGTGCTTACCTACAAGTTTGAGAACATATTTTTTCTCATGTATCATTTCATTCTTTTACAAAATAATAAGACAGTCACTTCTTGGAGTGTACATTTTAATTGCACATGTATGAAATAGTTTAATATGTAGAATAATGCCCCCATTTGACTGACAAGATAGAATCCCTGTAGTTCAACAGTTAAAACCAAGAGGCCAGGGCAGGGCGAAGAAGTAGTCATGCATTCTGTGTCCCTGGAAAGTGTGGCAAAACATGCTTTACTGTGACCAAGTTAAAGAACAGTTTCTGAAAAACAAACAAACAAACAAAAGCTGCAGTTGGAACCTCCTCATCTAACCCCCAGTAGACCACCTGACCTCAATCAGTCAACTACTTGCAACCAGCAAATTAACAGAGATTGATGATTTGGGGCTTAAAGGTCATCCAGCCACTCCTCAGTCTCCTAACTCTCTTCCCCTGCTCTGCTGTTTTGGCTTTAAAATATCCTATAACCCCTTCTCACAGCACACTTTCATTTTGTACTGAAGGATGTCTCTCTAACCTTTAGATTGCTTTTAGAAAACAAAACAAAGTTCTTCTATTGCCTCTGCAGATTCATTGATTTTTCATTAACAAATAACATATAAAACTACTAAAAAAAGAAAGAAAAATATACGTAACAAAGTACAGGTTACATAATATACAAAGTACAGGTTTTTGTATTAGGCAAACTGATATACAAATCTTAGCTTCAAGTCCAATCCTATAAAGCTGACAACTCTGAGTTTCAGTCTATTCCTGTGTAAATTGGGAATACTTCTGCTAAAAGGAATAATACGGTGTTGTATACAAGGTGTTTATTAAAGTTACCAGCATATGATAGACATTCAATTAATATTATTATTTTGTGTCAACAATGCACTTTTGAAATATAAAAATTATACCTATTTACTAGTATTATTTGCAATACATAATTCATCTGCTGTGTTATTCTCATTAGCCATACGAACTTTCTACATCAAAAGAAAAGTAAAAAGGATAATTGATTAATGATAAGATTATTGAAGTTATATGTGTCAGTCAGAGAGCATTACCAGAATAGTCATTCAAAAATTCTTCGAGCTTTTCAATCTTAGTAGAAGATGCAATTGAACATCTTTGTGTTTAATGTATTTCCTGTTTAATTCTTCAGCCTGCCATAACTACATATGAAAAAGTGAACCACAGTGCATTTTTCACGTGAAACTATACTCCTTCTTCCCATCTGCATAGATGAAAATTACATTCATATAGCAAACAACAACAGCACATGTACTGTAATCCAAATACTAAATACTAGTGACGAAGTCCTGAATGTTATAGAAAAAGGATTTGTTGTCAGGTAAATTTTGAAATTTAGGTCTTGGGAGAAGATACACCCTAACAGATGTGCTTAATATCCTATATCTGGCAGGGGTTATGTCTCTTAATATGACTTGTATTTTATTTTAATATTGCAGAAATACATCTTTAATCTCTAAGTGAAATTATAAAAATGACACAATATCAGATACCTGTTATATCTATGAAGCTTTTTTATTAGTCCATATTTTATTCTGGGGATCTCAGAAAATCCATTCTTCAATTGCTTTCTATATCCCTGAAATAATTAGTTTTCTATTGTATGTTATATTTTGACACATTACAGTTCTCAAAATTTAAAAGTATATTTAAACACCTGTCATTTACTGCATAATTGCACTGACTGCAAATGCTATTTCTGCTGTCAAGACAACATTGAATGAAACTTTTGAACAGCAATACAGTTTTTCAACTTCTATTAATATGGAGATAATTTATGGTGCAGACAACGTTTAAACAACTGAATAAAGCACCAGCATCATGTTCATGATTATAATCATTGTTGAATAGGTTCTAATGATTTGTAGTGACAGATGCACTATCAGGACAGAAAGATATCAGTTTTATTGATAGGTATATAAAGATACTAATTGCCTGAAAAATGCTGAAACATGTTTTGAATCTAACTGTTAAATAGGAGACAAATTATATGGCTGTGTGACATCTTAAAACATTTAATTATGTTTAAATATTTCTCTCCAAACTTTAAATGATAAGCACTTTATACATGATTATGAGAACTAGACTGGATAAGCAAAATAACTAATGTTTCTCATAATGTCTATTTATTGAACTTTTTTTAACTTCGAGAAATTCAGCTAGTTGAAAATTGATGCTTAAGGAGGAATGAGAAATTTGTTGCCCATCCACTTCTCAGTATGTTGGTGGTCCTCTTCTAGGGTACAATTAAATAACCAAAAAGCTATACATTTGAAGGATTTTAGCTTTGGGCATCCAAAAGAACTAAGTGTAATGTAACTTTCATTGAGTTACACTTTATTAAAAATAAAATTCACCTTTTTTAAACACAAAGAGACAAGTGACAAGAAAATAGGAATACTATTTCAACTTGAATCATGATTTCTTATGATTGATAAGAAATAGGAATACTATTCAACTTGAATCAATTGAATCATAATTTCAATGATTATTATATTTTCATTAAATAAATGTTTTCTAAAGACAAAAATACTCATATTTTTTATAATTCAAGTACAATATACTTATTTTGATATATATTAGGAAAACAGTTACATTTAGTAATCATATCTACTAATGTTTAATGTTTTCTTATTTTATGTGCTATCAAATTGTGTATTTTCAAAGAATTACCCTGAAAGTCAATATTACGAATTAATTGCATATTCAGCAGAAAGAAGACAGACTTTTAGTCTAATGAGTTAAAATTATTTTCATCATTAATTAGAAATCAACTATGGTTGTAAATCTTCTTTACTTTTTCAAGATTTTCCTTTGAACTAGTAATAATCTAAATGACAGTGTTTGTTCTCCAGTACTCATATATTTGACTTATTTGAAAATTTTTCTTCGAATGCTCACAATCTTTATACTGAAAAAATAATTCGGAAATATTGAGTTGACAAGACAACTCATAACCAGGGCAATTATGTAAACTATCTGCTTTACAAAGGTGCTATCCTAAAAATATTACCTTACTAATGAAGCCTAAACCTTTCACAGGCCTTAAATAATAGATTTTGGTGGGAAAATGGTGAGAAGTAGAAAGGTAGTTTCCTAGTTGAATAATACATACTGATCAGAGGGAATAGAAAAAGCAATTAAAAACAAAACAAAATAAAATATTTTTAGGTGAACTTTGGAGGAAAACTTGCTGGCTGACGAAAGACAAATAACAATTGTCAAGCAAGTAGGAGGGAATGTTGGTTTTATTCGTTTTCCTGTGTGAGAAAACAAATTGATGGATTATGTGGGGACTCTTAAACATCTGAATTTATTTTCAAGGATTTCTTGCATTAGTAAAAGAAAAAAAATGCTGTTTTTGGAATGGATTGTAGAATACAGAGAAAAAAGACAGAAATTCCACTCAATTATAGTTGCTAGGAGCTACATGTTCAATATCTGAGCCAAAATATCGACCATGAAAATGAACTAGAGTGGGTATATATTTAAAAAAAAATACTTTAGAACTGATTTGCACTTAGGAATTATACAATCTAATTTAAAATAATCTAACTCTCCACAATGTTATAAAGAGGTGGACATTCAATGTTGACAAAAACTTCTCTCTCTAAGAAAAAAACAAAATAAAACATTGTGTTTCTTATTTACCTGTTCTCAATCTATCTCCTTTTCATTCTGTTTCATACTCTATTCCAAGTAATTCTTGTTTTTGTTTCTTAAAGCTCAACTCATTCTGTTCTTTAGCATCCTTAATTACACTGTCCTCATTATTTATTTTTAAAAGATAAAACAATACACTTTTGTATGTCTTTTTTTTTTTTTTTTTTTTTTGAGATGAAGTCTTGCTGTGACCCTGGCTGGAGTGCAGTGGCACAATCTTGGCTCACTGCAACCTCTGCCTTCCTGGTTCAAGCGATTCTCCTGCCTCAACCTCCAGAGTAGCTGGGACTACAGACGCGCGGCACCATGCCCGGCTAATTTTTGTATTTTTAGTAGAGATGAGGTTTCACCATCTTGGTCAGGCTGGTCTCGAACTCCTGACCTCGTGATCCACCCACCTCAGCCTCCTAAAGTGCTGGGATTATAGGCGTGAGCCACCACGCCTGGCACTTGTATGGTTTTTATAATTCAAGTGCGATGTCTTTATTTTGTTATATATTACAAAAAGAGTTATATTTAGTAATCATATCTACTAATTGTTTTTTTTTTTTTTTTTTTTTGAGACGGAGTCTCTCTCTGTCACCCAGGCTGGAGTGCAGTGGCCGGATCTCAGCTCACAATCTCCGCCTCCCGGGTTCACGCCATTCTCCTACCTCAGCCTCCCGAGTAGCTGGGACTACAGGCGCCCACCACCTCGCCTGGCTAGTTTTTTTGTATTTTTTAGTAGAGACGGGGTTTCACCGTGTTAGCCAGGATGGTCTCGATCTCCTGACCTCGTGATCTGCCCGTCTCGGCCTCCCAAATGGGATTACCCAAATGGGATTACAGGCTTGAGCCACCATGCCTGGCCAACTAATTGTTAATGTTTTCTTATTTTATGTGTCATCAAATTGTGTATTACCTTACTTGTGTATTGTTGATGTTGCTGTCATTTGATGCAATTTTTGGCGTCTGGTTTATTTTTTCTTTTCATATTTTTTAAAGATACAAACCGTCTAATGAGCAACTCCGTTTATACATGTATAGCCACATTACTATTAATAGGTATGTCTCCCTAATTTCTGATTAAATTATCAATGTCAACAGTTTATCTTTAATAATCACAGTTTTTCTTAAACATTTTTAGGATGATTCTTTTTTTCTTTCTTTTTTCTTAGGCTTTCTACCAAAGCCTAATTCTATTCAATATTTCTCTTCCTGGCAATTATGATTTAAGAAATAAGTTGAATCCAGATAGATATTTTCTCTGATTCTTTTCTAGTTTACTGAGGGATTATATTATATATTAAGTCACAGGGCCTGATCTTATTAAAATGAAACTTCTTATCTCAGAATTCAGAAAATATTTGAAGCAGGTATTATAGGGATGGGTCACTGTCCAGCCTCACCCAAACACCTGTACAGAGGTCTTTCCATCAATGCATCTATGGGAACTTTGAATCAATGACTCATCCTGTTTTTTGGGTAGGGAAAAAATCCTGTCCAAATCCTTGGCTTTTAGCAAAGGAGGTGACCACAGTTAAAGTTAAGAAAGATACTAATCAAAATCTAGTGGCTCAGGAGACTAATTTTCTGCAGGAAGAGCCACAGACAATGGGCAGACAGCTATTCAACATAGTCAATGAGAGCAGTGAACAAGGCTTCTCAGCATGGGCGTTTTAGAGCCTGCCGTCACATGATTTTGGATAATCCTATGCAGCTGTTGGTTAGACTTCCACCCAGGTTAATTGGCTCTTTCCTGTGGCCATCTCTCAACATTCACTACTAACTTGCTTCTTGCCCCAACATATTCTTTCCTTATTCTTGGTTCAGCTGACCTTATATATGTCTTTAGAGTGAAGAGCAGAATTTTATCTTCTTATTGACACTATTATTGTGTTTATAGTATGAAATTGTTGATTCTCTTCCCTTGGTATATTCCATTTTGATTTTCAGAAGTCTAGTTAGGAAGCAGAAACAAAACAAAATAATGTAATATAAACATTGTACACACTACATGTTTTATAACACTCTCTGTTTTCTTCAAGGCCCTGCAGATGACTCTAAATGACAAGCAAGAGGGCATTTATTTTTAATCTGTTTTACAATGACAACTCCAAGCCATGACAGTTTCTGTTTCATGGCTCACTGTTACTCTCCACATTACTTTTATTTTCATACTATTTTCACAAACATGCAGGCAATTTTCTAGCATTTTAGCCAATCCTGTCCTAGAATTCTTCTTTAGGATATTATCCTCTACTTCATCTCTGTATCTCACTTCCACAGTCATATTTACAATGTTATTAAAACAAATAACTGAAATATGTCCATAGTTCATACATCTGACGTTCAACTACTACATCTTACTCTTCCTCAGCTCATTTCCTCTTGTACCATGATCTCAACAATCCTTCAACCTCATGGAGGCCTGCAATTCATTGTTTCTACTGCCTTTTGAATATCAATACTATTGATATTCAAGCATCAGGGACACCATACAATTGGTGTCCCTGATGCTTTCCTTTCCTGTGTTTAATGATTATAATCACTCTTTGTATATTCCTTCAGTACCATTGTTTTTCTCCTTGCTTTTGTAAACACTTGCAAAAACATGGCCCTGGCTAGATTGATCTCTCTGCCTACTTCACATCTATATCAATGCAACTGACTATGGCTAGAATAAGAAAAAAAAATACAACCACATATGACGATCTCACTTTAAATTCATGTTTAAAAACCTCAAGTGAGCCATTAATGCTGTAGCCAATCATACTCCAATTCTCCAGTCTATTTACTCTCCGTATCTTCTACAGGCTGATTTTGTAATTTCCCCTTTTTAAAGACCTTGAAGACTTGCTTTCCCATCCACAAATTTCAGCCAATGGCCACATTTCCTGCATTGCTGACCAAACTAAAGGAGTTAGAAGGGGATTTTCAGGCTCTTCTAACCAATGTCTGCACTCAGACACAGTTTTTTTTTGTTCTGTTTTTTTGTTTGTTTGTTTGTTTTGTTTTGTTTTGTTTTAGATAGAATCTTACTCTGTCACCCAGGCTGGAGTGCAGTGATGTAATCCTGGCTTGCTGCAGCCTCAAATTTCTGGGCTCAAGTAATCCTTCTGCCTCAGCTTCCCAAGAAGCTAGAACTACAGGCACAATCCACCATGTCAGGCTAATTTTTTTAAAAAATATGTTATAGTGACAAGGGCCAGGCGCGGTGCAAGCCTGTAATCCCAGCACTTTGGGAGGCCGAGATGGGCGGATCACGAGGTCAGGAGATCAAGACCATCCTGGCTAACACGGTGAAACCCCATCTCTACTAAAAAATACAAAAAACTAGCCAGGCGAGGTGGCGGGCGCCTGTAGTCCCAGCTACCCGGGAGGCTAAGGCAGGAGAATGGCGTAAACCCGGGAGGCGGAGCTTGCAATGAGCTGAGATCCGGCCACTGCACTCCAGCCTGGGCGACAGAGCGAGACTCCGTTTCAAAAAAAAAAAAAAAAAAAAAAAAAAAAAAAATTATAGTGACAAAGGCTCGCTATGTTGCCCAAGCTAGTCTTCAACTCCTGGGCTCAAGCGATCCTTCTACCTTGGCCTTCAGAAGTGCTGGGATTACAGGCATGAGCCATGTGCCAGATCAGATACAGTCTTTTTTTTTTAATAACACATGTAAACTCTCTATACTTCCTTCAGAAGTCATTTTCTCCATTTGTGCATCAAATTCTATCTCCTCTTTTCTGTTTAAGGCATGATTTCAGGACTCCACGCTTTTTCTATCATGATTTTTACCTCTCTGGTAGATTTTGCCCACCAAAATTCTCGGTTCTCACCTTACTTGAACTTGTAAGAACAGTTAGCAGAGCTATTAATTCTCCTTGTATTATTTTTTTATTCAACTTGTTTCTAGTATATATCCTTTTCTTTATTATTTCCCACCTCTTGCCTTATATCACTGGTTGCTCCTTCTTGGTTCTTATTAATTCTTCCTATTCTTCCTTCCCAACCATTTATTTTGGACTGTGCAGAACATCACTTTCTTTCCACTTCTATCAACATTCACAGTCTTAGTGACCTTATCAAGCCCCGTGACTTCAAACCCCCTCTCCGTATGAACGGCTTTCAAATTTATTGCTCCATATTGTTAACGTGCTAATCTGCTTTTCCACTTGGATATAAAAGTATAAATATCTTAACCACAAAGTATTCAAAACTAAATTTCTGATCTCCCAAAAGCCTAGACTATTTTCAAGTCCATACTTTCATTTGGTCAGAGCAACAACTTTAGAATCATCTTGAATCAGACTTACATCATTTTTTTTTTCTTTTCCCTCACAGCTTTTACCCAGTATGGCAGCCATTCCCATTGGCTTTATTTCATCAATGTATCCAAAATAAAAGTACTTGTCATCAATTTTACAGCTACAACATTGGACCAAACCATGATCCTTTCTTATGTAGCTCACTAAAATAGTCTCCTCACTACAGTCTACTCTCAAATCAGCAGAAGATGTGATTCTTTTATAAATGAAAGTTGGATCATATTCCTTATCTCCTGAAAATCCTACAATGTTTCCACTCCCTGTGTCAGCATAAAGACCAAGGTATATTCAATGACTTATGAGGTTCTAGATGATATATGTTTGTCTCTACTCTCCACTTGTTTTCTGACTTTATCTCCTCCTTGCTTATTTTGCTTTAGCCACATGTCCTGCTCCATTTTTGAACAAGCTAACGTACTTCTTTCAAGATCTTTCTCCTAGTTGTTTCTTCTGCCTGTATTTCTTGGCTCGTGACTACTTTCTCCATCTTAAAGCCCAGCAGCATGGTATCTTTAAATTTGAATCTCTCTGTCTTTTCCCTTCCCTCTTTCTCCCTCCCACCTCTGCTTCTGTGATGTTTGTTTCCTTGACTCTGACCTTAAACCCTTCCTTTTTTATGGACCCTTGTGATTGGACTCACTTGGATAATCTAGAATGATTCCCCCTTTTCAATATCATTAACTACTTAGCTAAAATATTTATAGATTCTAGTGATTAGGATGTGGATATCTTTGGGGTAGGGCACAACTCTTTCTACAATGATCATTCAGCTTTGTTATTAGTCCAGGGCTTATAAATAAGATCATAAAGAGAATAGCCTTGTTGGGGTGATTATGGATCTCTCAAGTGTCTGAATGTGCAAAGCAAGACATTGACCACCATTTGTTCTGGAATACTACATTTGTGCTAATTTGTTATAGCAAAAATAGGAAACTAACACAGATATATTCACAAGGCAGGAAATACTGTCCACCAGATCGTTGAGAGTTCTTTCTGTGTATGCTGTCTATACTGAATACCTGGCTAAATATGGCCAATTTAAAAATGAAGACACACTACTAAAAGGGCATTTTTCTAACCTTATCATCTAAATCAAGCTCAATAGATACCAATTTATTGTAGCTCATGTCACAGGCCAATGTGAGTTAAAAACTGAGGTTTCTGCTCCAGAGATCCAGGATGACCAATTTAGTGACATCCATTATTTTCACATGTGGTCAATCTCAAAAATAAGAAAGAGTTGCATATGATGCAGAGGATATTTTATTCAGAGTGTGGAAATGGTGTACATAATTTCTGCTCATACTGCATTACCCAGAATATGGTCAAAAAACCCCACCTGTCTGTTAGATGGTTACCTGCAACATATTATTTGTATTTTTATTTTACAGAGGAATATGTGCTGAGAAATACATAACTTATTCTAAGAAAAATAAATAACTTTTCTAAATGTACACTTTATTTAGGGCACCAATTTCTATCCAGATAATATAGAATAAGAGTTGCAAAGGCCTAGTTTGGAAATACTTTCTTTTGTGTTTTATAAGGTAATAACAATTTTAAATATAGTCTACTATATATACTATATACTACAATAGAGTTTACTATATTATATACACTACTAGAATCCAAAATTGTACTAGACTCTTTTGGTAATTTTGTACACCTACTTTGTCAGTCCACGTATTTGGTCTGAAGAGATCGGTAATGTTATACTGCCCAGGCGTTTTTTGTTTCATCCCTCTTTTAAGCTTGTAAGAACTGGATCTCAATCGGTATCAGGTATATTCTCTCCCCACGCTTTGTGGGTTGATACTGAGTCCAATACTGATTATTTTTAACAGCAGAGAACTTTCCAAGTACTTACTGAAGTTTATGCATTCAAATTTACTTATTTGAAAAAACAGCATGCTGACGTAAAAGGAAATTCCCATTATTTGCATAATATGTATAAGCATATTTTTTTCCAAGACGAAATGAATCAACTCAAAACAAAACAATTTCTAAAAGTGACTAACTAAATAGGTAAATACATGCTTTAACAGTAAATGTTCTTAGAAACATATGCAACTCACAAGACCAAAATAAACTATAATTCAGTTATGAGAGGCAGATAATTTTAATTTAGGTGAAAGAAACATCTACTTTCTCTTACAAATTTGAGGGGCTAAAAATGAGAAAGACATTTAAAGGGCACACTGTTATCTGTCCTGATATCCATGTCTGGGTGGAGTATCCTTTCTATGTGGCTTCATAACACCAAGAATTTCTCTTATCTTAGCATTTATTATGCGAGATTGTAATTTTCTGTTTACTTCTATATATCCTCCAATTATCTGGTAAACTTCAGCAGGACAGAAATCATGAACCTCCTGTGTATTTCAGTATCTTTAATGTAATAATAACTTACTGATTTATATATTCAACAAATATTTACTGAATAAGTGAACAAGTGATTTAATAAAAAATTACCTAGACATCCCTAGGCTTCCTTCATTGCATTTACATTAAAATTGAAGAAAAAAAATTGAAGAGAATATCTCTTTCCTTAAATGCAGTGCAAGCCAGAAGACAGTCATGTTTATTTAGTGCTTAAAATGTGTAAGATGTTCTGCTAGAATGTGATAGCCAATGAAAATATGTATCTCGATAGAGTGAAAATAGTTCTATCAGAAAATAAGGGAAGAATCCAGAATCAGCCATACTACAAAACTCTTTTTGGTAATGCTGTGCATTCAACTCATTGTGAGTTGAGATCTGAAACAAGATTATACTTCTCTATTGTCTGCACTCAATCTAGAATCCCTATCATTAACTTTGCCTTGGGAAAGTGAACTGAATCTACTGGTGTACATTGTGTCCTGTCCAAATTAATTTTTGACCTCTGACCTCTGATTTTCACTTAATTGACTGCATCTAGGATTATGGTGTCCTCTGTTCACTACAGATCTCCTTTATTCTTTCCAAATGACCTGTATCCTCCCATTAATAAAAAGTTAAGTCCTTATAGGAAGTTAATAAAAAGAAAGAAAAGCTTGCAATATCTGTCTCATGGGATTTGTGTTCTAGACAAGAGATGATAAAAATACTATGAAAGTATATATGAATAATCATATTTTACATATGAGATTTGCTATATATTAATGAAGCATGGTAATCAAAAACATGAATAAAGGCAAAGAAACTATAAGTAAATTGAGTTTTAAAGCAAGGAAAATAATCTTGTTATGGTCTAAATATCTGTGCCCCCTCAAAATTCATATGTTGAAACCTAACCCTGAATGCCAGACTATTAAGGGTGAAGACTTAGATTATGGGGACAAAGCCCTCATTAATGGGATTGGGCCCTTATAAAAGAGGCCAAAGAAAACCTGTTTGTCCCTTCTATCATGTGAGGATACAGTTAGAAGGCGCCATCTATGAGGAACAGACCCTCATCTGACACTGAATCTGCCAGTATCTTGATCTTGTACTTCCCAACCTCCAGAATTGTCTGAAATAAATTTCTATGTTTTTAAAGCTACTCAGTCTGTGGCATTTAGTTATAGCAGCCAAAATGGAGTAAAATAGATATTAAGTGTGGATAAAACATAGCAGGTCAAAGAAAACAATGAAAATATTAAAACTAGCCACATAAGCATGCTTTATAAAATATAATACTAATACATAATCACTATGTAATTGAGAGAAGAAAGAAAGAAAGCCGGGCATTTACTATATCCAACATATTTGACAATAGATTTTTTTTTTTTTACTTCTTTCCAACTCTCCAAGAAAAGAAGAACAATTTGGGATTGAGTTAGTTTCTCTGCCTATCTTTAAAAGACATTGTGCGTATTTAGGCTACAAAATAATTTTCACTCAGTGATGTAGTTGTTCTTTCTGAAAACAAATGGAGTTGCTGAATGTGCCTTGCTTGTTAGAAAATCCACAGGATAAGAGAGTATATGTATGTGCAATTTAATTATCTGAGGAGAAATCTCTTTGAATATTTTTATTCATACTGTGAATACAAAGATAACCTCTTACTTTTATGAGACATTGTTTTTGCATATCTACTCTAAGAATTATTGAAATAGGATTATGAGAAATAAATGTAGTTTTCTAATTCTGCTTCTTTAACCATATTTAAGGGTGTAGAATATTTACTCTGAACTATTGAAAATACATATCTAACTGATTAAAAACATTAAAGAAGCAGAAGAATATACATCTTAAAATGTAATTTTTAAATTTTTAACCTGTAAACTTTCTCATTGTTTTATTTTTAAAATAACCAAACCTATTAGGGCAGGTATTAGATATGAATGAGTAATGGAAAATTAAATCATCTTATTTAATAAAGTTGTCAAGCTCTATTCTCATTGGCCAGAATTCTGCTTCCATAAAGTCTGGTGAAAATTTTTTGTGTTCATGACATAAATTTCATAAGATGTAAACTTTTTCATTAAGAATTTTTGCTCATTATGCCAAAAATTTTGAGAAATAAATGAAAACATTTAAAGTTGTTCAAAAGTGTATTACCTTTTTATAAATCAAGTAAATGTAGGAGGATAAAAGTAGTTCCAGGTTTTACTTGTCTATAAAATTAATTCTTTTCAATTGATATTTTATGATTTCCTTTGAATCTAGCATTTTGAACATGTGAAATTAAAATGTCTGTATGGTGCTAGTATAGCCTATTATGTTACCTTATCTTTATTATTGTAGTCATCATCTTTGCAGTCAGAAGTATTTATAATTTGTATTTGAAAAATATGGGAGCCAGGGCAAATCAGTATGTGGGCTGAAGTGGCAGGAATGGAATCAAGGTAAATCTATTCTATGAATATTTCAATTAATCAATAAATAGAGTTGGCATTAATACTTGTGCCAGGGACTTTGGATGACTAATATTGTTGATTTATATTAAATAAAAAAGGGTTTCATTATTTTTCAAATTGTAAATATTATGAAATTAATGCTTCTATTATGTAATTTCTCTAGGATTACATATCAGGTAAATGGCACAGTCAGAAGTGTAATTCAAGGATATCCGATTCTAATGTTCAAGCTCTTAATTATAATAATTCTTAGTGCCTTAGTATGCAAGCCATATGCACACTAAAAGTTATTTGGAAGGTGAGGAGTAGACTTACTATCTGCCTGCCTGGGCTCAGGAAAGAGATGAAAATAAAATATAATTTTAAATGAAGTGAGTATGTTCTGGTCATGTCTTGCTATATAATACTTATATCTCATATTTTGCTATATAATACTTAAATCTCATATTTTGAGGGCTTAGCTAAGCAATTCTCAGTTGGGATCTCCTGGACTTTCAGTCAATTGGTGGCTAGGACTGGTATCATCTCCAAGGTTTCTTCATGTCCATAACTGGCAGTTCATGCTGACTGTCAGGTAGACATTCAGGTGAGATTTTTAGTCAGGACATCTTCACATGTCCTCTGTATGTGTCCTGGGCTTTCTCACAGCATGACAGATTGGTTCCAAAAACACACACCCCAAAAAGAAAACCAAGTGGAGGCTTTCACAACTTAACCTCAGAAGTCATCTGAGTTCAACAACCTATTTGTAAGAAAATGAAGCATCAAAGCCAATTGATATTCAACGGGGAAAAATTAGACCTCACTTTTGTCTGAGAGGAGTGCCATATTTTAAAGGCACTTCAGTATACATATTATAAATATATTGTAATCTTCTCACTTTTTTCTTTAATGTCAGCTAGTAGACTAATTTCTTAATTCCTTGCCGGCTGTTAGAGCATCGGCTACACAAATATAGGAATCAGTCTGATCATATTTGACATATCCTGTGGAGCTCTCTAGTGCAGTAACTGTTTAACTACCTATTAGAATTGAAACCCTTGAACTAGACACAATTAATGAGTTGGAATAAAAAGAATACCCTTATAGAAATTAGAAACCTGGGTTCCTGGCTTTATCCCTTATTAACCAATGTATACTTGGGCAAGTCCCTGAAATTCTTGCACTATAGGTTCACCATCTGTGAAAATGGAATGCATGTATTTGTTTGAGTTTCAAATGAGATAATGGAGAAAATACTATTGTTATAAAATTTTCTCAATATATATGAGGATTTTGAGAAGGGGGAAAATGGCCTACTCATTAAGTTAAGTAAATATGCTGCTTCTAATAAGCTTTGAAAGTAGCTACAGAGACTTAAATAAGGACATTGATAGAAAGGTTCTTAGAGGAAATCTACCAAACCCTTATTTTACAAGTGAAGAAAATAAGACCAAAGTTTCTACAAGTGAAGAAAATGAGACACATGAAGAAAATGAGACCTTGTACAAGGTCACAGATCACTGGGCAGGGGCATAAATTCAGAAGCCCTTGACCAGAGCTTGAACTATGATATTCTCATTTAGAATTCTATTTAACTTACAGGCAAGAAACTATATAATTTGTGTAACATTATAATCACCATATTTATACTTTGCTTGATTTTTTAGGTATTAGCTTAATTGACATAATTTTGCTTCTGTACTGGTAACTGTTTTACATAATCTTTTTGTAAATTTCACCATTTGAAGCTTACATTTTATCATTTTGTATGCTTCTAAATTTTTCTTACAGTCTAAAACCAGTGCTTTAGTAATAATCATGTCTAAATTCCTTCCCCACCTCCTTGGTCAAGAAATGTACAAAAGGAAGGGAATCTGATTCTTGTGATTTACTGGTGAGATGAAAGCAATATAGTCAGGAAATGCCTAATCAACTGACTGCAGAAACAAAACTACAACTTAGTAATGATCTCTGAAGACATTATTCTTTTATGTTCTCTTTCTGCCTCTGTCTCTGTCTCTGTCTCTGTATCTCATAGAATATATCCTAGCATTCCATTTACAGCAGTGAAGCTAATTTCAGAAAGAAATAAGCTGGTAATTTGAAGTATATGCAACATATTTTACCGTGTGTTTAAAGAGCTCACCTTAAGTTTTCAACAACAAGTGTCTTAGAATAAGATGTAGCTTCAAATTGTTTCATTCGTGTATTAGATATCTGTTATTAATTTGAGACTACCCATGGTGCTAAAGACAAAGAGCAGCTAGAGTTTTGTGGATATGTCTGGTAACTGTTCATCATGGTGGCTCATGTTCAGTAACCTGTTACTGGAGGCATAGGAAAAAGTACATTTGAGGGTTGCTGACAAAGATAAGGGGAATTCAGAGGTCAGTGTTGTGTTAGTGACCTTTCAGATAAATACTTAAGGATTAAGGAAGAGTATTTGTGATAAAGCTTAAATATTGCCAAAAACAACGTTTGACACATACAACAAACAAAACATGTTCAGTTTGGGTGAAATGGCAGCAAAAAATAGTTATTTAAGCAGAAGATAAGTCATGACATTAATTATAAACCACATTCAGTGGTTTTAATTCTGTTCCTAGAATCATGAGAAGACTCAGAATAAAGTATTTTTTCTTTTCCAATTATTGGGGTCAGTTTCTCTGCATCTCTTTTTTATAAGTGATTTCTGATGTTCCAAGGCGGCTAGAGTCCATCCCATTTTTCTTTGCCAATATTTATAAAACAATACTTATTCATGTCAGAATAAATTGGAGAGATATTAATTTGTACTTTGTGCTTTTGTTTAAAATAAAAGAATTATGAAAAATGAGAGTTTTTAAATTTTTATTGGTTTAATTTCACACCTCCAGCCACACTTTCCATCCTCCATTGTCTTAAAAAGGTAAATAGATACATAATATACTCAAAGTTTTAGGTTTTGAAGTCTTGGGGTTTCTTTTGTTCTAAAACAAGATTTAAGGGAAGTTTTAAAAATTATGTTTCTACTAATATCTTGAGTTGGACACATAAACTCAGATTTTAACTAGAATAAAGTAAGTAAACTGAATTAGTGAAATTGGTCACGCTTAAGAAATAAATTGGAAATTAAAATAATTAACTGTAAAATATATTTTGAAGAATAATTGGATATAATTTAAGATAGCTTGAATATTGGATGACGTTAAGGCATTATTGCTATTGTTTAGATGTCTTAATAATATTGTCATTATATAGAAAATGGCATTTATTTTTTAGAGATGTACATTGAAGTATTTGGAAGTAAGTATCATGATATCTGAATTTTACTTCATAACATTTTGCCAACAATGGGAAATAAGTGTAAAAAAGGAATGAGTAAAGATGGCTAGGCAGTCTGCTTGACTGAAGATAAGTCTTGTAAATTGAGAGCCATTACTCAGATTTTCATCCATGAAAAATAAAGGTTCCATGTTGGCCAAATGTTCATTTTTTGAAATATAAGTTCGAACTTCTGATTTATAAAATATAAAACCACCTGGGTTTTATATTTTGGCAATTATTTATCAATTTTTAAATTATTTTTATTTCAAACAGAGCATATTTAAGACCTATAAGTCTTTAGACCATCTTTGGAATCTGTAGCTTCGCTTTATGTACAAATGTGGGAGAACGGACTGTGAGATTTGGAGCATGAGGAGGCAGAAGCAACCGTCTGAGGAGAGTTGTTGGAGGTAGACTTCTAAACTAGGGAGTGGACCTGTAAACTAGGAAGCAGGCATGGTACTCGAAGTGTTCAAGTAGTGCATGCATAGAAGGTGGTGGGATTGAGAGAGCTACATTTCAGAAAGATGTTTATGTAAATCCTTGTTTCAAGAACCACTGGGACTTGAACTCTAATCATATTTTTACAGACAAGTACGAATCTATGAATGTCTGTGAGTTTTTGAGTCCTCACTGGGCACTGCCTAGTAGAGCTGTGAGAAGAGGACCACCATCCTCCAGATCCCAGAATGGTATATCCACTGACAGCTTGCACTGTTTTCCAAGGAAAAGCTTCAGACACTCAATGCCAGTCCATGAAAGCAGCCAGGAGAAGGGTTGTACTCTGCAAAGTCACAGAGTCAGAACTGCCCAAGACAATGGGAGTCCACCTATTGCATCAATGTGACTTGGATGTGAGACATGGAATCAAAAGCGATCATTTCAGATCTTTAAGATTTAATGAATGCCCCTTTGGGTTTTGAACTTGCGTGGGGCCTGTGACCCCTTTGTTTTGGTCAATTTCTCTTATTTGGAATTGAAGCGTTTATCCAATGGCTGTACCCCCATTGTATTTTGGAAATAACTAACTTGTTTTTTATTGTATAGGCCCATAGGTAGAAAGGACTTGCCTTGTCTCAGATAAGACTTTGGACTTGGACTTTTGAGTTAATGCTGAAATGAGTTAAGACTGGGATACTGTTGAAAAGGCATGATTGGTTTTGAAATGTAAAAAGGACATGAAATTTGGGAAGAAACTGGACAAAATAATATGATTTGGCTATATGTCCCCACCCAAATCTCATCTCAAATTGGAATCCCCATAATGCCCACGTGTCATGGGAGGTGATTGAATCATGGGGACAGTTTCCCCCATGCTGTTCTCATGATAGTGAGTTCTCATTAGATCTTACGGTTTTGTAATGAACTCTCTTGCTCTCCCTTTTGCTGTCTCTTGGCTACCACCATGTAAGATATGCTTTGCTTGCCCTTTGCCAACATGATTGTAAGTTTCCTGAGGCCTCCCTAGAACTGTGAGTCAACTAAACCTCTTTCCTTAATAAATTACCCAGTCTTGGGCAGCTCTTTATTGCAGTGTGAAAACTGGACTAATACAGCATCTTACCCAAATGAGGATAATCAGAGTTAAAACTAAAGCTAGGAGAAAGATATTCTTTTCTGCTATTCTTGTGAACTCTGAGTAGATGATCTTAGCAGAACCTCTGTGTGGAGAATGCAAGATAGCAGTGAAAGAGAATGTAGGAGGCAAATACAGAAAGGTAGAAAAGAGGTAACTAGATATGCCTGCTAGCATTTGAGGTATTGGTTTCACATCTTCTCAAAGCCAATTTTCAAAGAAGTCAATACATCTTCTTGAGCTGCTTAAGATAATTCTATAACAATATACATTTTTCAAAAAGTCAGAATATGTAGAGAACTAAGAATATGTAGAGAACAGAGTAATAGCTGCAGGAGTGAAGGGTAGATTAGGGCTTAGAAAATTCTCTCTCTCTCTCTCTCTCTATATATATATATATATATAATTTATAAATAAATCGGACAAATGAGAGACTATATGTTTATGATCTCTCTCTCTCTACACACACACACACACACATAAAACTTAAACTTTAAACACATAAAGGATCCAATAGTGAAAACTTTAGCAAATCAAACTGAAAATATAATTCTTAACTGTATAACCCACAAATAAGGAGTGACTTAGACTGACCTGCAATAATAGTAGTTTACCTTTAATAAGTAGGGTTAAATTACCAAAGTAATTACAAAAGGCTACCTTTTAAAAAAATAATAATGTAAGTGTTTAAATGAGGAATTTTAACATGAAGCAGTGTTGAATTTTATTGAAAGATTTTTCTGCATCTATTGAGATGATCATGTGTTTTTTATCTTTAGTTCTGTTTATGTAATGAATCATGTTTATTGATTTATATATATTAAACCAACCTCACATCTCAGGAATAATACACACTGGATCGTGGTGAATGAGCTTTTTGATGTGCTGCTGAATTTAGTTTGCAAGTATTTTTTTGAGGATTTTTTTTCACAGATATTCATGAAGGATATTGGCATGAAGCTTTCTTCAGTTGTGCCTTTGCCAGATTTAGGTATCACGATGATGCTGGCCTCATAGAATGAGTTAGGGAGGAGTCCCTCCTTTTCAAATTTTGGAACAGTTTCGGTATGAATGGTAACAGCTCTTCTTTGTACATCTGGTAGGATTTGGCTGTGAATTCATCGGATCCTGGGCTTTTTTTTCATTCATAAGCTATTCATTACTGATTCCATTTTGGAGCTTGTTGTTGATCTATTCAGGAATTCAATTTCTTCCCGGTTTAGTCTTGAGAGGGTGTATGGGCCCAGAAATGTATTAATTTCTACTAGATTTTCTAATTTGTGTGCAGAGAGGTGTTCATAATATTCCGTGATGGTGATTTGTGTTTCTGTGTGGTCAGTGGTTATACCCGCTTTGTCATTTCTAAATGTGTTCTTTTGGATATTCTCTCTTTTCTTCTTTATTAGTCTAGCTAGTGGAAACCAAGTATTGAGGGAGTACACCTCAAAATAATCAGACCCATCTGTGACAAACCCATAGCCAACATCATACTGAATGGACGGAATCGGGAAGCATTCCCTTTGAAAACCAGCACAAGATAAGCATGTCCTCTATCACCACTTCTATTCAACATAGTATTAGAATTCCTGGCCAAAACAATCAGGCAAGGAAAAGAAATAAAGAGTATCCAAATAGAAAGAGAAGAAGTCAAACTACCCCTGTTTGTAGATGACATGATCCTATATCTAGAAAATCCTATAGTCTCAGGCCAAGAGCTCCTTAAGTTTATAAACAACTATAGCAAATTTTCAGAATACAAATCAATGTAGAAAAATCACTAGCATTCCTGTACACCAACAATACTCAAGCCAAAAGCCGAGCAATTTGATCTATAATAGTCACGAAAAGAATAAAATACCTAGGAATACAGCTAACCAGGGAGGTAAAAGGTCTTTACAATAAGAACTACAAAACACTCCTCAAAGAAATCAGAGATGACATTAAGAAATGGAAAAAAATATTTCATTCTCATGAATAGGAAGAATCACTATAATTAAAATGACCATATTGCCCAAAGCAATTTATAGATTCAATGCTATTCCTATCAAACTATTGCAGACATCCTTCACAGACCTAGAAAATAGCTGTTTTAAAATTCATATGGAACCAAAAGAAAGCACAAATAGCTAAGGCAATTCCAAACAAAAGAACAAAGCTGGAGGCATTATGCTACCTGACTTTAATCTATGCTACAGGGCTACAGTAACCAAAACTGCATGATATTGGCACAGAAACAGACATATAAACAAATGGATCAGAATAGACAGCCCAGACATAAGTCTATACATCTACAACCATCTGATTTTGACAAAACTAAAAAAAAAAAAAAAGCAATGGGGAAAGGATTACCTAGTCAATAAATGGTGCTGGGATACCTGGACAGCCATATGCAGAAGATTGAAAACAGACTCCCTGCTTACGCCATATGCAAAAATTAACTCAAGATAGATTAAATACTTAAATGTAAAACCCAAAGCTATAAAAACCCTAGAAGACAAGCTAGGCAACACCATTCAAGATATAGGAACTGGCAAAGATGCTAAAGGTAATCACATGACAAAGATGCTAAAGGTAATTACAACAAAAGAAAAATTTGGCAAGTAGGATCTAATTAAATTAAACAGCTTCTGCACAGCAAAAGAAACTATCAACAGAGTAAACAGACGCGACAAAGGTCTAAAATCCAGCATTTATAAAGTACTTAGACACATTTACAAGAAATAAAAACAAATAGCCCCAATAAAAAGTGGGCAAAGGACATAAACTGACACCTTCCAAAGGATGATATACATTCAGCCAACAAGCATGTGAAAAAAAATCAACATCACTGATTATTAGAGAAATGCAAATCAAAACCACAATGAAATACCACCTCACACCAGTCAGAATGGGTATTATTAAAAAGTAAAAAAAAAAACAACAACAAATAAACAACAAAGAAAACAGATGATGGCAAGGTTGCAGAGAAAAAGGAAGGCTTATTCATTGTCGGTGTGAGTGTAAATTAGTTCATTTATCATGGAAAGCAGTGTGGTGATTCCTCAAAGAGCTAAAAGCAGAACTACCATTCAACTCAGCAACTCCATTACTGGGTATATCCAAAAGAATATAGGTCACTGTATCATAAAGACACATGCACGCAAATGTCCACTGCAGCACTATTCACGATAGAAAGGGCATGGAACCAACCTAAATGCCCATCAATGGTAGACTGGATAAAGAAAATGTGGTACATATACAACACAAAAAACTTTGCAGCCATAAAAAAGAATAAGATTATGTCCTTTGTCAGAATATGGATGTAGCTGGAGGCCATTATCCTTAGCAAACTAATGCAGGAACAGAAAACCAAATCACATGTTCTCAATTATCAGTGGGAGCTAAATGATGAGAACATATGGACGTGCAGACGGAAACAACAAACACTAGGGGCTACCTGATGGTGCAGTGTGGGAGGAGGGAGAGGATCAGTAACAATAGCTAATGGCCACTAGGCTTAATAACTGGACGATGAAATAATCTGTAAATCAAACCTCTATGAAACAACTTCCCCTGTGTAACAAACTTCACATATACCCATGAACTTAAAGCTAAAAAAAGACAAACCTCAAAATGTATTAAAGACTTTAAACTTAAGGCCTAAAATCATGAGAGTAATATAAGAAAATATAAAGAGAAATCTCTATGATATTGGAATGGACAATAATGTTTTTGGATAGGACCCAAAAAGCCCAGGCAACAAAAGCAAAAATAAACGAATGGGATTATATAAAACTGAAAAGCTTCTTTACAGCAAAATAAGTAATCAGAATGAAGAGAAACCTACAGAGTGGGAAAAAAATATTTGCAAATCATCCATTTGATAAGGGGTTAATATCTAAAATGTAGAAAGAACTCAAACGAATAACAACAATGTAAATAACCTGATTTAAAAAATGGATAGAATACTTGGATAGTCATTTCTCAAGAGAAGATATACAAATAGCAGACATGTATATGGAAAAACCCTCAATCACCAATAGAGAAATGTGAATTGAAACCACAAGGAGATATCAACTGTTAAGTGGGCTGTTATCAAAAAGATGAAGATAATAATTGTTGAGAAATACACAAAGAAAGGAGAACATTCATATGCTATTGATGTGAATGTAATTAGTATATCTAGTATTGAAAACAGCATGGAGGTTCCTCAAAAAAATTAGAAATAGAGCTTTCATACTATCCAACAATCCTACTACTTGTTATATTTCCAAAGGAAGTGAAATCAATATGTCAGGGAGATCTCTGCACTCCCATGTTAATTGCAGAATTATTCACAATAGTCAAGGTATTAAATCAACCTATGTGTCCATGGAGAAATGAATACGTAAAGAAAATGTGATATATATGTGTGTGTGTGTGTATATATATATATCTCACATATAACTATGCTCACATATACACACACACACAATGAAATACTGTTCATCTTTCAAAAAGAAGGAAATCCTGTCATTATGACAAAATGGATGAACCTGGGGTATATTCTGTTAGGTAAGCCAGACACAGAAAGAAAAACGTCACATAGTCTCACTTATATGTAGAATATTTAAAAAGTTGAATTCATAGAAGTAGAGATTACAGTGATGGTTATCAGGGTCTGGGGATGGAATTGGATAGGGAGATGTTGGTCAAAGGATGAAAAATTCAGTTATATAAAATAAGTAAGTTCATCAGATCTATTGTACAACATGGTGACTTTATTTAATAACTGTGTTGTATTCTTGAAAATTGCTAAGAGAGTAAATAGTGTCCTCACCACAAAAATTTGTAAATATGTGAGAAAATGCATGTTAATTAACTCAATTTATCCAGTCCAATATATATGCATCTTTCACAACATTATGTTGTACATAATAAATATATATAATTTTTATTCACAAATTTTAAAAAGTAAGTAAAATGAATCATTTAAAAATTGTAAGAACAAGTAATATACAATATTATATAATAATTTTAGTTTTTGTTTTTTTTTGCCTTGATCCTTCAACTATTTTATGTACTTTGCTTCATGTAAGCAAAGTGACGCTATGCTAAAATTACAAGTAAATTTTAGTGTAATTAGTAATACGCTACATATTAGACAATAAATACCCAGTTCTCTCAAAATGTACTTATTAAAATTTGCTTGGGATTTTTGTTTATCTTATCTTGATATTTAAATTAAAAGAAACATGATTGAAACTTTATTTAGCCAGCTCTGCATGTGAACCTGATAGAAAGAGAAAGTTTTATAGAAAGTATATATACCATCATGTACCTTATAATGACTTTTTGGTCAGTAATGAACCACAGATGTGACAGTGGTCCCATACAGTTATAATGGAGCAGCCCTATACAGTTGTAAATTTTTTAAAATCATTCATAGTGTATTTTTACTATACCTTTCCTATGTTTAGACATGCTTAGGTACTTGAATACTTACCGTTGTATTTCAATTGCTTACAGCAGGGGTCTCCAAACGCTGGGTCACAGACCAGTACTGGTCCATGGCCTATTAGGAACTAGGCCACATAGCAGGAGGTGAGTGGAAGGCTGTATTTATAGCCTCTCCAAATTGCTCACATTAACACCTGAGCCCCACCTCCTGTCTGATCAGTGGTGGCATTAGATTCTCATAGAAATGTGAACCTTACTGTGAACTGAGCATGCCAGGGATCTAGGTTGTGTATTACTTATGAGAATCTACTGCCTGATGATCTGTCACTGTCTCCCGTCATCATCCCCAGATGGGACAGTCAAGTTGCAGAAAAAGAAGCTCAGTGCTCCCACTGATTCTACAATATGATGAGTTGTATAATTATTTCATTATATATTATAATGTAATAATAATAAAAATAAAGTGCACAATAAATGTAATCTGCTTGACTCATTCCAAAACCATCTCCTGAAACTCTGGTCTGAGAAAAAATTGTCTTTCGCAAAACTGGTTCCTGGTGACAAAAAGCATGGGGACTGTTGGCTTATAGTTTTTCATACAGTAGCATACTGTACAGGTGTAAGCCTAAGGGAAATAGGCTATACCATATAGCCTAGGTGTGTAAGTCTATACCATCTAGGTTCTTGTAAGTACACTCGATGATGTTTATACAAGGATGAAACCACCTAATGATACATTTCTCAGAATGTATCCCTGTCATTAGGCAATGCAAGACTCTATGGAAAGAGAATAAAAGCAAATTGTATTTATTATATTCTTGTTTTCTCTATCCACTTTCACTGGAAAATTCATCTTTCTTATTAATTTAATTAAAAAGCCTTATATTCTTTTAAGAGTAGCTAAGTAGATGCTCACACTTAATTCTTTTAAAGGTGTTATAAACAACCTTGTATTATGCTGATTAAATATATTGGATGCTACTTTTAATTTAAAAGAAATTCAAGTACTTCTAATGTGTATGGTGGCCAATTTGCATTTATGATCTCCATGATGAGATTCTTCCAGGAAATGAGAGGTGCATTATAATATAAATGGAGTTGTAGATCTGGTTGATTTTAATTTGTGACCTAGAGGTCAATAGTTATTGGGTGTAATAACCCTCTGGTAATGGGGAAATTCAAGGCACATTTGTATAATGAGAAATAATAACTAGTTATGGTTCAAGATGATGAATCTTCTTTTTGCCATTCTGATCTGCTGGGACTCTGACTTAATTTTATAGACTTCATACTTCAAGCATTTAAGATATAATTTTACTAGACAAAGTTATAAAGTTAGTCTTTGATTTATAATAAAATTTATAATATCGACTATATTCAATGCAGTGCTGTTTTATATGCTTGGTGTTTTAAATGCATGTTTTTATTGTCTTTCTGATAACCTCTTGTATTGGTATTTGCTTGATACATTTTTATTTTCCTCAGGATTGTCTTTCATACAATCATGTTTTCCTAGATTTATTTATTTGTTTATCCTACTAAATTAAAATGCACATTAAAATAGAAGAGATTCAGAGCCGTGCTGTCCTTGTATAAAACTTTATTACATTTCAAAACTAAAATTTATTGCAGATTTAGAAACTAGAATTTCAAAGTTAAATGGAAATTACATAGAGAAAAATAACATAAAGTCTGATCTTTATTCATCATTACCAGATCAGAACTTAATCTTCAACTTAAAATAATTCAAGTCACAGTATACTCAAAACTTTTTTTAAATGATTGAAAAATATTTTACTATATAGAAGTGCTTTACTCATGAATAAAGATAAAATAATAAGGATAAAGATGATACCTTTTTGAGCAAATACACTATGTGACAGAAACTTGTTAGTTGCTTAACATGAATTCTTTAGTTAAACTTTATAACTACCAGATGAGATAAGTACTGTCTTTATATCCACTTAAAAAATGTTAAATCTGAGACTTAAAAAGATTAAAAAGCTATATCGACATCATATTCCTATTAAGTGGATTTAGGTTTTTGTGGTTTAAAATCCTGTGCTCTCTGAACCACTCTTAGAAGTGTTGTCTTTGACCGTCCACTCAGACCTACTAAGAGTTTTTGGCTGTGTCACTTAAGAATCTGCACCTTAGCACCTGCACTTGAATTCATGTTTCTCACATAGGACAACCTGAAAAAGATAAAAAGCAAATAATTAATGATGACTAGAATTTACTTCAAACAATATAATAATGGACAGGATTGTAGACAGTTCAACAGTAGAATGGGATAAACTGCTCATTTTAGCAGAGAGCTGCCTGTTTTCAGTCATATAAAAGCAGTAAAGCCTTTTGACCGTCCTTTCACTGGACATGTACCTCTTCTGTTTCTGAACCAGTTTTCCATATTTTTCAATATGTATCAGAGCCCTGGTACTTTTTTCTCTGTCAGCAATCTGAGTCAAATGAGATGTTGAAAGAAACAATAGTTGATTCTGTGAAAATCCACTTCATTCTCTGTTACATTGAACATTGACTTGGTTTGCTTTAAGGAGCTTTATAGAAATCTTGCTTTTCAATGAATACATAATAAAGAGTTTGTAGTTATAGTTAGAATTTCTCTAATATCAGCTTTTCTTTCCTAGGGTTTAAACAGTTATTACAGGTGAAACAAATATGTTTATTTAAGGTCTTTGATATTTAAATGAAAGAATTTTTATTCACCGTTTGGCATGAAAAACACATTCAGAAAACTGATCTACTGGGAGAAAATTAAAAGAAATTAAAATCTAAAACCATCAAAGTAGAATTAAATATTGAATATTTGAAATATGGATGAAATAAACATTGAATGTATCCAGGTTTTTAAATAGTTTCAGTGAAATTGTTGAATTTTGGATTATTGGAATTCTGAAGAAACATATATATTATAAAGTAACATTGAGCAATTTATAGTAGGTGCAATATAAGTGACTTTTTTTAAAAAGGTACATATCACACTTTAAAAACAATACAGAATTAAAAACCAAGTATGAGGTAAAAATAATAATTATCTTGGTCATGTGATTCACACCTAAAACAATGGGTTTACTTCTTACCTACCAACCTATGGCAACAACCAAGAGACCACTTCTTATTGACTAGAAAAGCTTTATCAAAAATAAATGAAATTTTAAGATAAGACTAATTCCCTCAGATCCTCAAGAGGCTTTCAGAATGGTCCAGCATTAAAACAAACAACAAACAAACACATTTTTACTTTATAAGAATAAGGAAGATGTTCATTATAAAATATACATTAAAATATAAGCAAAGAGATGATAAATAAAAGCTACCAATAGCCCACCAAACAGAAGTGAATATCATTGTTTGGGATATATTTATTCTCAATCTCTTTGTTTCCCCACCACTCTTCCAGGATTGGAGTCATAGTGGTATAATGTTTAGTAAATTTGTTCTTTGAATGTACATAATTTCCATCCATATATTACTTCCCATATCATTAAATAATACTTTATAACTCTGCCTTCAAGGGCAATATTCTATTTGCCTATGATGATTTCAAAGACATAATAATGAAACAGGTTATCCTTGGATATAACAACCACCAATGTAGGGGATAAAATGCAGGCTGTGGAAACTGACTGCATGAACTCGAAATATGATTCAGCCTCTTGCAAGCTGAATTACCTGTACTGTGTGATCTAATATCTCTGTATCTCCAATTCCTTAACTGAAATGTAGATAAAGATATTTGTTGCCTCATGTAATTGTTGTGAGTGAGACTTGGATGAGTTAATATAATACCAGTGACTGAAATATAAAACTGCTAAAATAAATAGTAGATGTTATGAAAGCAATAATAACTATGTGATACATTCTTAGTAGAATTTTGAAGTTAAAAATGCTGCATAAGTTTTCAAATATTTGATGTCTATTGAGAAATTGCCCAGATATACCCAATGGGATACTCAGAGATATTTCTGTCTATGTATCTAAGTATCTACTATCTGTCTGTCTGTCTGTCTACCTATCTATCTATCTATCATCTATCATCTATCTAATAAAATCAGTTCTCTTTCTAGAGAGGGTCTCTTTCTAGAGAGTTGAGGGTGAAATTTGACATGCAAATTGTCAAAACTTATCTCTGAAGTTGTTAAACTAATATCCCAGGCACCAAATCCAGCTACGTTTCTGATGTACTCTTTCATGCATTACTTGTAACTTGTCTGTAGCTACCATAGCTTTATTATGATAAGCAACACATCCTATTTCAGTCCGTGGATAGTCATTTTTCTTCCTCACACCTGTGCTAAGTAGCACATATAAGTTTATTAAGTTTATCCCAATTTGAAATGTACAGTTAGCATATAGGTATTGTCTTAATTTGAATATTTAATATATTTATAAGGTCAACACTTTTACTTGGAACTATTTAGTTTTTGAGATGGTTCTACTAGATGCTTGCTTCTATTTGTTACTAATATTTTCAGTCTTTCTCCAAAAGACATTTTACATCTTTTTTTCATACTTCGTTAATCTATTGGTCTTGACTTTTTTCTCTTTCATTTCTTTCTCATGGGAGTTGTGTATGGTATAAATGTGTGCTTTTTGTATGTTTATATTTGTGTGTGTAGTCAAATCTATTGGTCTGTAAATTTATAAGCCTTTCTTACCTACAGTTGATATAAGATGAATGATTCTTTTTATAATTAGGTATGTATAAATCATTAGTGGGATTTTGAGATCCAAAACCATTAATATCTTCTGACACACTTCTTTGACCTGCAGCCTTCTAAAGAAACCCCATAATTTCCGCAGTAGCTATATAATCAATACCTATCACACACCAAATAAATGACATCCATTCTGCTAAATAATTTGCATGCATTCTTTAACTTATTCTTATAAGGAATTAGGTATTGCATTATTCCATGTTTCCCAAATTAGAAAATTATATATACATTGTAAGTAGTGGTCCAGTTCTATAATAGATTTAGAAATGGCAGGGCTGAGTCTTTCTGCCTTCTTAACCACTGTAGTCGATGACCTCTTCTACATTATAGCACATTGACATGTTGGAACACTGACAAAGAGGTAGTTAATGAAGCTTAAAAGGTGTACACATCAGAGCTGTATTGCTGGAAGAAATCTTTGAGATTATATGCCCAAGTGCTATACTTTTTCTATTGGTAGACTTACGTGAGAGCCAAAGTGGTTAAATATCTTGTCTAACATATCAGCTAGGTAATTTCAAGAAATTAAATGAAACTCATCTTATGTAGGACATGTTTGATTTATGTCTTTGTATCTGGAATTAAAGCATCAGAATCCATTCAAATCATTTGTGTTTAGCATGACAATATATAGTTTTATTCTTTATATATACATACATTTTAAGAAATTAATATTCTCTTAATATTTTTCAGAACTCTTAATTATGGGCTCCTTTAAGATAAAAACAAACTATCAATATCTAAAATGATGTTAGCTTTACTAAACATAAGAAAATATAAAGAAATTTAGGTTGTTATTTTTAGTTAGTTATGCCTATACTATATACCACACAAAATATTTGCACTGTTTTTTGTCCCTCTGGCATTAGATTTGAAAATAATGCAAAGATTTTCCTCAGAGAAACCCTATTCCAGATAGCTTAGTACATGCACACATATCTGCAGGCTTCCATTTCCTCCATGGAAATTGATGCCATGGCTGTCAGCAGACCTACTGGAGACTCGAATAATAATCACTTTTCAAAGCTGAAGGCAGAAAGAAAATTTCAGGAAGATATTCACTATAACTTCAAGATATAACTTGAAGTTAAAATTTTTGTATACATTTGGCTCTCATATTAAGTGAATATATTTATAAGTAAACCAAAACTATGTGTTCTGTAGTGTAGGGCAGAAAAACAATTAAATAACCCATAAGTAGAGGCCAGGCACAGTGGCTCACACCTGTAATCCCAGCACTTTGGGAGGTCGCAGCAGGCAGATAACGAGGTCAGGAGATCCAGACCATCCTGGCTAACACGGTGAAACCCCGTCTCTACTAAAAATACAAAATAAAATAGCCGGGAGTGGTGGCGGGTGCCTGTAGTCCCAGCTACTCGGGAGGCTGAGGCAGGAGAATGGCGTGAACCCGGGAGGCGGAGCTTGCAGTGAGCCTAGATCGCGCCACTGCACTCCAGCCTGGGCGACAGAGCGAGACACCGTACCCTCCCCGCCCCCCCCCCCAAAAAAAAATAAGTAGAGTGCAACATTTTTTCCTGGCCTAAATGGAAAACAGCCTTCACTTTCCACCACTTTCAGCTTTTCTCTAGTTACTTCTCACTCTACCTAGCATGCCATCTCAGGTTTTATTTTTCTAGTGTTTGCATTGTGCAATGATAAAGAGAAAGTAATGAGCTAGAGAAACAAAGATTTACTTCTTTATACAAAAATACCCTTCAACTCTGAAGGAAATTATAAATCTAAATACTACAATGTAATTGATCTCTTCAAATATATTTTTACTTTAATTTGATGTTTCTTGAGTAAACACGAACTTGGGAGTAAGAATGATATATGAAAAAAATAAGTGTCAGAATAATTAGCCTCACATTTATGATCCCCATGAGTTTAATTCTCATAGGATCTATTATTGTATTAGTGAGCATGAACAGCATTTTTTTTTTTTTTCAGTTTTGGAGAAAACTCAAAACATAGATTAGCCAGTTTATTTTGATACACTATCTTCCTCATTTTTGGTTTGAGCTCTTTGACTACAAACTTTACTCTTGTTTTGCTCATTCTCTTCACAGCATCTCCAGTCTCATCCCCACAATTCTATATGTTGGCTTGATCACTTTTTTTCTGTTGTTCACTTACTGAAACTTTACTTGTGAAAACTGTTGTTCTTTTATATGCCTGGGGTAGTGTGCATTTGTAGTATCCAGGCAAATCTATGTTAATTCTTATTTACTATCACTTAGTGAATGTTTAGCTCTACATTAAGCACTGTGCTATGTGTTAGAAAATTAAGCAGAATAGACACTGTCTCTGCCTTTAGGACCCCAATCTCCTTGGTCCTTTTTAGTTACCTTTCTTAACATGTAAGAAGAATGAGAAGTCATAGGGGCTCTTCAGAGGAGATGGATATTTCTACAGAAAAAGTTAAGCTTTAACATTGTACAAGCAAAGTCAAAAGAAAGAAGAAAAGAAGAAAAAGAAGAAGAAGAAGAAAGAGGAGGAGGAGGAGTAGGAAGAGGAGGAGGAGGAGGAGGAGAAAGAAAGAAGGAAGAAGAAGGAAGGAAGAAGCAGCATACAGGAGCACCAAATACTGTGAGGGGAAGCTCTGTGCTCTATATACATCTGCAATCCAGTGACTAGAGGTGTTTCTGACAAGAGTAGGTGCTCAAAAAGTATTATGTTGTGTTGACTGTGCCAATAGTACTGATTCAGAGTGTATTAGAACTCAGAACAAATAGAAAACATTGGCTGAGCATGGTGGCTAATGCTTGTAACCCCAACACTTTGAAAGGCCGAGGGAGGAACATTGTTAGGCCAAGAGTTTGACACCAGCCTGGGAAAAATGGCAAGACCTCATCTCTATGAAAAACAACAACAACAAAAAGTAGCCAGGCATGGTGGTGTGTGCCTCTGGTCCCAGCTACTGGAGAGGCTAAGGCAGGAATATTTCTTCAGCCTAGGAAATCAAGGCTGCAGTGAACTGTGTTTGCATTGCTACACTATGGCTGGGGCAAAAGAGTGAGACCCTGGCTCACAGGATCAGTCAAAAAAGACATATTTGAGGCTATTTTATTTAAAATGAAGACAGAGCACATAAATAAGCTGAGGTGGGCAAAAGGACATTTAATGAAGAATTTATAGAGTTTATTATAAACGCAAATGGGAGTTGACTCAGGATAACCTAACTGCTTTAACCATTTTATCATTATACTTACTTAAAGACAATAAAAACATGCATTTACCTGTATTAAAAGCATTCTAGTGTAAATTATGTTATCATATTAACTCAGCCCGTAGAAGAAGGACTCAAGCTTGTATGAAGCTAGGAGGAAATGTAAAAGTACACTGTACTAAAGGAAGGCAAAAGAGTTACAGGTATTTTTAAAACTGTAAATAGTTTTTTATTTTTATGCCAATTCTTCATCAAGAACACTTTTACTCCAAGCCAAGAGTAGGTATAGAAAAATATTCAGAGAGTCACAGAAATTCCTTTTCTCTTCCTTGTTTTTAAGTGAATGTATAAGGAGAAAATTTGAGAGGGAATTCAAGGAGTTAATATGCCAATCTGATAAATGGCATTATGCCAAAACAGCACTTTGTGTGAACAACTGAAAAAGAACCTGTAAATGCAAGCAATGGGAACAGCTGAAGGCAAAGGAAGGTAGGAATTGTATTATAACCATGACATTGTTATTGGAGACACAACAGCCGTAGCTGATTATGCCTTTGTGCAATCAGTAGATGTGGTGGTTTAATTTGGAGTAAAAGCACAAAGTCAGCCTGAGGTTAGTTGAGTGGGTTTTAGGCTCCCTCCCAAGCTCTAATACTAAGAATAAATGGTGTGTGCTGACTAAGTGGGAGAGGCAGCAATGATCACGTCTTTAAATAGACATGAAAAATATGTTTTTGAGATCACCTTCCCGTGGAGAAAACAGTTATTATGAGGGAGTGTCAATCTAAAATTACAATTCAGGATTGCTTTTATGCAAAAACTATGAAAAAGGGGAAATTTATTTTCAAAGTTTCCAGCCTCCTCTTTACAATTCTATTTGCCCCTTGGTGCTATACCCTTAAATGAAAAATAACATTTTATCACAAACAATTTGTTACAGTCAATATGAGGTACCTGTCACATGAAAAGAATGACTGCAGATTGAATAAAGCAAGTAAAAACTCAGGAGATATCCAGATCCCACCTTGAGCTTCTGCCTCATTCCACATCTCAGCTTCTTCCTATTCCATCCTTCTGAGGAGAGACCCCAGTGTGAGAATGGTTTCTACTTTGTGCATTATTTTTACAAACCTGCAAATATAAGTGTTTATAAAAATCCTTAGGGGATATGTGCAAGTGACTATTTTTATTATTTTAATCAAGAAAAAAACCCCTCACATTTGAAGATCTTTCACACTGGCTAGACATCTGAGAAGAAATGAATAGCAGCATTTAACTATTGTAATCTCTTCTTTTAAAAAAATAGATGAATAGAAACAAATGCCCAAAAGCATTTGTTGTATATATTGGAGGGCTTATATATCTTGTATAACAAAAGTGCTTATAACGTAGCAGAAAAATCAGGAACCCAATAGAAAAGAGAGATCAAATATGCACACTTTATTTTTTTAAAAATAGAGATAAGTGAAGCCTTTTGGGCAATAAAAATACAACACTCAAAGTCAAGCAAAATTTTAAACATAAGATTATTTTAACATTAGATTGTCAGTTATAGAATAATCTTCAATATTCAAGATATATTATTTTAAAAATGATCTTCATAGGAAAATATGAGCAGTTCTCACTTGAATATGAATAGATGTCAGTTATGGAAGCTCACACAGTTGTGAGTATGCATGTCGTAAATACAAACATATTCATCTATCTATCATTTATCTTTATATTGGTCAGGATGGATATACATTAAACAGTTTAAATCAAGATATTTCTGGGAAGGTGAGTGGGGATGTAAGGTGGTTAAGAAGAATTTCTCTTCAAAGTTTATTAGCAGAATTGGACACATGTTTAAATCAAAACTCAGTTTCTGTATGAAATTAGTTCTGTCATGAGAGATGGGACCAGCTTGTTCATGGCTTGAAACAGTTCATGAAAACAAATTGTGGGCAACAATTTCTAACTCCCTATTCAGTGGCAGCATGTTAATAGCTCCACGATGGGAGACTTTACACCAAAACAATCAGCAAACAAATAAGAGTCCTACGAACCAATTTATTTTTAATCTTTCTATCTCTGTCTTTGTATCTATCTTTTAATCTGTAGAGATGATTGTTAAACATTTATAAGCATACCACTGGATGGGACCATTGTAATTGGCTTGGAGATATCAGGATTTACCTTTCAGCAGTGAGTTATATGTGAAGGGTACTGTTAGTAAACTCAGAGTTCTGAGCAATTTCAAATGATGAGTGAATATTAGGTAGTGATAGTATCTAATATTGTGATATAGAGGTCAAGAATGGTGATCATTTCCATGCATTTTGGACCAGGCTAGAACATTTATATTACCATATTCAATTCTGGATAATCATTTTAAGTATAGCACTGATAAGCTAGGGAATTCTGATGAAGCAAAGCAAAGGTGCCATGTCTAGAAAGCATGGCACATAAATAACTATGCAATGCTATGGGAATGCTTACAGTGAAAGAGGCAAGTATCATGGAGGATATTGTATCATTCATTGAAGGTCCATTATCTGGAAGAGTGCTCTGACTCCTTCTCGAGTATAGGGCTGGAATGTGCATATACACACTGACAAGGAAGCCAAACTACTCTTGATAACTCAGGTATGATTAAATGCATAATTTTTATGGACTTGATTGGTTTTAACTCATTTGAAATATTTTTTGTCTTTGCACCTACATATATAATTTTAAAAATGTCATGTCTCATTACATTTTTATACTCATAAACTGTCTTTAAATTAAATCAGAAAAAAGTATAATTTAATCTCATAAATTTTCTTCTTTATAATCTGATTCTCTTTAATTCCTATGATTATTTACAATATGTAAAATTAATTCTTATGCTACTATAAAAACACATTAGTCTTTATACTTTCTTGTGCAACCTAGTTCTGTGTAGACTATGAATATTTTGTATATTAATACAAAATATTATTGAAGATTAAAGGGAGCAGACATATTTTTATGCAGTATTCCTGTCAGAATGGTGAGAGAAACAAAAAAGGTTTAATATGCTTGTTACCACACATGGGAAACCAATGCCACATTCAGGACCAGAAGGCTGTTCTTTACCCCAGGACTAGAAGGCTTTTCATTAGCTTTTCCTTTGCATTCATATCATAACAGGAATAGCAAGTGCTGTATCATTCATCCTTATGCTTTTGGGGGTTGACATCTCACTTTTGTGACTAAGTGAGATAAATGAAAAGTAGAACCCATGAACATATTGTCATACTTCTTAATAAAATGACAATATCCTATTTTTCACTTAATATTCACATTGTGCCATACAAATTGTTCACATTTTGACTAGGCAAACATAGAGTTCCATTTTTTGTTTGTTTGTTTGTTTTAATCACAAGCAAAAAGGCTGAATCTAGGTGATTTATGGAGGGGTGGTCAAAGCTTCCATTTCAATTAGGGAGTTTGGCATCTAAATAAGATTTCACTTGCTAATACTCTTCTTTCTCTGTTAGTATATGTAAAGAAGAAAACAACAAAACATATATTTCTTCTCCTTTTCCTTTTAAACTAACTAACAGTATTCAAGTATTTATTGATCATCAACTCAGGACCAAATATTGGGTAGGGGACTGCAGAATAAAAGAACTATAAACCATGCTATTTGTTCCCAGTGGGCAAATGTGAAAAAATCTACTCTATATTCCTGGAAATTTTTCCTTTTTCTTTTTGAAGAGGAAACTCTGTATAGTTAAATAATAAACACATCTATACTGTAACTCAACATGTACGTTAAAAAAAATGAGTTAAAAATGAAAAGATCTAGAATCAAGTTAGAGTCTACAGAAGTGTGTGAGGAAATCACACAAAATTCACATCTGTACTTTCAGAATGAAGAATATAGCCATCTTTCTAATAAAGTTTGAACATCAAATAAGATACATACAAGGCTAGCTTAAAAACATATATATGTGATATATAAAGTCCTGTCATGTATGTATTTTCCATACACATATAGACTGTTTATCATTTCCTAAATATAATGTAGTATGTGAACTTTGGTTCAATTAATAATTATTGAAGGTTTCCCAAGTACTTAGGTACTGTTCCAACTCATTATCCTGTTATTTAACCCTCTGATTCTCTAAACAAGCATTGGAGAACATATTCCCTTATTATAGACAAGAAACTGTAGATCAGAGATGTAAAATTATTTGTCAAAAGCTAATAATAGCTGAAACTAAATAATGTTAGCAGATTATCAATCCAGTACACTTTATGTACACACACTGCCCAAGTATTTGCTCACATACATATGAGCAAATATATAACACAACTTTTACTTTAAAAGAGCTTGAATTATACTTAAAAAGGAAATGTATTTTTTAGAAATGAAAAGTTTAAAACAAGAATCCAAGGCATTTTGCCACTTTTTTTTCTTTTTCTTTCTTTTCTTTTTTTGTCTTTTTTCTGAAGAAGAAATAAAAGATGCAGAAGTTCTAAGGAAAAAGAGATTTTTGGGGGCTTCAGAGGTCAGAGAAAACAGTAAAAGCTGCAATCCAAAAGTTTAATGGTATTTTTTAATAGCAAGATGGGGGCTAAGAAAAAACAGCTGAAGCAGAGGTAATGGCAAGAATAAGGATTCCTAAGGACCGAGAGAGGAGGAAATTGTTAATAGATAACGTTAGTATAAAATGCAATTACTCTTTCACATGCTTCGTCAAGTATAACAATGGAAAAGAGATCGCAAAAGTGCACTTTAAAACTACTGTCATGTAGAAAAACTCCAGTTACAATGAATTTCCAAAGTGTATACTTCATAAAATTGGAATAAAAGAAAAATATTATGTTGGTTGAAAAGGAATTGCAGTTTTGCCATTGGAAGTGATGACAACAACCTTACAGTCATTCACTTTTCCTATTTGCTTTTACATGTGATACACACATACACATTTAAATATTTCAAGAGACATGTTCTCAATGAATTCAGAATTATAATTAAAGAAAACATTTATTGTTGCCACCGCATTATTTTCTCACTTCCAATCAGCCGTTTTGAACATTTATTCTATTCCAAAGATGCTCCAAATACAGGACTGGCATTCAATAATGCTATGGGCCATGCAGACTGACATGCTGTATGTAACAGCTAAATACATATCTTGTGTTGTATTCATTATTATAAGTCAACAACAGGAAACAACAGAGGACATAGTCATTGGGGGAAGGGTTAAAAATAATTGATTTTTATCATTATTTAAATTCTAAGCATACATTGAGATTAATAATTAGGTCAATTTCAGAATATTTACTCGTCAAATTTTCTTGAAACTTTTAATTTCTCTCTATTTTTTTGTCTAGAATTTATAGCTTTAAAAATCAGAAACCCATCACTTCCTATGAATTAGGATTCATATAGATGTTTAACAGTTACACTAAAGCCTAGTTTACTCATCTGTCCAATGTGTTGGTATTATTCAACTTGTATCTCACACGTTATCCTCAGGCACTGCTAATTAATGCTAATAATATGTCTTGAGATTCAAAGGTAGAAGGTGTTATGTAGAGATACATAAAAATCCTAATTTGAGAATTTTAGTTTTCTGTATTCTTAACTAAACAAAAAATAACAATAAAAAATAACATAGACAAGTTTACAAGGAAAGTGTTGTCAGCCCGAATGGCCTGGATTTCTGGCCAATACATCAAAGTACTTTGATAGATATAGATATACATAGATATAGAGAGATGTATATGTATATATAACACAGCATATGCAATTATATATATGTAATATAGAATACAATTTATTTAAGATAAAGTGAGTGAATGGGGAATGTGAACTTGGAAATATTTATGTTTTTATTCACTCTGCTTTTTCTTTACTTTCATATTTCTTTTTTAAGAATTAGGGATTCCATTCTTAGTAAAACACTGAAAAGATGCTTATCCCAAGTTTCAAGAAATGCAATCCTGTAGAGAGTTTAATGTGAATATAAAAATAGCATTAAAACGATTTTCATCATAAATGAATAAAGATGTGAGTCTTGAAATGTAGCTGTTAAAAAGACTTTGTGTTACAAATAATTCAATTATGTATATCTGTTTAAAAAATATGATCCTTAAAATAAAATTAAGATCTATTTTAGTTTTGTTAGGCTACTCTGACTAACAAATGATACTATTTAAAATATTACTACTAGTTTTGAGACAGAGCAATATATAAGAGTACATGTAGAAAAGTGATCATATTTAAAGCAAAACAAAAATGAAGTTCATATTTTGAAATTTGATTTCTAAATAAAGTGGTATGTTCAATTTCATATAAAGGATCAAATAATGATGATACAATGATTTAAGGCATCCTTAAATACATGAATATCTATGACCTATTCACTCTCAAACATTGCTGTTTGTGTGTACTCAAGAGGATTTCAATCTTGATATGAAAAAAATAGTATAGCTTTTATATTATTTTTGTTTTACTCTGTTATTTTTCATTATTATTTAGATGTAATATGTATGTCATATATTAGCATAATAATACACGTACATAACTTATAAATAAATAATTGAACATTTATTGAGATACAAGTTAATTTTTTTGCTGGTAAAGTAGTAAAATTAAGAGAGTCTTACTCTAGAAAATCTCTCTTACACATCACCCAGGACACAGCAAATTTAAGGAAATTCTAAAAATTTTTTTGTTGTATAGGAGTTAGATCAAATTTAATAAATATGATAGATGCACCATTTACCCCTATAGGGAAAAAAGAAGAGACCCACATTTCATTAATTTTAATTTTAAAAATGGAATCATACATGTCTTAATATAGATATATGCAGAAATATCCTAGTAGCCAGGACAAAGTTAATTAAAAATATGATAGATTTCTCTGATTATTTTTCTTTCTTTTTCTAAAATAAAAGTTTGAAAAATATAAAACTTAAATTAAAAAAATTAAAATTAGACCAATCTCATCTTTTATAAATGACTTACTCATGATAATACTAGGCCTAATGATAGAAGAAAAAGCAGGATAATGTTTAAAATACCTTTATACATTTTAAAACCTTTTTCAATTTTAAAATTATGAGAAAAATGTTCTTATTCTTTATCTGTTATTCTTAGTCCTCTTGACTGATTTTAAAATTCATTTTCCTGTGTCTGTGTTTTTTTGAGACAGAGCAGTATAGTTCTCTTTTTTTTAAACTTTTATTTAAGTTCAGGGGTACAAGTCAAGGTTTGTTACACAGGTAAACTTGTGTCATGGGGTTTGTTGTACAGATTATTTGCTTACCCGTGTATCTTAGTGCCCGTTAGTCATTTTTCCTGATCCTCATCCTCCTCCCACCTTCCACTCTCTGATAGGCCCAAGTGTCTGTCATTCCCCTCTGTGTGTGGATGTGTTCTCATCATTTAGCTTCCACTTATAAGTGAGAACATGCAGTATTTGGTTTTCTGTTCCTGTGTTAGTTTGCTGAGGATGATGGACTCCAGCTCCATCCATGTCCCTGTATTTGTAAATTAATTTTGCCAAGGTTCTCACACTTGGGAAAAAAAACAACAACAACAAAAACAACAACAACAACAAAAAAAAACCTACTTTCCAGCACATATACTAGAAAATAGCTCAGTCTGACTCCTGAAAAAAGTCATAAACAGATTTGCTATGGTTGAATTAAAATTTTCCTGACTCATTTCCTGATCAGATTCGATATATTTAGCTTAGTATCTCTTCTGTAAATGTGATTATTTTCTTTTTTTGTGTACATTTTGTGAACTGTTATTTATTAGATAAATATTTTAAGCACATGCCTTATATTAAGCATTAGGATTAACCACCCTATTTTACTGTTGGGAAAATGGCTCTGTAATCACACAAAAAAAATACTGCTGACATAGTCAATGGTATGGTCTTTATTACCTGAAAATATTTAAAGGATAGACTGTCTAGAAAAGACTGGACATTTTTGGATATATTTTATTTCATAAATATATTACATTTGGGGTAAATAAAAAAACTACTCAAACGAAGTTTACTTTTTCTGAAATAGAATAAAATTGCAGAAATTATTGTAGAGTTAAAGCATGATTTTATATTATAGGATGCACCTTCTGTTGAAATCTATGCATTTTATTCATTGACCTAACCATGACTTCGAGGCTGGAGATCGTCTGCCAGTGGACACTGAAAAGTAAAGTTCTCTCATTGTCACTAGGATTGCATTTATTCTTCTCTTCCTTTTGAGGAAAAAAAAAAAAACCCAATTCTTAAGTTTTGTAAAAAACCTAACAAATACCATTTCCAGATGATTTACATTCTGTAAAAATAGTGACAATTCAGTATAAAAGCAGATTATGATCAGGATGATAAATATATTTTGTACATTATCCTATTTTTTCCCCATGCGATAAGTATCAGAATACAAATTAACTTGCTTTTTGAAGAGCTATAAAACTGTGTGACATTCAATATAGAGTTTAATGTCAGGGTTAGATTACTGCTCAGAGTCCACAGTTTAGCCTAATTTTAGATAAGAAACTAGAATTGCCCTCCGTGCGGTATGTTCAGCAGGGTTACAGTAATCGCTTATACTTCTAAGATATCCTCAAAGAAACTGCCTTAAAGATCAGTCTGCAATACATCATATAAATAGGTAGATCTTGGCTCCTAGAGTTAGCATTTCCCATTATCAGCATTGTAACAGTCAATGTTTTGCCGCTTAGTTCTAGCCTATCATGCTTCCTTAGCCCAATTAGCAGCAACCCTTTTCAACAACAAGCTTATTTATAGGTCTCACTTTGGTTCTTTTGAAAAACCTACGAATATACATCCTTCCAATATATCCAAACACTGCTCTCTTTTTCTGAATTCAGCAAAGTTTCTAGTTTTTATTGTGCCATTTTTCATTAGTTTCTAGTTTTTGTCGATTGTGCCAGTTCAGTTTCATACTCACAAACAAGAATTAGAAGTACACCACCTAATCCATTAGTTTGAAATGACAGAAGAGGAAAGATACCATAAGCATTTTTCACTTCCACCTTCTATTTCTCACACTGTTGTGTTCTTTCTTTTTTTTTTTCGATGGAGTCTTGCTCTGTTGCCTAGGCTGGAGTGCAGTGGCATAATCTGGGCTTACTGCAACCTCTGCCTCCTGCCACCTGCCTCATCCTCTCTAGTAGCTGGGATTACAGGCATGCACTACCATGCCCGGCTAATTTTTAGTAGAGACAGGGTTTCGCCATGTTGGCCAGGCTGGTCTGGAACTCCTGATCTCAGGTGATCCACCTTGGCCAGCCTTCCAAAGTGCTGGGATTACAGGCATGAGCCACTGTGCCCAACTGTGTTCTTTATTTGAAAGCAAATATACACACAAACCTGAAGTTCTTACCTCATGTCTCTTTATTATAAGGGTGTTTTAGTTCTGCCTGGTTGTATTTATGATTATATTTTGTTCATTCATTATTGCCTGTGTTATAATCAATATTGATGGTTTCATTGTTTTTTCATAGCAAAAAATATATAAAGGAAGGCTAGAGGCTAAACTTTTGAGTTAAAAATACTATATCATATTTTTCCACTGTAACCGGATAAACATTTATCACACCTAAATTAAAGCTTAGAAACACTTTGTAACATATGCTGTGATAGTCACTTAAAGATATTTAATTTTTTATTTTCAATTTAATATATAAAACTGGATCCGTTCCTTACATCTTATACAAAAATTAATTCGAGATGGATTAAGGACTTAAATGTCCGACCTAAAACAACAAAAACCCTAGATGAAAACCTAGGCAATATCATTCAGGACATAGGCATGGGCAAGGACTTCATGTCTAAAACGCCAAAAGCAATGGCAACAAAAGCCAAAATTGACAAATGGAATCTAATTAAACTGAAGAGCGTCTGAACAGCAAAAGAAACTACCATCAGAGTGAACGGGCAACCTACAGAATGGGAGAAAATTTTTGCAATGTATCCATCTGACAAAGGGCTAGTATCCAGAATCTACAAAGAACTTAAACAAATTTACAAGAAAAAATCAAACAACCCCATCAAAAAGTGGGCAAAGGATATGAACAGACACTTCTCAAAAGAAGACATTTATGCAGCCAACAGGCACATGAAAAAATGCTCATCATCACTGGCCATCAGAGAAATGCAAATGAAAACCACAATGAGATACCATCTCACACCAGTTAAAATGGCTATCATTAAAAAGTCAGGAAACAGGTGCTGGAGAGGATGTGGAGAAATAGGAACACTTTTACACTGTTGGTGGGACTGTATACTAGTTCAACCACTGCATAAGACAGTGCAGCGATTCCTCAAGTATCTAGAACTAGAAATACCATTTGACCCAGTCATCCCATTATTGGGTATATACCCAAAGGATTATAAATCTCATTGGATAAAGACACATGCACACGTATGGTTATTGCGGCACTATCCATGATAGCAAAGACTTGGAACCAACTCAAATGTCCATCAGTGATAGACTGGATTAAGAAAATATGGCACATAAACAGCATGGAGTACTACGCAGCCATAGAAAAGGATGAGTTCATGTCCTTTGGAAGGATGTGGATGAAGCTGGAAACCATCATTCTGAGCAAAACCAAACACCACATGTTCTCATTCATAGGTGGGAATTGAACAATGAGAACACTTGGACACGGGGTGGGGAATATCACACACCGGGGCCTGTCGTGGGGTTGGGGGAAGGAGGAGGGATAGCATTAGGAGATATACCTAATGTAAATGACAAGTCAATGGGTGCAGCACACCAACATGGCACATGTATACATATGTAACAAACCCGCACGCTGTGCACATGTACCCTAGAACTTAAAGTATAATAATAATAAAAAAGAAACACTTTGTACAATATGTTGTGAGAGTTACTTGAAGATATTTGATTTCTTATTTTCAATTTAATATAAAAGACATCTACAATTATATATTAAAATATTCTCATTCTAAAAATTAGAAAACATTATTATGTAAAAAATAAACATATTTATCTGTTGATAATACTTTTTAAATGTGTTTGCTCCCTGATAAATGAACAATTTGGTAAGTTAACTTGCTTTAGTGTGAGTCCTAATCTATTTAGGACTCAAAGTATATTGCTAATCATTTATATATTCAGTTGTTGTTTTAATGCTTAGATCATTATAGAAGTATTTCTTAATTTACACCCTTAATTTTCAAGCACCGAGTTTATATGCTTATAAGATTAATTTATTTTGTTGTAGGAGTATATCATATAATCATTTTTATTAAGTCTGCAGATTGCTATTATCATTATATACGACAAATGTTAAATTTTCAAATGTAAGTGTTTAAACTTTTATTTTATAAATTAAATTTATACTTTCCTAAGCTTTTGCTCAGACATGGCCTGTAATAGCCCTGAGGGACTAAATTTCACCAATGAAAGGTAAGAAAATAAAGATATTCTGAAACAAAACAAAACAAAACAAAAAAAGGATTCTTTCAGCACCTACTCTGTACATTACATTGCACAAGACCAAGGGAAACATAGAATATCCTAGTAACAGGTAACCTCACTGGCAACCATTTAAAATATCTAGTTAAGAGTTAAGACATACATGTATAAACAATTTGTAATCTAAATATGATAATTTGTATTTCAAGTATCTGATCAGAAATGTAATCTATCTATCTATCTATCTATATATATATAATTCAAGTATTTTAATAGCTGAAGAAGCTGTGAAGAATATCCCATAAAATGTTTCAACATCATTTATCCCATTTATTTTATGATTTTAGATATTCAATAAATGTTTATTAATTAGAATTTAATCCCCATCCCTGCTGCCTTAATTGTCTAGGGATTGCAGAGTACCATATTTTCTTCCATTGTGTTTCAGGAATACAGGGCAAATTACATATGCCTGGCAATTGACTATGCTGAAAATAGCTTTGCTAATCAGATATGGCCATAGTCCAACCACGTTCACTTGACATTTACCCTGCAGGTCTATAACTTTCAGCTTTCCCAGGTGAGTAACATTCAGGATATAATTGGTCGTTGAATTTTCTGAGCTCATATTATTGTAAAATGTGGCTATATAAAAAGAATAACACAGAAATAAATCTATTTTGCAAGGTCCATTTTAAGTGGTATTAGATGAATATATAAATACAAATGTCGTATTTGCAGGACAACCTAACCTTTCCATTTCTATACTTAAATCTGCAAATGAGGACTGTTTGAAACTCTATAGTATCCTTCTTTCCATTAGAAATGTGCCCAAAGGCTGCCAAGTGATAGAAACATCCAATATACCTAATAAATAATAGATGTTCCTATTGACTATGGTTAATGTAGACTTAGTTCTCCTTCAGGATATGGAAAAACATTCAATTATTAATTTTTAAATGACATTCAAGAAATAAACTGTTTTAGGTTTAGCCAGTGACTCTTAAAAGACCTTTTGTTAAAAGATTATATTATTTTCTAATATGTTTCTCTATACATGTTTCAAATAACTTGTGATACCCTCCTGCCTCTACATTTGGGATCTCCCAAAGGCTAGTACTAGCCATCTCAGAGACTACATCTTCCATGTCCCTTGCAATGATTTCATCCTGTGAATTTTGGACTTTAGATATTGTAAGCATTTTGGTGTAATATGTATATTTTGATTTTAGGCATCTTTGCATTTTGTATTGTCTGAAAATTGAATTACTTACTTCTCTAGAGATTTTAATATTAATAAAAAATTTCTAATTTGCTCCTCTGTGATTCCAGTTTGAATTGTAAGGTATCCTATATTTTAGATATTTTTATATATTTACAAGTAAGAAGCAATTCATATTATGCTTAAATGGGACTGGAAAATCATTTATTTTGTAATTACCATACATTTAAGAAATGCTGTTAAAGGCCTTTTGAAAATCACAACAAACAGCACGCAATTCCTAGACTTAAGAACATTCACTGCATTTCCATTGAACACCCAATACATTCATTGTGATTTTCAGTATTTTCTCTGCATTTTGTTTGCTCTGGGCTCTTTATTATTAGCTTTTTGCACCTTACCCCAGAAAAAACAACAACGACTCTTGTTTTTCACACTGACCTACCTTTTAGCCCTTTCTCCATTCTCCACATGCCAAAACACATTTCAGTTCTATTTCATAATAAAATTTTGCCCCTTACTGTGTTCCAGGCACTGCTCTATATTCTTTGTCTATAAGTCATTTATGTCCTCAGATAAATTGATGAAATAATGATTATTCCCACCTTCATTTCATGGATGAAGAAACTGAAGCGCAGTGAGGTTAAGTAATAGCTGGCGGTCATCCAACTAGTTAGTGGCAGAACTAATATTTGGATTCAAACAATAATCTTCTAGGATCTACACTCTTAGCTACTATACCACTTGTAACTACCAGCTCCGAGGAATAGTCATCTTACAAAGTATCCTAAACCCTGTAGACAAAAGTGACTTTACACTAGATTGTTTGTATCCTTCTGGTTTCTGTGTTTGCTTTTATTACAATTGAAATTATGTTGTAATAATAAGCTTATGGGAAATAAACTAGTGAAATGCTATTCGTCTATTTCATAATCAGGCATTAAAGCAACAGTGAAAATTTGAAAGTCCCCCTTAAGACTCTTCCCACTCCTTGCTCACCCACAAATATTCACTCTTTTAGCAATTTTTTTTCTAAATAGAAAAAAACCATGGAAGTTCCTTAAATAAAAGAAGATGTAGAATAAAAACAGGTGAAAGAGTGCTTAGAAAGCATTATTCAGTAAAAAGATTCAAAACTGTATAATTTTGTCCTTTTATTAATGAGGAAGTTAATTATAGAAAAGTCACAAAATGAAGACTGAAATACTCCTTTGATGTTGATCAATGTTACAGTTTGGGCCATATTCACATGTAAATGTCTTCTTTGTTCATTTATCCAGTACCTTTGCTTATATTTTGTACATCTTAGTACAAAAGATTTAGCATCTATTTACCAAATTCTTTCTGAATTCTGGGAAATACTGTAAAGTACTTCTCCCGATTTACCCTAAATTCACTGAGTGCTTATTTTTCTTTCTTCAAACTTGCATTTTTTTTTAAACCAAAGCTGACTAGTAGAGGTTTAGATATCAGAGTGCTTGCTGACTGTAGGCAGAAGATTTTTAAAAAGTAATAATATGTTATTGACTATCTGGTTCAGTTAGGGCTGAGAACAGTGAAAATTCAGAAAGCATTAAAGAATAGAATTTGGAAGCATGTGGCACACAGTAGTAAAACAACTAATTAAATAGTAACTTACGGTCACCTAGAATTGAAGGGCACAATTCAAGACTGAAAACCAAGTGGCCATTGATTAAAACTAATAAAAAATCCTTCATTTAAAACAATAAAAAACCACAACTGTTTGTTTGAAGAAGATGAGGAAATAAGAATTGGAGGCAGATTGGATATCTCGAATAATTACAGAGAATCAGAAAAAAACAGAAGGATAAACCAAAACGTCTACAGTTTACTCTCAAGATACAGACTGAATCACAGGAACTTTCTATAACTCTGATGAAAGAGTTTCTTAATTCATGAAACCGTAAAGTTAAGGTAAGTAAAATCCACATGCAAAGTCTCAATTGGTTGCTTGCCAAGTTGCAGTGTTACTAGGATTTTCAATTTCACAAGATTTAAAAACAAAATTGAGGGTATTTAAGAATATATAGAGAGAAGCTAAGAATTAAAATGAGACTCCTGGTAACTCATCTCCCGATCCCCAGAGGGGACTGCCATCTGAACAGCTGGTTATTATTCAGGAATGATTTCTTGCATTAGGTGCAGTTTGTGCAGTTACTTAATGTTAGTGAACTACGTGTGAGGGAAAGCTAATTCTCCTTCCAGAAATCACTCTTTCTAACTTTTCTTTCCACCACTGCTCATTGCTTCTATACATACAACTAGAATCAGGACCTCTATATTCTGATGGGCAAATTAAAGTTAACAGCAAAAGTAGAAGGTTGACCTCACAAAAGTATTTGAAGGCTTTTCTCTTTTATATAAGCAAAATTTAAGAAAACATATGTGGGAGTGGAGTTTGGAAGTACAGACAAAGAGCAAAGAAGATAATTGTAGATGGAGGTAAATTTATAGAAATGGTTGAATTTACCTGTCATTCTATATTTAAATGTACTGACATTATGTGAATAATAGTGACCGTTATAGCTCACATTTGTTGAATATTTCTCCAAGGCACTGTTTTATTTTTAAATTTCTGCTCTGAAATTACTATTTTTACATATAGTAAAATTCACTTTTGCTGTATAGGTCATTGAACTACAACTAATGCATAGAATCATGTAACCACCCCACAATCAAAGCATAGACCAATTTGAACATTTACCCCCCAAATCCCTCATAATCCCCTTTGGCAGTCAGTCCATCCTCTCACCTCTGGCCCACGGCAACCACCCATCAATTGTATGATTTTGCCTTTTCTGAAATGCCATATAAGTGAAATCATGGAATAATGGGCCTTTTTAGTCTGACTTCTTTCACTTAGCATAATCAATTATGTTTTTGCATCTATAAATATTTATTTCTTTTTATTCTCTGTAGAATCCTATTCTATGAATTATCAGATTGAAAAAAAAATCACCAGTTGAAAGATATTTGAATTGCTTCCAGTTTTTAGAAATTAATATGAATAAAACTGCTAAGAACAGTTGCATACAGGTTTTATGAAGATAGTTTTTATTTATCTCAGTTAAACACTGAGGAGTAGGATTTCTAAGTCATATTGTAAATATATATGCATAACTTGTATTTACTTATAAAGTTTCATAACTTTACAGCTAAGAAACTGTAGAACTCCTTTCCATTTAATGTGATTGTTGAAACAATTTGATGTAGGTCTACCATTTTGTTAGTCATTTTTCTCCTCATTTTTTTGTTTCTCTGCTCCACTTCCGTACCATATTTAGATTATTTGAACATTTCTAGTATCCATTTTAATTGATCTACTGGATTCAGACCATATCTTTGTATTTTTTGTGATCATTATATTTAACCTTCCACTGTCTACCTAAAATTTATATTTATCCCTGCAAATAAAATGTATAAACTTTAAAACTGTATAAGTCCCTTTAGCCTCTCCACATAATATTATAGTTGTCATATGCATGACATCTACATATACTGATAATTCCCCAAGACAATTTTATAATTTTTGCTTTTAACAATAATATATATTTTAAAAAATAAAAGCATAAGAGCAAATATATAATATTTCGTATTTACCTAGATATTTGCCATTTCTGTTGCTGTTTGTTCTTGGAGTTCCAAATTCTCTCTGATTATTCCCCATTGGCCTAAATAACTTGGGTTAGTATTTCTTTCAGAGCAAGTCAGCTGTTGAGAAATTATCCAAGATTTCATATTTGAGAAAATATCCACATCATAGCTAAAAGGTAAAGAATTTTTGGTTGCTGGTTCTTGTCTTTCAACTGGTGAATTACTTCATTGTTTCTGATAGAAAACTGCAGTTATTCTAATAATTGTTCTTGTATATATATATATTGTGCCATTTGTTTTCTTGCCACTTTTATTATTTTTAATCTTTGACTTCTTAGTAGTTTGTTTGTGGTGTGTCCGGGTGTAGTTCTACTTGAGTTTATTCTGTTTGAGGTTTTCTGAGCTTCTTGAGTATATATTTTATCTATTTTTCCAAATTTAAGAAATTTTGAGCCATTACTTCCTCAAATATTTTTCTGCACCAATTTCCTTCTTCTCTCCTCCGGGAACTCAAATAATAAAAACATTAAATTGTTTGATATTGTCCAATAATTTAGTTCTGATAGTATATTTTTATTCTTTTTTTGTTTTTCCAACTTTTTCTGTCTCTTCTTGAGAGTGGATAATTTATATTCATCTATTTTCAAGTATACTGATGTTTTTCTCTGTTATTGAGACTATCTAGTGAATGTATTGTTTTAGATTATATATATTATATTTATATTATATGTAATATATTATATATTATTATATTATTATATATATTATATTTATCTCATGTTGATTGGTTACAGTAGGCACTTTGAAGTCTTTGTCTGTGAAGGTTTGACATTTGTTTATTTCATTTTCCTTTGAGAATTGTCAGGAGCTGAGCTGCAGAGAACTGAGCTCCCAGGTATTTAGGTGGTCAGTTAAAGCAACAGCCAAAATGAAAGTAACAGTAAAGCTTTTAGTCACTCATTGATATAGCAAAAGCAAGAGGCTAAACAGGAAAAAGCACTGGGACCTCCAGATTTCTTTCTTTTTTTTGAGATGGATTTTCACTCTGTCGCCCAGACTGGAGTGCAGTGGCGAGATCTTGGCTCACTGCAAGCTCCGCCTCTCCGGTTCAAGCAATTCTCCTGCCTCAGTCTCCTGAGTAGCTGGGATAACAGGCCCACGCCACCTATTTTTAGTAGAGATGGGGTTTCACCATATTGGTCAGCATGGTCTCGAACTCCTGACCTCGTGATTCACCTGCCTCGGCCTCCCAGAGTCCAGTATTTCATTTTTCCCCACAGAATGGTATTGAGTAAGGGTTAGGTCTATCAGCATAAAAGTGGGGATTATCTCACTGCTGAGGGAGAGGCCTCTGATGGAAATCACCTGAGTTAGACTGCAACTCTTTTTCAGGGACTGAAGCCTACTGATTGTGCACCAAGTTTTTTATGGGAGAGCAGTTTTCCCCCAAGAGACCGTCTAGGTAAAGATTTTGTAATTCCCTGGATCTGGTCATGAAAGATCAGACCCAGGAGACTTTTAGGATTTTGGCCTGGAACCAAACTTGTCAAGCATTTGTCTTGTTTTCCTATGTGCATGGTTTATTTTTTTAATGTTGGGTAATTTTGATTTTTTATCTGGAACATAGTTAATATTATGTTGCAAGCCTCGGATACTATTATAATCTTCTAAAGACTGCAAGCCTCTGATACTATTATAATTGCCCAATGGCTGTTAATCTTTTGTTCTGTGTTTGTTTTGCAGGGTTTTCAGGTATAAAACATGTATTTCATTACGTAAGTGTTAGTGGAGAGTAGTGCCCTAGAGCTTATTTGCTTTAATGGTTGACTCAAACTCTGATTCAACAATGACAAAATAGTGAAGAAACTGAAGTTTCAGATATGACTTGGCATAATATAGAGGAATAAATATAAGATGCAAGAAAATATGGGCTTTGGAATAAATTTAATACATATGGTCTTTTTGCCAGAACTTCCAATTTATTAGAGTATGTCTGTTCATCAGTAAAAAGGAGCTCCAGCTCAGACGGGTTCTCTAGTGAATTCTAAATTTAAGAAATATATTATACCAATTCTTTATAATTGCTTCCAGAAGACAGAAGCAGAAGGAATACTTCCCCACACAATTTATTAGGACAGCATAACTATGCTAACACTGAAACCAGACAGAGCGATTGTAAGAAAATAAAACTATAGACCAATATCTGTCATGAACATAAATACAAAATTTTCAAGAAAATAACAAACCAAATCCCAACATGTATAAAAATAATTATTCAACATAATCAAATGGGATTTATTACAGATATACAAGGTAGGTTCAACATTCAAAAATCAATTGATGAAGTTCATTACATCAACTAGCTAAAGGAAGAAAAACCACATGATCGTATTCATAGATGAAGATAAAGTATTTGATAATATCCAAAATCCATTCATAATAAAACACAAAACCAGCCATATACAACAGACCTGCAGCCAGTATCACATGGAATGGAGAAAACCATTCCAGGGAGTGTCCCCTGATTTCCCCTTGGCGAGAAGACCTGGCCTAAGAAAATTATCTGCATTTAATTATCAGCTACTATCTTTTCATTGGTTAGATGATCACAGACTTTGAAAAAGCAACATTTTGTAACTGGTGTCACGATTGTTTGGGAAAGAGGCACTTGAATTATCTGTAGCACAAAAGTATAGGTGCTCTACAAATTACCATTAAGATGTCTAATTATTGAATAGATTCTTAGAAATTAGCCAGACAAATTGACAGATTATTAATTCAGCCACCTTTCCTGTCTTCTGCCATGTTTGTTCATTCACATAACCAATGTTAGTATTATTTAAGGGTTTTAATGTATCATGCACTATTTTAAGCACAGGAGATACAGAAAACAAACAGGCAAAATATTGGGCTTATAATTTAGCTAATTAAATAGATAATACAAAGAATAGACAATATTATTTCAGAAAACAGTATGTGCTACATCGGAGTAAGAGCATAAAGGAAGATAAGTGATGTTTTAGATTAAGCAGAAGGGAAAACTCTGAGTAGAGTCTCTATACTTTGCAAATTTAATATCAGGATAGAAGCCATATAGGACCTCAAAAACATGTTATTCTCTTCACATGATGTGGCTACTTTTTCTTTAGTAGAAATTAGTCATGATATCAATACAGCTCTATAATTCAGGGGAACAGCATGTTCTCTGCAGCAGTTGATTACAATGAAACCTTTTCTGTTCTGGAGTAGCCAGTGATATTTCTCATGAAAATACTTATTTCATCTGAATTTGTTTTTGCTTGTCATGCTTACTTTTTTCTGAAGAATTATTGAAGGGCTCTTTGGACTTATTAAATGGCTTTAATTATGAAATAATATTCCACCCACATTGTTTCACATTCAAGAACTTATTTCGGAGTAAATAAAGTTATTTTTCAAGAGATTTTCTCATGTTATTATACTTATATCCTCTCATCCAAAAGTACTGTCCTTAAAAAAAAAAATAGGAGTTGTCTAAGCATTCAAACTATGCTCATATTAGTGACCCATATATGAAGCATTTTTTTCCAAAGCCAAAATACACATATCTTGTTGCTAAGATGTTAAAGTGGGAAAGGTCATTTGATTACTATAATTAGTAATTCATTTGCAAGAACAGCATGAGTTTTTATGTTTACTGGAGGACAAAAAAAGAGGGTTACTACTACACAAAGAGGGGAGGAAAGAGTGGGGAGGAGAACCTAGAGTGTTTATTTTATTAACAAGCACACTGTGCTAGTGTTAAGGAAATTTTAACTACATATGTTGGGCCATTTGGGTACTCTCTGTATAGTTTAAGGCCACAGGCATAACTCTAGGAGCAAGTCACCCGCAGCTGGGAGCCCATAGAAACAAAAAAGTAATGCATAACAGAGAAGAGAAAACATGCCATTCATGCCCAGTTACCACTTATAGAAGCGAAGTGACAATTGTATCTCATATTAGCATCTCTTCACTGTTGTATTATGTACAGACATACCTCTATCATACAGATAGATGTAATACTTGTATAGATTAATGTAATATATAAATATATTCTATATCTGTCTATATTTTATAATACATACTAAGTTTTATATATTTATATTTTATATATGTGTGTATATGTATGTTATGTTTATCTATGTTCAGATTTTTTTTTCTTTGCTTTGGTTTCTCTTTGAATATAGGAAATGAGAAAATGAGAGAAAGAATGATCGTTACCCAAAGATTTGGGGCTTGGAGATGGATGTGGAATTAATGGGCCTTGAGGTGTACTTCATATTGATTGAGGATAATTGAATTGTTACTGGAATTATAGTCAAGGGTAGTGAAACTATATGAAGAAAGGTTTGTATTGACACTGTGAAGCCAAAGTCTGGATTGCTCAGGACATTTTTTTCTTTTTGGTTTCCTGGCATATAAGTCATTTTTGGAGGATGGGAGAATTCTTACCATGTAAATGAATAGCGTTTACCTCCAATTGAGGAAGTCACCCCGTTTAACTAGGATATTCACAAATTACTTAGCCTCAGAGGCCCTTGCCTGTGACTTGTCTTCAGGATTTATGATGCAAGAAAAGCAAAAACTACGTAAAATGCACTTAGAGCTAAAAGCTGTCATTAGTTGAAGATTTTCCCATGAAAATCTAGTTTTCATGGGAAACAGTAGCATTCAATGTCCATTTCAGTATCCATGGTGCAAGCCGTCTGGTGTTGAGGTCTAACAGCTGGTATTTTCACTCAACTAGTTTGGTGTGTGATATGGGCAATATCTCTGGCTGGTTAGCTTTCTTTTTCTCCAGCCAATTTTCTGACCCTGTTTCTCCCTCATCCTAGAGATTCAGTGAACTATCCAAATTAAGATCAATAAGTTGTTTATTCCTTATTTAAATAAGAGGTCACATTGCTTACAAATAAGCATCAAACATGACTAGTACATAAGTTGACTTTTGTTATATTTTAATCATTGCGTATGGTATATTTTATTTGAGTCGTGAACACATGTTGCCCATATCATGATACTATATTTTTTCCTTTTAATTTTAATCAACATTTCTTTCTTCTTATTTGAATGGCTTTGTGATTTGTCTATATAATCTGTAATACTTTCTCAGGTCTTTTATATTACACATTTTATTTGTCATAATATTTTTATTCTGTTCCTGACAGATGATATTAACAGTGCTATTGAGATTTTGGATATTGAGGAAATGGACTTAACCATTTCTATGTTATTTAATCCACTAAAGGTTACTTGTGATGTTCTAATATTATTTTCAGAAGTCAGTCAAAGCGAATTGAATTATTCTCGTATCATTAGACTTTTAACTTTGTGTACATCCCTCTGCTGTGTAATGGGTTTTTCCATTTCCTCCTTCTCAGTTTTTTGATATCTGAATTTGGTGTATAAAAAAGTATAATTACCAGCACACAACGCCTGGTATTTCAAGAATCTTATTAACATAATATCATGGACTAAATTTACTTTTGGAGATTATGACTTCCAGAATTCAAAAACACATTTCCCTGTTATTATGTTTTGGGGGAAATAATAAAATCACTCAGTTACAGCAAATGATATAAACAAGTAGAGAGGTTAGAAATTGGAAGGAATACTTAGTTAACCTCACAAAGCAATCCACTTGCTAAGGCCTATATAATGGAAATATGGAAAGAGAAGCTGGGGAGATTCAATGTTCCTCAACTGATTTTAGTTTCGCAAAACAAATAGAACAATGTTTGGTGCTGGTAGAGTTTCCTTATCCTAGCTCTATTGGTCTTATAATTAGTACCAATTTCACCCGCATTCTGCTTCTGTTAAATCATTCTTAAAAATAGAAACAATATTGTGACTTTTCTCTAAATAACTGGTTCTCATGGATCTGAGAGCATTTAATAGTGTAAATTTGGCAATAGTGACTTGAAATATACATCAGATAAATGGAATATTCCCTGAACAAATTAAAATATGTTATTTATATTAAGACCAATAATGTTAAAATTGCACATATAAAATTCTTTCGATATCACATTAAAAGTTTTATTAATACTCACACAGCACTTCAGATAAGGATTCATTAGGCAAATGGATCTTTTATGAAAATCAGCTAGCTATATTGCCTGCATGTGAATTATACATTTAAGGAGACACTAAGTGTCTATTGCAAAAATCCAACAATGTGCTATTATTATTATTTGTAAAATAATACGTTTATCTATGATGTCTATTCTGAAAGAGAAAAACTCCCCAGAATGAAGTAAAGCCTTATTGCAGAGTTAGGAGACTGCTGGTTAGATATTTTGATGACTTGTATTATTTCCTTACCATTGCTCATTTACTTACTTTTTTTCTGACTGGCTTAGTTTCGGAAAACACAAAAATGTTGGTAATTAGAAGAACCAATAATACAGTGGCTGAAAAACAAAAATGAGTTTCTTTTTTATCTGTCACTCCTGGCAGTGGTGTAGCTTTGCTCAGTGTGTTCCTTCAGGGACCCAGGCTGCTTCTATCCTGTTGTTCCTCCATTTCCCAGGGCAGGGGTCTGGAAAGGTATACCTGTAAAAGAACAGAGTGTACATACTTCAGGCTTTCCAGAAATACTGTCTTTGTTGTAGCTCTTCAAAATAGCCACTGTGATGGGAAAGTAGCCTCAGACTACACGTCATGAGTGAGCATGGCTGCATTCCAATAAGTTTTAACAACAGGCAGAGGGAAGGATTTAGCCTGTGGCCTGCAGTTTTCCAACTACTGTATTAGGACACTGTTACTATAAGCATGGTTGAAGCTAGGTCACTGCCATGTTTGCTTCCCCTGGCAGAAAAGAGAAAGAAAGTGTGAAATTGACACATCAATTTCCTACTATCCAACAATGGAAATGGCAGATACCACTTTGGCTGGCATTCAAATTAAAAAAAAAAGTCCACCATTTCTAATGATATGGAAGACTGGACGAGGTAGTTTGGCTGGACAATAGTGTGCCTAGTTACACTTTGTTCTTTTTTCTTTTGTACAGAAGGTGCGATAAAACAATTTGGGTAAAAAACAATTTCTGCCACATTGACAGGATTGGTGAGAAAAAAAGTGGAAAATTAATACAGCAATATTCCAGTATGATTTAGCCAGGCAACAAAAGGAATAGAGAATGGTAATCAACCTCCTAAATAAATAAATGTATGTAATATAAAATTAGATTTATTAAGATTTGATATATCATGAAGCTATTCCTCATCATTATAATCTTTTAGATACTGAATAAATTAGCTGTGAGTTGCAATACTTAACAAATATTACACACATCATGAAATTAGTATTTTAAAGCTCTCAGCTCATTTTTTCTTTTTGTTTGCATGCCTAACACATTTCTTTTTTTTTTTTTTGAGACGGAGTCTTGCTCTGTTGCCCAGGCTGGAGGGCAGTGGCACTATCTCCGCTCACTGCAGCCTCCGCCTCCCAGGTTCATGCCATTCTCCTGCCTCAGCCTCCCGAGTAGGTGGGACTACAGGCGCCTGTCACCATGCCCGGCTAATTTTTTGTGTTTTTAGTAGAGACAGGGTTTCACCATGTTAGCCAAGATAGTCTCGATCTCCTGACCTCTTGATCTGCCTGCCTTGGCCTTCCAAAGTGCTGGGATTACAGGTGTGAGCCACCGCACCCGTCCGCCTAACACATTCTTAAACAGAATCTATAATTCAGAGCCTGCAGAAGTTGATAAATGTGTCTATGCAGTTTTTTGCAGAATATATGCCATTTGAAACAGCTGAATGAAAATTAGGTTGATGACGCTCTCACTAGAGAATATCAGACTGGCTGCAAATATGTCAATATTTTATTAAATACTTCTATGAAATGCATATATACTAATTTTATTTCCACACTTTTTTATCTAAAAGATAACTTTCAGAAAGAATGCACTGAAATTGATGGAAGTTAGCTAACCATATCTATTTAATCTCATACACAAGATTAAAGCACCAAGGCTATAATCATATAGAAATAAAATATGCTAGTTGTGTTTTTATTCTTTATGCATGGCCTACAGTGTAAGTCGTTTTGAGTGATCACTGGTTCCAAGACGATATGCTCCAGTTACTTTACACAGTTTCATTCATATAGTATTCATTAATTTAAAATGTTAACAATAACAGTTACAATTCTCAAGTGACCTTCTGTAAAGACACAGATTTTGTAGTAGTGAACATTTTATTTGGGTTCACACAGATTTTCATTCTTACTTTCTGTTTTACGTCAGATTTTCCCTCCTTCAGTTATCCATGCACTGATTGACATCTTATAGCTTTTCTCACATTTTAATCTCTTTGTTAGTAAAACTCAACTTTCTGTTGAGATATTTGTTGAACTATTACTAAATTTTGATACTCTGTCACTATAATATTCAAACTTAATTTTTTTGACCCCCTAAAATTGTTTATATATTGCTATGACCTGTCGATACATGATGAGTTTTAAATTAATTTTTGCTTATCAGTCTTGACTCCACTACAATGACGACATTCCCTAGAGCAATAAATGTAACTAAGACAATGAGCTATTAAATAAAATGAGTCTTTGTAGGTCAGAGTGAAATCTTGTTCTTATGTATGTTTAAAAGGGATAATTTAAGTAATCATGCACCTGAAATTGTGTAATGACACACTTTTCTCAAAGGTCCTAACATATCTCCCATGTTCCTTTTTACGATGTGTATTAAGTTCTAAATTAACATATCAGAAGTTAAGTAGTTCCTGATTTAATTACTCTCATTTCTTAATCACAGTACCCTTGAGCACAACAAAACTGTTAGCAATAATACCATAGAGAAATAGTAAGAATATGCAGTAAGCCAATTAAGCGATGAATTTTACCAGTGAAAGTGATGAAGGATTTGAACTGGTAAACAATGCTTATAGATATATGTGTACTTTTTCTGTTTAAAACCCTTAGTATTGCATCTGAAGTAGAAATAATAAGATTTTGGTCTTAACTACATTTTTCCCCTCCATTAAGATGAAAATTTTGAGAAAATAGTTAAAAATGTGACACTGCCCCTACTCTATGGAAGAGTCTTTTGAGTAGCCAATGCATCATCATTTTACAAGCTTCTTTCAACCCTCTTTCTTTTATTTATCTTATAAAATTTTTTCATGACTTTCTCATACATCCAGGTACTACAGTTCTAAGACTAACCCATTTTATCACTGAAGAGAATTTGACAAATATCTTATGCAGGTTATGTGGAGAACTCTTATCTTAGGAGGTGCCATCAAAGAGCACAGAATGTGGTTGGGATAGAGGGTTTAAGGAAGCCTTGGCTGAAGAGTAGTCCTTTGCATTTTCCTGCATGTTTACCAAGAAAAAACTCAGATTTTTCAGATAGTATGCTTAAAGTTGAAAAACAATGTAGGCAGGTGAAAACCCTCTTATTCTAGTGAATTGCGTTAATGATTCTTTACCAGAAACAACAGAATCTAAAGAATAGAGTGGAAGATTTTGGCAACATCTAAAATGAAGCAATGGATATGAATAAGCATTACATCAATGCCCAATGAGAAACAAACACAGTTATTTCTCTACAATTAAAAATTAGTAAATAAAAATAATTTTAGTGTTTGAAAGGAAATATTACAATGAAGACTAAAATGGAAAACACACATTAAAAGATTTAAAAAATACATATATGTATATATTTTACATATATAATCTATTTTATGTTCCCATGTAGGACATAAAAAGTATGGCCTCTACAAAACAAGGCAAGGATATAATAAGTAAATAATAGAACATGTCCAACCGAGAAGGGAAGCAAAAAGAAAAGTATCTGGGAAAATAAATTGTTGCAGGAAACAAAAAAACAATATAATATCCACATAGAAGCAAGATAAAACAGGTTAACACTGCAAAAATTTTAATCAAATGTATAGGGATGTATTCGGGATATATTTCCAAATGTAGAATGTAAGAGCAAATGAATAACTAAAATGAAAATGACAGATAATGGAAAACTGAAAATTATTTCAATCTATTAATTTAAGACTGTTCGACATCTTGAAGAATATCAAATAAAATACAAACAATAAATAAAAATTAATAATATGATAGAAGATGTCCTTTACCAAAATAGAAATACTTTATTAGACCAAAACAGTTTAAAATTTCCTCGGCAAAAATAATAAAGAGATTTATATACATTTAAAGCTATAATTATGAAAACTTTTCCTAATAAACATGCAGACGTAAAAGGGTTTAGAAATGAAGACCAAGAAATTATGCTGTCAGGTATGCAATAGAGAGAGAGTATATCTAAAAATAGACAAGCAATAACAAGAAACAGGTAAGATATAGACTTCCAAAATTAAACTCCAGAAGGCAATGGCCCAATAACTGTAAAGATTACAAGGTAAAAGCAAATAACCCAAGAACGTTCTGTGGAGTCTTTTTTCGTTTAAAGGCAGCATATGTAAATTATACAGCTCAAGGCTCAGAAACATGCAATTAAAGAATTTTTCTTGATGAAATGTAACTACCAAATAAATAAGTTTTTGTGACTGGCTTATTTTATTAGCATAATGTCCACATTAATCATCCATGTTGTAGCATGTGTCAGAATTTCCTTCCTTCTTGTTTTTTAATTTTTTAAATTATACTTCAAGTTTGGCATACATGTGCAGAATGTGCAGGTTTGTTACATACTTATACACGTACCATGGTGATTTGCTGCACCCATCAACCTATGATCTTCATTAGGTTTTTCTCCTAATGCTATCCCTCCCCTAGCCCTCCACCCCCTGACAGACTCCGGTATGTGATATTCCCCTCCAAGTGTCCATGTGTTCTCACTGTTCAACTACCACTTATGAGTGCGAACATGTGGTGTTTGGTTTTCTGTTCTTGTGTAAGTTTGATAAGAATGATGGTTTTCAGCTTCATTCACATCCCTGAAAAGGACATAAACTCATACTTTTTTTATGGCTGCATAGTATTTCCATGGTATATATGTGCCACATTTACTTTATCAAGTCTATCATTGATGGGCATTTGGGTTGGTTCCAAGTCTTTGCTACTGTGAACAGTGTTGCAGTAAACATGAGTGTGCATGTGTCTTTATAGTAGAAGGATGTATAATTTTCAGGGTATTTACCCAGTAATGGGATTGCTGGGTCAAATGGTATTTCTGGTTCTCAATCCTTGAGGAATTGCCACATTGTCTTCCACAATAATTGAATTAATTTAGGCTCCCACCAACAGTATAAAAGTGTTCCTATTTCTCCACATCCTCTCCAGCATCTGTTGTTTCCTGACTTTTTAATGATTGCCATTCTGACCGACATGAGATGGTATCTCATTGTGGTTTTGATTTACATTTCTCTAATGATCAGTGATGATGTGTTTGTTGACTGCAAAAACGTCTTCTTTTGAGAAGTGTCTGTTCATATACTTCACCCACTTTTTGATGGGGTTGTTTTTTTCTTGTAAATTTGTTTAAGTTCTCTGTAGATTCTGGATATTAGCCCTTTGTCAGATGGACAGATTGCAAAAATTTTCTCCCATTCTGTAAAATGCCTGTCCACTCTGATGATAGTTTCTTTTGCTGTGCACAAGCTCTTTAGTTTAATTATATCCCGTTTGTCAATTTTGGGTTTTGTTGCCATCGCTTTTGGTATTTTAGTAATAAACTCTTTGCTCATGCTTATGTCCTGAATGGTATTACCTCGGTTTTCTTCTAGGGTTTTGTTATTTTAGGTCTTATGTTTTAAGTCTTTAATCCATCTTGAGTTAATTTTTGTACAAGGTTTAAGGAAGGTGTCCAGTTTCACTTTTCTGCATATGTCTAGCCAGTTTTCCCAATACCATTTATTAAATAGGGAATCCTTTCCCCATTGCTTGTTTTTGTCAGGTTTGTCAAAGATCAGATGGTTGTAGATGTGTGGTGTTATTTCCAAGGCATCTGGTCTGTTCCATTGGTGTATACATCTGTTTTGGTACCAGTACCATGCTGTTTTGGTTACTGTAGCCTTGTAGGATAGTTTGAAGTCAGTTAGTGTGATGCCTCCAGCTTTAGCTTAGGATTGTCTTGGCTATGCAGGCTCTTTTTTGGTTCTATATGAAATTTAAAGTAGTTTTTTTCTAATTCTGTGAAGAAATTCAGTGGTAACTTGGTGGGGATAGCACTGAATTTATAAATTACTTTGGGCAGTACCGACATTTTCATGATATTGATTCTTTCTATCCATGAGCATGTTTTTTTTTTTTTTTTAAATTTGTTTGTGTCCTCTCTTATTTCTTTGAGCAGTGGTTTTTTGTTCTCCTTGAAGAGTTCCTTCACATTCCTTGTAAGTTATATTTTATTATATAGGTATTTTATTCTCTTTGTAACAACTGTGAATGGAAGATCATTCATGATTTGGCTGTCTGTTTGTCTGTTCTTGGTGTATAGGAATGCTTGTGATTTTTGCACATTAATGTTGTATCCTGAGACCTTGCTTAAGTTGCTTATCAATTTAAGGAGTTTTTAAGCTGAAACAATGGGGTTTTGAAAATATACAATCATGTCATCTGCAAACAGAGACAATTTGACTTCTTCTCTTCCTATTTGAATACCCTTTATTTCCTTCTCTTGCCTGATTGCCCTGGCCAGAACTTTCAATACTATGTTGAATAGGAATGGTGAGAGAAGTCATCCTTGTCTTGTGCAAATTTTCAAAGGGAATGCTTCCAGATTCTGCCCATTCAGTATTACATTGGTTGTGGGTTTGTCATAAATAGCTCTTACTATTTTGAGGTATGTTATATCAATACGTAGTTTATTGAGTGTTTTTAGCATGAAGGGGTGTTGAATTTTATCGACACCTTCTCTGCATCTATTGAGATAATCATGTGGTTTTTGTCATTGGTTCTGTTTATGTGATGGATTATGTTTATTAATTTGTTTTATGTTGAATCAGCCTTGCATTCCAGGGATGAAGTTGAGTTTTTCATGATGGATAAGCTTTCTGATGAGCTGCTGGATTCTGTTTGCCTGTATTTTATTGAGGATTTTAGCACTGATGTTCATCAGGGATATTGGCCTGAATTTTTCTTTTTTGTTGTTGTATCTCTGCTAGGTTTCGGTATAAGGATGATGCTGGCCTCCTAAAATGAGTTAGGGAGGATTCTCTCTTTTTCTATTGTTTAGGATAGCTTCAGAAGGGGTGGTATCGGCTCCTCTTTGTACCTCCGGTAGAACTAGGCTGTGAATCCACCTGGTCCTGGACTTGTTTTGGTTGGTAGGCTATTAGTTACTGCCTCAACTTCAGAAATTGTTATTGGTCTATTCAGGGATTTGACTTCTTCCTGGTTTATACTTGGGAGGGTGTATGTGTCCAGGAATTTATCAATTTCTTCTAGATTTTCTAATTTATTTGTGTAGAGCTTTTTATAATATTCTCTGATGATAGTTTGTATTTCTGTGGGATCAGTGGTGATATCACCTTTATAATTTTTTATTGAGTCTATTTGAGTCTTCTCTCTTTTATTGTTTATTAGTCTGGCTAGTGGTCTATCTATTTTGTTGATCTTTAAAAAACTGGCTCCTGGATTCATTGATTTTTTTTAAGAGTTTTTCTTGTCTATATCTCCTTCAGTCCTGCTCTGATCTTAGTTATTTCTTGTCTTCTGTTAGCTTTCAAATCTGTTTGCTCTTTCTTCTCTTGATTTTTAAATTGTGATGTTAGGCTGTTGATTTTAGATCTTTCCTGCTTTCTCTTGTGGGTATTTAGTGCTATAAATTTCCCTCTAAAAACTGCTTTAACTGTAGCCCAGAGATTCTGGTATCTTGTATCTTTGTTCTCATTGATTTCAAAGAACTTAATTATTTCTCCCTTAATTTATTTATTTACCCAGTAGTCATTCATGAGCAGGTTGTTCAGTTCCCATGTAGTTGTGTGATTTTGAGTGATTTTTCTTAATCCTAAATTCTAATTTCATTGCACTGTGGTCTTAGAGACTGGTTGTTATTATTTTATTTTGCATTTGCTGAGAAGTGTTTTAATTCCAATTATGTCATTGATTTTAGAGTATATGTCGTGTGGCAATGAGAAAAATGTATATTCTGTTCTTTTTATTGAAGAGTTCTGTAGATGTTTATCAGGTTCATTTGATACAGTGCTGAGTTCAGGTACGGAATACCTTTGTTAATTTTCTCTCTTGATGATCTGTCTAATATTGTCAGTGGGGTATTAATGTCTTTCACTATTATTTTGTGGGAGTGTATTTCTCTGTGAAGGTCTCTAAGAACTTCTTTATAAATCTGGGTGCTCTTTTCTTGGGTGCATATATATGTAGGATAGTTCAATTTTTTATTGAGTTGGATCCTTTATCATTATATAATTGTTTTTTGTCCTTTTTTATCATTATTGTTTAAAGTCTGTTTTGGTCAGAAAATTGGATTGAAAACCCTGCTTTTTTCTGTTTTCCATTTTCTTGGTAGATTTTTCTCTGTTTCTTTATTTCAAGCCTATGTGTGTCGTTACATGTGAGAATGGTCTCTTGCAGACAGCATTCCACTGGGTTTGGGTTCTTTATACAGCTTGCCACTGTGTGTATTTTAATTTGATATTTAACCCATTTATATTTATGGTTAGTATTGATATATGTGGATTTAATTCAGTCATCATGATACTGCCTGGCTATTTTGCAGACCTGTTTATGTGGTTACTTTATAGTGTCACTGGTCTGTGTACTTCAGTGAGCTTTTGTAGTAGTTGATAACAATCTTTCCCTTCCATATTTAGTGCTTCTTAAAGGAGCTCTTGTAAGGCAGATCCGGTGATTCCAAATTACCTCAGCATTTGCTTGTTGGAAAATAACCTTATTTCCCCTTTGCTTATGAAGCTTAGTTTGGCTGGATATGAAATTCTGGGTTGGAATTTTTTTTTTCTTTAAGAATGTTGAATATTGACCCTCAATCTCTTCTGGCCTGTAGGGTTTCATCTGAGAGTTCCACTGTTAGCCTAATGGGCTTCCCTTTGTAAGTAATCTGACCTTTCTCTCCAGCAGACTTTAGCATTATTTTTCTTTCAATTTTATGTGGGAGAATCTGATAATTATGTGGCTTGCAGACGATATTCTTGTGAGTTATCTTACTGGAGTTTTCTGTATTTCCTGAATTTGTATGTTGGCCTAAGTTGAGGAAGTCTCATAAATAATATCCTGAAATATGTTTTTCAGATTGGTTCCATTTTTCCCATCTCTTTCAGGGAAAGCAGTCAGCATTTATATTTCATCTATTTACATAATCATATATTCTCAGAGGTTTGATTCATTTCTATTCAATCTTTCCTGACAAATTTCAGAAAGTCAGTCTTCAAGCTCTGAGATTCTTTCCCCCACTTGGTCTATTTTTCTGTTAATACTTGTGATTGCACTATTAAATCCTCTCAGTGTATTTTTCACCTCTATCTGGTCAGTTACATTCTCCTTTGTACTGTTTCTCAGCTCCTGACATTTTTTTTTTTTTTATCATGATTTTTAGCTTCCTTGTATTGGGTTACAACATACTCCTGTAGCTTGATGAGCTTCATTGCTATCCATATTCTGAATTCTATTTCTGTCATTTTAGCTATTTCAGCCTCAGCTTGGTTCCAAACACTTGCTGTTGATATAATGTAATCATATAGAAGAAAAAAGGCACTCTAACTTTTTCAGTTTTTAGCTTTCTTGTGATGAATTTTTCTTATTTTTGTGGGCTTATCTACCTTCAATCTTTTAGATTGCTGACCTTTGAATAGGTTTTTATTTCCTTTATCGTATTTGATAACCTTGAGAGTTTAATTGTAGTATAGGGTAGATTCAGCCAACTGGCTTTATTACTGGGAGATTTTAGGGGTCCAACTCTCAGCTCCAAACTCTCTGACTGTGGCTCTACATCTGTGGAACTTGTATTGGGACCTGAATTGATTATCTGGCTCCTTGATGTTTGAAATCCTCTGTGCTGGGGAGCCGAGATATGGCAGCTGCATTCGAGTGTTAGTGGATGAAGAGGTGCCTGCTTCCCTGTGGTGTTCAGCACCGTGGCAGCTGGAAGTGGGAAGGGGGTGCCCCTGCTAGAGACTGAGATCTGTTGCAATGCAGGTGGTGTTGGCTTGCGGTGGGGTGCTGGCCAGTGCAGACCTGGGTGCCTTCTCTGTTTCCCACAAGCAGGAGTGATTACTCAAGGTATGGGAGGATTCTCTGTTCTCTGCACAGCCTTAGCCCAAGGGTGGACCACCAGTGGGGGTGGGACTTGCTGTCTCTGTGCCCACCAAAGACTCTGCCTGCAATGCCAGTTGGTGGGGGATGAAGAGCATACTGAATTCCCATGTCCTGGAGGGGCAAGTCAAGCAAAACCTGCCTGTGCAGATACTTACTGGCAAAGTGATGTAAGGAGTTGTCCTGGGCTCCAGAGAGGCTGCAGTATGGGGCTGGCGTGCAGCCATATGATCTGCCTTGCTGGAGCTCTCCACTGATTAGGCAAGGTCCACCAGGCATGGAAGCTGTGGTGTGGGCTCCAGGGCACCTCAGACTGCCTTGTAAGCAGGCATGGCCAGGCTGGCACCCCAGGATTGGTAAACAGACCAAGGAGTTCTCAGGTCAGACCAACGCCATCTGATGTACAAGACCACCCTGTAGAGATTAAGTCTGACAGTTCCCCTAGGGCCAACGTCTCTTATGGGGACAAGTTGAGCCTAGGGAGATGCCCATCCCTGGCCATGCTCCATTGCAGACACTCTTTCACCAAACCTCCTGGGCTGCACATCAGCTGGTTTCCTGCCCTACCACTTCTCTAAGCAGCTCTCCCTGACACCTCAAGTGCCTGTAGTAGTTGAGTGGTCCCTTCAGGCTGGGGTTCCAGAGTACTGTAGGGAGAGCAGGTTGTTCTTTTTCAGTTCAACTCACCAGTTCTCCCAGAGCTGTTATGCTTCAAAAAAGAGTCCTAGCATGCAATAGCCCATGCAGCGTTCCCAGCTTTCTCTGCCTGCAGCCCAGCTTCTTTGTCGTCTCGCTGTGCACTCTCAGCACCTTCCCTCTGAAGATCTGTTAAAAGCACACCAGTCATCTCAGTCCCTCCACGGGAGCTGTTCCATTTGTCTGCAACTAGTCAGCTATTTCTATTCATGTTATCTCTGTAATATTTTTTTAAAACTGTACACAAACCAGGGAAACAAGTTGTTTCAGAAGGGTTGGCCTAATCCTGGTGACCTAAGTCACCCAGGACCAGTACAGTTGGGAACATGGGCAGCATGGCTGCTATTGCTGCAGAAAAAGTCCTAGAATTTGAAACAGTCAGGAACAGGCCAATCACCTGTTGCTTCACCACTAGGAAGCCTCCAGGCATTCCTGCCCAGGGATAATCTTTTATTCATAAGATGACTAATGTGGAGGCATTGGATCTTATCTCAGTTCTGAGGCCATAAGAAATTGGTTTAGGAATTATGCAGATGCACTAGCCCTTTATCTTGAGAATTTAGAGAATAGTTTCAAAAAGGAATCAAATGGCCAGTGAATGTAAAGAAGGCAAATTCACTCAACATTCATTCCTTATTTTTAAAAAAGTCAATTTATTCAATATAAATTTCATAAAGTCCTAATTTATGTTGAGCATATAGTTCTTCTGGGGCCTCTAAAAATTGCAAAACACAAAATGTAAGATGGTGATGCAGAAGTGCAGAAGAAGTAGAAGAGTAAAAGTATTTGCCACAGTAAACTAAGGTAAATTTAAAAAATTATCTTCACTATAGTGTTAGTGAATTGCAAGAAAACATGGACTCTATGAGTTAATAGATGCAGAGTGCAATGTTCGTTAAGAGATTTAAAAAGATAACTTAATGAGACATAGAGAAAAAATTAAATGTTAGCATGGGCTAGAATGCATAGCAATAAATCTAAAAATACAACAAAAAAATTGAAACCTATTATTAAAAATAAATTTATGAATTAAGATCTTACATATGCCAATTAAAGAACAAAATAGAACAATTCTCAATATGTTATGAAATATGACAAAAGGAAGAAAAAGGCCACAGAAATTATAGTGAAAATGGAATATAGAAAATGAAAATTCAAGATAATATACAGGTCACCGATGTTCATTTGTTGATGGGGCCTTTAATTATTTTTTAACAGGCCCTATACTGATCACTATAGATACATCAGTAAACTAAACAAGAATAGCTCTAATATTTCAGAAACATATATTTGTGTGGCATACAGTAATAATAATTATTATTACTCTAATGAAATAAATACAAATTTAGAAAAGTGCTATTTTTGTCAGAGTTTCTATCTAATTTAATCAGAAAATAGTTTATCATGGGTTAATAAGAGGTTGAAGAATCATTGCAAGGCCTAAAGAAAGCAGCTCCAAATTTAATTTTAGGAAAGACTCTCTAATTTATACTGCAAAGCTGAGAACTCAAGGGGAATACTGCCTTAGTGGATTGAATAGTGGCCTCCAAAAGGAGATCTCTATATCCTGAAAATTGTGAACACAATTTTGAGAAAAAGTGTTTGTTTATGTGGTTAATTTAAAGATCTTAAAAGGAGATTATCTTGAATTATGTGGATGAGCTCTAAACCCAGAAGACGCAGAAGAGAAGGTTGCCTGAAGACTCAGACAGAGATTGGAGTGGTGAAACCACAAGAAATGCTGCCAGTCACCAGAAGCTGGAAGACACAGGGAACAGATTATCTCCTGGAATCTTTGGAGTAATAATAGTCTTGCCTCTTCTTAATTTTGGAGATCTGGCTTTCAGAACTGGGAGAATAAACTTCTGTTGTTTTAAGCTATCAAATTTATGGTAATTTGTTTAGGTAGCCCTAAAAAAACAAATACATTGTCTTTTCTAGGATTAAGAAACCACATAGCAAACTGCCTCTACAGCTGCTGGCTCCACAGGATACCACAATGAGCATCTCCCACAATCAAGAGACCTGCTATAGCCAAGAGGCACCATCTCTGCTGCTGTCTGCAGAATCAGCCTACATTAGCTAGAAATGGATGATGATTACCGGTAAACATATCCATGGCAGTTCTATGAAAGAAACAATCAGAAGCTGATTGAGATAAAGAGTTACAGAATGAGGCTAGAGGTATGGGCTTGAATGAAAACAGCTTGCAGGATGGATGAGAAAATATTTTCTGAGAGTAAGATATTGTATTTAAAATCTGAGAATGTGAGAAGAAATGTAAAACATTATTTTTAAACCTAAGAGAGAACTGAATCTGCAGAGCCAAAGGAATGAAAAAAATATCAGGGGGAATAAAGAATAGATAATCATTTCCTATGGTTTAAATATCTGTTCCCATAAAAACACATGTGGAAATTTAATTCCCATTGTAATCATTAAGAGATGATTAGGTTATGAGCCATCCACCCTCATGGATGGAACTGGTGCCTTTATAATAGTAAAGGTCCCCTGTGGCCCTCTCTTTGCTTTGTCATCTTCTGCCATGTGATTACACAGCAAGAAGGACCTTACTGGATTCTGGTCTCAGACTCCCCAATACCTATAACTGCGAGAAAATAAATTTCTGTTCGTTATAAATTACTCAGTCTGTGGTAGTCTATTGTAGCACCACAAAATGGACAAAGATATAATTTAAAGATATACTGGTGGAAATTGTTAATTGTAGGAATTTTTTTAAGAACATAGAGTTTCTAAAGAGATATAGGTGGTAAAAATATAGATGCATATAAAGAATAACATGTATGGTATATTTAATGGCAAAGAAAAATATATAATCAACCAATGCATTGCTTTCTATATTGAGACAGATTTGATATCCCTCTCCAAAAATAAAAATATATATGTTCTATAAGTAAACACATATATATTACGTTGTATATGTATATATAATATTCTATATATAGTCAACAGAACACAATGGTATGTTCATTGACATAGGAAATTTACATTCTGGCTTAAAATTTATGTATCTTCACAAATTAAAAACAGTTCACAGGCTGGCATTCTGAGTAAAACTATCATTGTCTTTATAATCAAAAACAAGGATGCTCACTTTCACTGTTGTTATAGAACATAGTACTCAACATCCTAGCTAGAGCAATTAGACAAGATAAAGAAATAAAGGGCATCCAAATTGGAAAGGAAGAAGTCAATGTATCCCTCTTTGCAGATGATATAATCTTATATTTAGAAAAACATCCAGATTCCACCAAAAATAAATAAATACGTAAATACCAGAACTGACAAATTCAGTAAATGTGCAGGATACAAAATCAGCACACAAAAATCAGTAACATTTCTATATTCCAACATTGAACAATCTGAAAAAGAAATAATAAAATAATCCCATTTACAATAGCTAAAAATAAAATTAAGTACCTAGGAATTAACCAGAAGTGAAAGATTGCTACAATGAAAACTCTAAAGCACTGATAAAAGAAATTGAAGAAGACACTGAAATATGGAAATATATTTCAGATTCAATACAATCTCTATGAAAATACTAATGACATTCTTCACATAAATAAAAAAAAAATTCTAAAATTTATGTGGAACCACAAAAGAACCAGGTTAGTCAAAGCTATCCTGAGCAAAAGAACAAAAGTGGGCGGATCACATTATCTGACTTCAAATTATGCTACAGACCTATGGTAACCAAAGCACCATAATTTTTAGTTAGTTTGTTTGTTTTTGGCGAAAAGTATTAGATTTTAAACTTCCTGCTTTGGCCTTTACTAGTTTTTTGTTTGTGCTACATAAGTGACATTGTGAAATTTATCTGAACCATGATCCAGGGATTCAGAATGTTTTCTTTTTACATTCTCATATGTTGTATTCTACTTATCCTAACACAACTCTCCTTGTCTTTGTGCACCTTATTCTTATATAGCAAGACTTCCATGAACTTCTTGAGACAATGCTTATGAGAGGCAATTTTTAAGGCTTTATGAAGGTATTGAAGGAAATAGTTTTGTAAAATGTTCAGAAGCTTGTTTTTGTTCATGTTAAGCTTATGATGCATATTCGATATTCCACTGGACATACTGAGTAGATAATGGCTTATTCAATTCTAGAATGCAGAGGAAATGTTTGAGTTATAGTTAATATATGGGTGACATTTATATATTTAATTATAGCCTTATGACTGGACAAAATGATAAGGACATGGGTTAAGAAAAATAAAGATAATAAATCTACTGTCTAAATGAGGCATTTTGACATAAAGAATGGGGAAGATAGAAACAAGCAAAAAAATTTGTAAAGTATTAACCAGTATGGAAAATAGAGAGAATTGTATGCACTGAAAACCAGAGTTCAAAAGGAAGCAATTATTTGTAGATTATTATTTTTAGCAATAAAATGACTTCTTCTAGATCTATGGAGTACAGTTAAATTCACACTTGAAAACTCTCTGTTCATTCAAAACAGCAAAAGTAAAGGTTAAAAAAAATCCATTCTCAAACAAAATACCTGTATCTTAGTAGAATAGAAACAGATAAATAAACAGAAAACAAAGTCTGAAGCCATGGGCTTGCTCAATGTAGATCCTGAAACAGGCAGAGGTTATAAAATGTGTTTAAAATGTTTGTAGAAAAGGAGATAAAGTGTACTGGCACTGAACTGGGAGCCATTAGATGACTCACTGCTTAAAGACAATGGTCTTCTGAACTCATTAGAGCCTTAAAAAGACTGTTGAACTGCTCATTGGAATCTAAAAAAGTCATGGAAAAACAACAGTCTGGCTTCTATGGGCCAATTGAACTTCTGTGTGAGATAGAGCCTGTCATATTTTACACCTACAAATGCTAAAGAGAAAAAGATGAGTAGAGTAAAAATAAAGAGTTTTAAAAAAACACAACAAGGTTTGCGTTGCAAAATATTAAAATACAGAAATCAATGGTAGCCAACAAATTAAAAAATCAGAGATACCATGTTTTCGAACAAAATTTCTAAATTATATTCCTTCAAAGATTTTATAATAAACATATGGGAAATGTTCCATTATTATAAAATTTAAAAGCATAGCATGCATTTTTTAAAAGATCATAAAATAAAAACAGGGAAAAATCAAGTAATATCTGATACATGTATGAAAAAGAGGTGATACTGGCTTTGGAAATAAAGTGTATAGTCATAAAATAAAAAATGCAAGAGATAAAAGGAACTCTACACTTTACACATAAAACAACAAAATAATCAGTTAGAAGAAGCTCAGCCAGATGCATGTATATAAAAATATGAACATCCACATAAAAGGCATGAAGTTGATTAATTCAATATTCTTTAATTGGAAGTTTCAAATGAATAAACTGTAGGAGATGGGATAACAGCAATACCTGAAAATATACTTGCAAAGAATTTTCTAGAAGCAAATCAAGAAATCAGTCTCAGGTTGAGCAAGATAAAAAATAATAAATGTCATGCCAAACAAATTTTATTAAAACTACAGAATGTCCAAGATAAAGAAAACAATTTAAAAGCTGTCCAAAAAGAACAGATTATATACAAATAATGAAGGAATAATGATTCCTTCTCAGCAGCCACTGAGGTAGACAAAAGACATGGTCGTAATATCTTCAAAGGGTTGTGGAATTCTTATACACAGCCAAATTAATGTTCAAGATAGGGGCAAAATAAAGATACCTTCAGACATACTAAAGACCAAAAATGATTATAAATCTCAGATTTTTATTAAAATTTATATTGAATGGTGTTATTACTAAATACAAATTTGAACACAGAGAGAATACATAACATACAAGAAACACAGTGACCTCATAATTTGATGAAGTTGAGAAACATAATTGCCTATTGATATAATTTGCCTACATATTTTTAAAGGAATATGACTAACACAAACGATCAAGATGAAATATTAAAAGATAATGACAAAAATAAATGGACAGTGTATCCAAATGATATTTTAAGATCGTAAAATTTCTCAAGATGACTGAGAAGATGATTTGAAATGCTAACTGGCACTTCAGTGAAAGTTTTCAACATAAGGCTAAAGAAAAAATTATCTAACTAGAAAAATATTCACCAAAAATAACATCAACAGCCAATTTTTGAAAAACTATATTAACAATATTGGCATAAGTGAAAAAGATTTTAAGGTAAAAATGAATAATTAGAAGTTTAAAAAAGGAACATAATACAATAATTAAAGAGAAGCCCCTAAAAATGCTATAGTGATCATATATTGGTATGTTCCTGATGGTATCATTTCAAACTACAAAAAGTGAAAAATTAGAATTTTCAGAAGTTGACAAATGGATAAACATAATACAAAATCTATAGTAATAGTCTAACTAATTTAATTGATAAAGCAAAAACAATAATTTAGAAATAGGTGCTTTTAATACAAACCTTAGTTAACAATTTAAAAGTTGCATAATGTGTGATCCCTAGTATATACATATATACACACACACATACATATGTATATATATAGCCTCTATATATACTGGCTGTATATTATCACTTGTTAAATTGTTAGTTAAATTTGATATTTGTGATGTTATGGATAAATGCATAAAGATATTTATACACAAACATACATGTATAAACTTATGAATATATCGTTGCAAACATATACATAATGGGCTTACATATGATATACATTGTGTATACATGATATATGCATACAGAAAATACTTGAGATTTACATTAAATTATGTATTGAATGAATATTGGTAAATTTTAAGAAGATTGTGACTCCCATTACATAAATATTTGCCAATGAATGAATATAAATGGCCAACCTTTTGTTTACAAATTATTTTGAATAATTACATTAGATTTATTGTTGAATTGATCTTGAAAAAGAATTTAAAATTCTTTGCTTCTGGTATTATAAAATCACACCCATTTCCTTTCGCATTTCTGCACAATCTATCTCACTGTATGACATATCTTCAGTCTGACCAAGCTATTCATTTATCTTTCTTTTTTTTTTTTTTTATTATACTTTAAGTTCTAGGGTACATGTGCATAACGTGCAGGTTTGTTAAATATGTATACTTGTGCCATGTTGGTGTGCTGCACCCATCAACTCGTCAGCACCCATCAATTCATCATTTATATCAGGTATAACTCCCCAATGCAATCCCTCCCTCCTTCCCCCTCCCCATGATAGGCCCCAGTGTGTGATGTTCCCCTTCCCGAGTCCAAGTGAGCTCATTGTTCAGTTCCCACCTATGAGTGAGAACATGCGGTGTTTGGTTTTCTCTTCTTGTGATAGTTTGCTAAGAATGATGGTTTCCAGCTGCATCCATGTCCCTACAAAGGACGCAAACTCATCCTTTTTTATGGCTGCATAATATTCCATGGTGTATGCCAATGAGTTTCTTCACAGAATTGGAAAAAACAGCTTTAAAATTCATACGGAACCAAAAAAGAGCCCACATTGCCAAGACAATCCTAAGTCAAAAGAACAAAGCTGGAGGCATCACACTACCTGACTTCAAACTATACTACAAGGCTACAGTAACCAAAACAGCATGGTACTGGTACCAAAACAGAGATATAGACCAATGGAACAGAACAGAGTCCTCAGAAATAATACCACACATCTACAGCCATCTGATCTTTGACAAACCTGAGAGAAACAAGAAATGGGGAAAGGATTCCCTATTTAATAAATGGTGCTGGGAAAATTGGCTAGCCATAAGTAGAAAGCTGAAACTGGATCCTTTCCTTACTCCTTATACGAAGATTAATTCAAGATGGATTAGAGACTTAAATGTTAGACCTAATACCATAAAAACCCTAGAAGAAAATCTAGGTAGTACCATTCAGGACATAGGCATGGGCAAGGACTTCATGTCTAAAACACCAAAAGCAATGGCAACAAAAGCCAAAATTGACAAATGGGATCTAATTAAACTAAAGAGCTTCTGCACAGCAAAAGAAACTACCATCAGAGTGAAGAGGCAACCTACAGAATGGGAGAAAATTTTTGCAATCTACTCATCTGACAAAGGGCTAATATCCAGAATCTACAAAGAACTCAAACAACTTTACAAGAAAAAAACAAACAACCCCATCAAAAAGCGGGCAAAGGATGTGAACAGACATTTCTCAAAAGAAGACATTCATACAGCCAACAGACACATGAAAAAATGCTCATCATCACTGGCCATCAGAGAAATGCAAATGAAAACCACAATGAGATACCATCTCAGGAAACAACAGGTGCTGGAGAGGTTGTGGAGAAATAGGAACACTTTTACACTGTTGGTGGGATTGTAAACTAGTTCAACCATTATCATTTATCTTTCAAATATGTTATTCTATAAATCAGTATCATTGCTGAGTCTGTAAGGTCCTCATTTCATTTCCAGCTCCTTCCCCATCATTTTACTTCCACTACTTCTTTAAGTCCTGGATCTGAATCTCTTACCTGAAGAAAACTCCTCCAATGACCTAATTTGCATTAACATGCCTTTTCAGATCGCCTGTAACACTTAGTTGATTAAATGCTGTGGTTTATTAGTATATATACTTATTGAAAAATTCCAAGTGAAAGTATACAGTGTTGAATTATACAGTATTGAAAGCCTCTATATGGTAACTACATATTACTTGTATACTTTGAACCCATGTATACATTTGTATTCAGTGCAGGCACACAGAGTGGTGTTTCTTAAGGCCCAAGGAACCCAAGCCAATGTATTAATAAGATTCTTTTTTATTGGCAAATTTTGAAATGTAACACATTGAATATATACCTTTTGTTGAAATATAAAGGTTAAAATAAAGGTTTTTTTCCAATATTTTTGTTCTAAGTCATAATGTTAATGTGAATATAATTGTGCCTATGCTTTTCAGGAATTCTAATTCACATTAATGTGAATTTAACTCACAATAATTTTCTTAAACACTGGAATTAATAAGTTATTAAAAATGTTTAGCAAATATCTCAAAATACTTAATTATCAAGACCAATAATTCTAGGGACATTCTTGGTTGAATGAATATGGACCACTTGTGACTCAGTACATGTATTTAGTAATCCCAAATATATTATTGAGGTTTTACGTCCTTAGTATATCTTATTTTCTGATAACTCAATTTCTAAGAGATGTTAAGTAATATATCTTAGTAAACCACATAATTAATAATTGATAGAGCAAGAGTGTGAATCCCAGAAGTCTAGCCCAATAGATCCCCTTTTAATCCCTACTGTATACTGAGCTGAAAAATTGTATGTATTTCTTAATTGATATTATATTTCTTTTTTATTTATATAAATTTATGGGATAGAAGCATGTTTTGTTATATATATAGATTATGTAGTGATCAAGTATTTTTCTTAATATTAAAATTGTCTTTCCAAATGGGCAAAATTATTTCAAACAAATATATGACTAATCATAATGGAAAGGTTGGCCAATGATCACTTTATGTATTTAGCTTTAAGGATTTGAATTATGAATCTTACAGTAGAAAATGACCATGAAAATTATTTTGTCTAATACCCCTACCAAAATGATGAGGAAATTTGGGTCCCAAATAAGTAACTTCCAAATTTCATCCAAATGTTTTCTGAATTGTTAAAAATAGTCTGGCATTTCTTTGCTTCTTTCTAGCACTTGTAATATCTGTTTGATACATGGCTAGGGCAAAATGCATATCTTTTTTTGTGTGTGTTCTACAAACCAAGTAAATATGCTGTCTAATCCATATTAGATAATAGACTCATTGGAGATAAAATAATTATACAAAAATCAAATCATTATGAGTGCACATTTATTTTCTATTATCTTTTTATAATAAACTTTAACTAGAACTTTACCTGAACATATTCATTTGCCTTCTACTTAGGTTGAAGTGATCATTACATGTTTGGATTAATGCCTATTTAATATGAAAGTTCAAAATATTTGTGAGTATGAGATTATATTTTACAAATATCAAATTTTCCTAAGTACATAATTTACAATATAAAATCTGATATTAGCTATTGACATGGGTTTCTCTTGCAAGATAATTCTCCTGACTTTTGAAAAGATTCTAAAATTCCTGGAATTAAGTCCCCCAATACCTTTGGTTACTTCATATAAAAGACAGTTGAACGAGCAGACAATAGCAAGTAGAGGGTTTAATTCTATAATAAATATAGAATTACATATATGTAGGAATTTTATATAATAAAAATCGAATATATATCAGAATTATATATAATAAAATATATGTAGAATTAAACCAACTATATTTTTGTTAAATTTTAGCATTAAATATGGTTTAACTAAATGTTCATCATTAAATTAAAAATGAAGTTTTAAAACAAATAAAGAAATGTAGATAGAAAACAAACTTGGGAAGCAAATTGCTCCTGTATCATTATTCTGTACATTGCCCTGTGGCTGGGATTTCTGCCATAAAGCATTTTCTCCAAAATATAATTTCCATTAAATACTCTATCAATATTTCTATCAAATTAAAATACCCATTTAAGCCTTACATCATCAATTTGACAAAACAAGTAGATCAACAGAGTTAATAGAATTTTATAAACATGTATCTTAGTCCAGAAAATGACACTATTGTATTTGAAAATATGAGAAAAGACAAAGCTCAATCACCAACTGATGACAGTGGCAGCCCATCTGGAGTGGTCACTGCCAAGTTACTGGCTGCAGCAGGGGAGATGTGGCTGGGGCTGCTCACTCCACAGAGCCAGTGGGAGCTGGGAACAGGTGGGAAAACCATGCGTTTCTGGGTTGGAGAGCCTGGAGTCCCACCCTCCCAGGCACAGTGGCAGCTGCCCAGCCACTGCTGTGGACTCTAGAATCCCTGCACTCTTGGGGGCCCAGGAAGCCCCACTTCCTCTACAGGGTTGGAAGAGCCTGCTCCTGCCACCTGGCCTCTCCTTGCTCCAGGACCCTGCTCTGATTTTGAAGTGACCAGCAGGGTGTACCTGTGCTAAGGGCAGCACTGATACATCAGCTTCCTGCTGCCTTGTCCGCCTCCAGACTTTGGGCACTAATGAGCATGGGAAGGAGGCCAACAATGGGCTGAGGGCAGATTGGTGTGGGCCTGCAGTTGCCCCTTGGCATGAACAGCTTGGGGGCCGTGGGAGCCATGGGTGGCAGGTTGATGGCAGTAGGAGGCAGACAGGCTTCTGGGCAGAAAGAGGTGGGTGCCTCGTGAAGTCCCACCTTCAAGTCAGGGATGACCTGAAGTGGGAGCCAAGTTGCCAGTTCCCCGAATGGAGTAAGAACTTATGGTGCTTATCCTGGTCCACCAATGGCCTACCGTGGACCAATCAGGATGCACTCCCTCCCCTCTGAAACTCATAAAAACCCCAGGCTCAGCCAGACTTCTTCAGATGACAGGATGACCTGCCTGTGAGTAGGAACTACACACTCCAGGTCTCCTCTTTGCTGAGAGCTGCACTCATCAGGAAAACTTGCCTGCAGAAAGGAGCTACCTATTTTGGGGTCTCCTGAGAGCTGTACTATTGCTCAATAAAGCACCTCTTCTCCTTGCTCACCCTCCAGTTGTCCAGGTACCTCACTCTTCCTGGACGTGGGACAAGACCTGCCAAATGGTGGAAGTGAAAGAACTGTAACACAAACAGGGCTGAAATACATGCCCCCACTAGCCATGTTGCTGGTGAAGAGAAGGAGAGAAGAGCTGTGACCCTTCAAAGATCCCAGACCTGGGAACTTCCTGAGCCAGGACTGTGACACACTCTTTGGGGCACTGCAGTTCCTGGCATCTCCAAGCTTCCAGGTGCCACTGCATCCCCCAGAGCCCTCAGTGGAACCCACTTGAAATATTTCTAGTCTGGCTGCAGCCTTGCAGAGAGCCAATGCCTTTGCTGGCAGCTGGAGCTGCCTACCCCTCCACAGCTGGCCTGCTGGGCTGTGTGTAGTGGCTGGACCCTAGGTTCACTTGCTCATGCACCCGATGCTGCTGCACGCCTGCTCACCCATGGCAGGTGTCAGATCCTGGCTGATAGAGGAAGCTGAGCACAGTTTGCCAGGCCAAGTGGGTGGAATGAGCCTAGCAGGCCCAAGTAAAACTTGGGCAAATGTGCCACTGGCCACAGAGATTTCCTGCTGGTGAAGTGACACCCCAAGGATCCCATGACACAAGTCAAGTTTTATTTGTTAGGATATGATAAAAGATGGGGTGGCAGAAAAAGTAAAAACAGTAAATTATGAAAACATTGCAATGTCTTCCACATTAGGATAGTAAGATGACTTTCAATATTTATTTAAAGATTTTACTGTGTGTAACACAGCCTGAAGTGTACTGTGCCTTGTAGAGTTGATTCAGAATTCTGGACAGTCATTCTTCAAAGCCAGTATTCTCTATGCTACTTTCTCATGTACCGTAAGAACCCCAGAGAACAAACTCTAGTCCTAACAGAGGCAGAACATGCCATTACTGAAAAGAACACTGATTCCATAAAGTTTCATGAGTGTTTTAATTTTGACATATCTTATCCTTAAAGTTCAAGCTGTTCTTTCTTTCAGGTTGCTTTGATGATGCTTCATGATTTAATTCTACATAACACTGTGTTTAAAGTGCTTAGCTCAGTGTCTGATCAACAGTTCAATAAAAGCCTAACAATACTTTTTCTTAATTGTAGTATCATCATTTTATTTAGTGTATTTCTATGGACTTAACATTCAAAACTATTATTAATTTTCAAATAATGTCAACATATATATGTATTTAATATATATTTATTTAAATCCATTCCATTATACTATGTATTTTATAAGTTCATAGTGGTCCAAAGTATAAATTAACTAATATTTAACATATTTTCATCTTTTTAAAAATTGCTTACAAAATAATCATGATAGGTGTTATAGGAGTTTTGATAAACAATAATTTATATTCTGATTTCAAAGTCACAATGATCAAATATCTCAGGACAAAAACTATCTAATCCAGGAAAAAAATGATGGTGATAACTATGCTTACCTAATTAACCATAGCATTGCTACACAAAACATACTAAATAGAGGAAAATACATTGTATAACTTCATGTGAGAATGAACATATATCTTAATGTGTTTTATGAATATGTATATTTATACTAGTTATTGCTTTTCTATTTCTCTTAGACATACCCACCTATCATCCCATGGAAATATTGTTTGAATATTATTAAAAAATAAAAGTTGCATATACATGTGATTAAAAAGTTAATCAAAACAAAATAATATAATCCTTAGCATAAAGTTATCCTCTTTTAAATGGCTCCTGCATCTACCTCTGGAAAGATAAACCACATCTTCCTATTATCTGTTTGTTTGTTTCTAATTTTCTCCTATTAACTTTTCCTTTTATTATAAAATAGATATATTTTTTCTATATTTTAGTTTTTAATTGTAACCATAAATCTTAAGAATATTCCATATCAGCACATGCGGATATAACTCATTAGGTATACTCCTTTAGATTATCAATTACTCAGTTTATTTATTAACATTTTAGATATAAACAGATTTTTGTTAATTCAAGTTGAGCTAAATTGTAATACATCTTGGTTAACTTCTATGATTACATTCATGAAAGGTAATGTCTTCACAACAGTGTTGCTATGTCAACCGTTAAACATGTGTTAAAATTTTACATTTTAGTAGATAATACCAAACTGCTTTCCAGGAAGTTTGTAACAAGTTATACTCACAACTAATTGTATTTTACCATACCAATTTCCCCATATTTAAGTATAATATAAATATTTTAATTTAAATTTTAGTTTACTGAATGAAAGCAGTAGTACGGTGCTTGGAGACCAAAGGGCTCATACAACTAATCTGTATGCTTGTGAATCGTATCTACCACAATAAAATATATTCTCACAAGAAATTCTCTTTTTCTTTCCTGTGCAATAAGCTATTACTCTGATATCTCCTGTTATTTGTGAGGGTAAGATAAGAAGTAACGCTTATGAGTCTGACAAAGCTTTGTTTAAAATCTATATTGCTACAAAGCTCATTCACTTTGCATTTGCTTAAAAATACTCTGACTTCATTTGAGTGTGTTACCTGCATAAGGTTCACTTGAATTCTACTTGCCATCCACCCCGTTGGTTTTCACAGAATTGCTTCTATCAAGAATATTGGAAAATATCTAGAAGCTAGAACCTTTCCCAAGGCTGCTTTATACTTGAATGCAAGGTAGTGATTGATATGAGACACTATCACTCGCAGAAACTCTGCAAAATAAAGATTAGTTTCTCCATCAAAATCAGCGTAACTTTCACCAAGGGAGGGCTCAGGCAAGTTTCAACAACTTCACATTTTTCCTCAGATTTTATTAGGAGCAACTGAGTTATGCAACTATTGGAATGTTGTTGCACTAACCCACCTCTGTAACTTAAAAATGTCATAAACAGCAAAAGACAAAACAAAACAAGATAAATTTTTTGAATTTTATATTGCAGCTATAAGCTAGATGGCTCATATATAGATATGAAAACTTTAAAAGTCCCAGTATTTTGGAATGAAATGACATGAGCACCTGTTTTCAGAAATAACTTTTTGATTATATGACATATTTCCCATTGATTAACTTAAATGTGAGTAATGAGTTCTAAATTAGATATTGGTACCCTTCAGGCTAGTAGTTTTTCTAAGCATAAAATTCTATTGATCCTGTGTCTGGCTTATTGTACATGAGAATAGAGTGCAATCCATTATCAGGGAAAGCAAAGCCATTAGACTCCTCATGCATTCAATTAGGTTATTACTTTATCTATCTTAATTGATACTGCTAATAGTATCATATATAATTGCTCTACATAGAAGTAAACGTGCTTGTTAATGAGTCTTGGCTAATTCAAAGAATGACATTTAAATACTACTAGTAAAACTGTACATAGGTCCAAAATCAATGTGTGACCCCTCCTGAGTCTTATAGTAGGTGGTGGAAAACAGTAATTTTAATTGGTTGGTGATAATTTAAAATGAATTCCAGTGTATTCCAGTTTCTTTTCAGGTCAATAAGATTTTTTGTTTGTTTTGTTTTGTTTTTCTTTTCAGGAATTATACAGATATATAAATTTGATGTATATATATGTATATATCAATGACCAAATAGTCCTAAAATTGAAATCACTGTTTTATATAAACCTCTGTGCTTATGTTACAAGAAATAAGCTCAAAGAAAATTTCAGATCTTAACAAATGTAAACAAGTCAAAACAACCAGAAACATTAATACTCTCCAAACTCTTTGAACTTAAAAAATCTACTGTGTGTAGTAAAAAACAAAAACAAAACAACAACAACAACAACAAAAAAACTATGTAGAAATATGAAGACTAGAGACTATGTTTTAAATACATGACATCTAAAAATATTGGTCTTTGTTTAATACAAGTTGCCTCATGAGTGTAAATCAAGCATTTTTTTTTCCTAGCTTTTTAACTCTTTTCATCAATAAAATGCTATTTAACCGAGCTTTAAAAAATACAATAGTTTCTTTCAAATAAATAAGTTATGCAATGCAAAAATATCTCAGTGGCATGCAACACAGAATGTAGTTTTGAAGTCCATTGTTCTGATACTAAGAGTGAAGTATTGTCTGAATCTGGAGAAGAGAACTCCCCAATCCTCTGCAGTAGGTGATTGTAGAGGGGGAGGGTGGGTCCTGGGGAGAGAACAAAGGGCCATAGGATATTTTTGTTTGAAAGCTATACTCTCCTACTCCTTAGAATTGCCTGGTAAAATGTTTATTAAATTTTGTTTTATTAAGTCATAGCACTGTTGTAACTGAAAAGAAATTCAGTTGTAAAGAAATTTAGGTCTTAGAAAGATCATTTGATTTGTCCAAGGCCTTATCTACCAGTTATTCCTTAAAACAGAATTAGATTCCATATTCCTGAGAACATACTTTAATTTTTGGTAGGGTACTTAGATCACTGAACCATGAACTTAATTTAGAAAAATTTGCATAATATTGTGCTTTTTCAATCAATTTAAGTAACGCATTTGACATGTTTTCAATCTGGAGAGGGCATATTTACAGTCACTTTGCAAAAGCGGTTTTAAAAATGCTTCATTTCTGACACTAAGTGCCCTCACTTCAGACCTTTATAAATTTTATCAACTCTTTCTACTAGTTCTTCCCAATGGAAACCATGAACAGCCTACAGCATTTTTACTGACTTTCATTCTCTGAACAGTTATTTTGCTACTAGACTGGAAAATGAGTGAAGAACAAATTGGCAAAAAAGGGCATATCTCTATTTTCCAGCTCAGTAAGATTCTCTAAATGTTACATAAATTCTAAATGGTACAGCATATGATATTTGAACAGTGCTTTGGACTTAAACACTAGATATGTCTGTTTCTTCTTACAGATAAAAAAAATGAAAACCTAGAGGACATTTCAAACTTTATTGCAAAATCTCAAATATGTAATTATCCTACAGCTATTCTGTGTTTTCTTCAGAACAGATTGATAATTGAATAATACAAACTCATTATGAGAAAAATCTCAGTTTTTCCTTATGGGTAATCACCTCTATTTCTGTGCCTTATTTCTGATTCTCTGAACATGGTTTTGACTGGAATTTAGTTGTCTATTTTTGAGGAAGGAGACAAAATATCTATACCATGTACAAGATATAGTATGGACTGATGTTTTAATTATTTTTCCTTTTATCACAGGCAGTTTTAAATATCTAAAAACTCAAGTATATGTGCTGAGATCAACTACTGAAGTGCTTATCAGAAGTGTACTTACAGTTAACTTAGGTTACACAAAACCAGGAAAGTTTCAGAAGGTAATATTCTTCCCAGTATAGATTCCAGGTTAAAATACACGAGAAAAAAAACTCATTCATACAGGTGGGTAAGCATAGCTCTAGAGAAAGAAATGCATGATGTCTTAACATACTGTTTTTGGATCTTCCTCCATTCTTTTGAGTGTTTGCTCAGTCTCTTCAATGTAAACCACATCTGTCTGATATGTAGTAGAAATGTTCCTAAAATTTTAATAAAAGTATCTTACATCAACTACAGTACTTTTATACCCTCATGACATTCTCAGTTAAGTCTACAGATGTATAATAAAAGCACCAAAATAAATAATACATAAAAACTAAATTTAAATAGCTCAAGTTTGAAAGAAATATTTTATGCTTTTAATCTATAGATGTATTGATAAAAGCATATTTGGAAAATCTAGGTGACCTTGGGTTTGGCAATGACTTCTTGATACAATACCAAAACATAATTCATGAAAGAAAAAAATTAATAGATTGAAATTCATTGAAATTGAAAACTTCTGCACTGCAAAAAATGTGTTAAGACTAATAAAACAAGTCATAAATTGGGAAATAGAATTTGCAAAACATACATCCAATAAAGGACTGGTATCCAAACTATACAAAGAACTCTCAAAACTCAACAGTAAGAAACCAAGCAACATATTTTCAAAAACATGGGTGAAATATCTGAATAGTTTACCAAAGAAGAAATACAGATGGCAAAAATACTCAGTATCATATGCCATTAGGATATCACAAATTAAAACCACAATTAGATACCACTACACACTTATTAAAATGATCAAAATTTAAAACAGACAACACCAAATTCTGGTGAGAATGTGCAGGAACAGCAAGTCACATTTGTTGCTAGAGGGAATGCAAAATGGTATAGCCTTTTGAAAAGACGGTTTGGTGGTTTCTTATGAAACTATAGATACTCTTATCCTTTGATCCAGCGATTGTTCTCTTCGGTATTTACCTAAATGAGTTGAAAACCTTTGTCCACATAAAAATCTGACCACACGTGTTTATAGCAGTCTTATTTGTAATTGTTAAACATAGGGAGAAAACCAAGATATTCGTCAACAGGTTAATAGATAAACAAATTGATGTATCTGTACAATAGAATATCATTCAGTGATAAAAAGAAAAGAATGAGTTATCAAACCATGAAAACAAATGGTAAAAACCTTAAATACTTATTGTTAAGTGAAAGAAGCCTATCTGAAAGGAGTACATACTGTGTAATTCCAACTATTTGACATCTGGAAAAGGGAAAACCATGAAACAGAGAAAAGATAAGTGGGTTGCCATGGGTTCTGCCAGGGGAAGGAGGAATTGATAGGTTGAGCCCAGAGGATTTTTAGGGCAGTGAAACTGCCTGTGTGATATGGCAATGGTGGATATGTGTCCTTGTATGTTGTGCATTTTTCAAAATCTGTAGAATGTATGACACAAAGAGTCAAACTTAAACTACAGATTTTAATTAGTAATGTATCAGTATTATCTCATCAATTATAACAAATGTACTGCACTAATGTGGGAAGTTAATAGAGGAAATATAGGGCCGGAAGGTATAATGAGGTATGTAGGAACCCTTGGAACTATCTGCTCAGTTTTTGTGTTAATTTAAAACTGCCACAAAAAGTAATGTCTACACAAAAATGTGTATTTGAATCACAATTGCACTACCTATTAACTATATGATCTGTTGCATTATAATTTAATCCTCTAAGTCTTGTGTTTTTAGTTCATAGCTTTCAAAATATAAAAAGTAAAATTTACACATTGTTTTTAATGAAAATTAAATTAAAATGCATTTAAAAATATGATGCCATGTCTAATATAAACTAAATGCCCAATAAATGGTAGCTAGTTTTATTATTATGAATAATTTTCTTAATTGATTGATTTTTCATACCATAAAAGTAAATTCTGTCTTAGGGTTGATTATGTTGCAACCACATATGCATTTCAAAAATTAGGAAAAACTATGCTAACACACTCTTCATCCTCTGTTGTTTTTCTGTTGCAAGCAAAATATTCCCTAAATTAATGAGGAATATTCTTGCCAGGCAGAGATAGATAGAGGATAGATAGACAGAAAGATAGATAGCCAGATTAGATAGATAGATAGATAGATAGATAGATAGATAGATAGATAGATAGATAGATAGGCAGAACTAATCCTGCTGTTGATAGCTAGCTACATAGGGGAGAGTGAATCGGCCCCTTATCTGATTACAGGCTGACAAGTTGCTTTCCACCTACTTTTTTTTTTTTTTTTTTTTTGTATCTTGTTCTCTGTGTTACTTCTATTGATGTAAGATTGTGGGACTGTACCTGTCTGTACCTACTCTTTTTTATTGGTTTGATCCATGTTCTGAAGCAAGATACCCCAATTGGTCCTTTCTTGCCTGGACCCAAGGTATTTGAGCACCAAGTATGAAATTTTAAATTCAAGAAAATTCTAAAGTCTAATCTGTCTGCTCACATAACTTTACCTTAACCAAATATTTGTCTCATTTCAATGTCATACTCTAAAAACATATTTCTGTGATGAAAGAAAATTTGTATGTTAAATATTATAAAATTTCTAAAGCAGGGAATGTATACTATGATTTGATTTCAGCCTATTTTACGCTGATTTCTGTGTAACTCGTGATGACAATAATTTCTAGGAAGTGGGGTGCAAGTCCTTTTTTTTCCTCAAAAGTGCAAATCTTAAATGTCACCACAACTTCTCATGGGTGTGATAGGTAAATGATATATACTCAAGTTAAATTTTAACTTTCTCCTTACTTTAAAATAAAAACAAAAAAGAAAGTTAGAAAAAAATACATATATACACATATGTATGTGTATGTCATATATATGTGTGTGTGTATATATATACACATATATCTGTGTGTGTGTATATATACACATATATCTGTGTGTGTATATATATATCATTCATGGAATATACTACAGTATTCTCCCCTTATCCATGGTTTCACTTTCCAAAATTTCAGTTACCCAGCATCAATTGCAATCTGAAACTGCTAAATAGAAAATTCCAAAATTAAACAATTCATGAGTTTTAAATTGCCCCATTATGAGTAGCGTGATGAAATCTCATGCTGTTTCATTCCATCCCACCCAAGACATGAATCCTCCCTTTTTCCATTGTATCCATACTATACACGCCACCCTCTTATTAGTCACTTAGTAGCTCTCTAGCTTATCACATCTATTGTTGTGTTCTTATAGTGCTGGTGTTCAATTAACACTTATTTTACTTAATAGTGACTCCAAAGTGTAACAATATTGATGTTGATATATTGTTATAATTGTTCCATGTTATTATTATTAATCACTTGGTGTGCCTAATTTATAAATTAAACTTTATCATAGGCTAGGTATGTATGTATAGGAACAAACACAATATATATAGAGTTCAGTACTAGTCATGGTTTCAGGCATCCCCTGGGTGTCTTGGAACATATTCCCCAGAGACAAAGAAGGAGTACAGTATCCTCTGCCCTACTAAGGATTCTGCACATAATGAAAGAAGAAATCTTACATCTTACAAGTTAGTTAGAGAAAAATAATAATTTTTCAATGGTAGAGTCAAGGTGAGAAATTATATTATTTGACATCTTATTGAATCCTGAAAGAACTATATGATTCATTTTTCCTAAAACAAAATAATTGATATGTTCCTCTGGTATGGACTGAATATTTGTGTCGCTGTAACACTCAATGTGAAGGTATCTGGAGAATAGGTCTTTGGAGGGTAATTAGGGTTAGATGAGGTCATGAGGATGGGCTCCTCATGATTAGGTTAGCATTCTTAAAAGAGGAGACACAGGAGGGCTTGGTCTCTCTCCCTCTGCAAACATAAGCGCATACAGAGGGAGCATACAGTGAGATCATAAGAACATGCATGAGAAGACCATCTACAAGCTAAGAGAAGATGCCTCAGAATAAAACCCTCTTCACTAGCACCTTCCAAGCCCCTAGAGCTGTGAAAAATACATTTCTGTTGTTTAAGGCACTCAGCCTGTGATATTTTGTTATGGCAGCCCAAGCAGACTAATACAGTCTCACATTACCTGACACATTTTATTAATAAAGTTATGTCCATAACACTTATAATTCACTCTCTAACAGCACATTATATGTGATATCAGCACATCTAGAAGTTAATCTTCTAGGGATTTGTCTCATTTATGCCTATATATCCAGTAATTAGAACATGGGCTATTGTGGGTATCAAATAGTTTTGAAATAAATCAGTAAAAAATCAAGAGGCCAAAGCCACCTTCTGCAGGATTCAATTTTTGGCTTAACTTTTTGTGATCGTTTCTTCTTCTCTTTTGTCATTAAAATATATTCTGAGAACACATTTACCAATGAAAAAATCTTAAGATTCTTTAACAAGCATATCTGTACCTCCTTGCTTCAATATAATGATGAAGAGGACGGCGGCGGAGAAAGAGGGAGAATACTGTGTTATTAAAGATTGAATAATACCTTATAAGACTACTAAATTGAACCTTTGTTAACCCTCAATCAATGTAAGAATTAAAACATCGCTAACAATCTTGAAGTGCAGCATATGCTCCTCCGCGATCCTATATCCCATTTTGCTGGCTATCCTTCATATGACTAAGCTCACATTCATATTTTCATTGCCCTATCTCTCAGTCCTCTACTTCAATGTATTTATTTATGTCTACCTTCCAATTAATGATTCTGTTTTTGCTTGCGGATTTTAACTTCATCATCATCGTCTTCTTTTTTTTTAGATGGAGTCTTACTCTGTTGCCCAGGCTGGAAAACAGTGGCGTGATCTCGACTCACTGCCACCTCCATCTCCTGGGCTCAAGTGATTCTTCTGCCTCAGCCTCCTGAGTAGCTGGGATTACAGGCTCCTGCCACTATGCCCGGCTAATTTTTGTATTTTCAGTAAAGACAGTGTTTCATCATGTTGGTCAGGCTGGTCTCAAACTCCTGACTTCAGGTGATCTGCCCGCCTTGACCTCCCAAACTACATACATCATAGGCATGAGCCAATGCACTTGGCCTTCATCTTCATTTTTAAATGTGTCAGCCTTAGATGTTTTATATTCTTGTAATATAATTCTTTATGTATTATTTATATAATCTAAAGCTACAGTTTCTGCTAAAGCTCATTGTAAGACACATTCTTTCTATCATTGATGGACATTTGGGTTGGTTCCAAGTCTTTGCTATTGTGAATAGTGCTGCAATAACATGGAACATGTATACATACATATGTAATAAACCTACACATTGTGCACATGTACCCTATAACTTAAAGTAAAATAAACAAAAAAACAAATACATAAATAAGACATATTCTTTCGTGGTTGATTATTCTCTTTTTACTGGTCCAACATATTAGATTGTACCCAATTTGTGATAATACTAAGAGACTAAATTAGAGATTCTTTCTCCCAAGAATTTAGGTTTGCTTTTGTCCAGGAGTCAATGGGCACCGATGTAACCATGTGGCATGCTGTGGGGGCCCTAGTTTAATGTAGGTATCTGAGTACTGGCTGCTACACATTGTTGCTGGCCACAGGCTTAGTCTCTTAATCCCAAAGCAAGTATCTGTAGCTTCAACACTGGTTTTGTGTTTCCTTATTGCTCATAATTCAGATCTTTGCCTTTGATTTGTTTATGTTTATTGCAAACCCAGCAATGTTTTAAACATTAGAAATAGAATGGTTTTTTTTTTTAACTTTCTAAAAATCTTGTTAAAGTTAACTCTCATTTTTCTACATTGCAGAGCTCTAACTTCTGTGCATATCTAGTTAGGCCCGCATCCTTGAAAATGTGTGCCCCGGATCCAGGAGAGAATGTGGGACTGTATATATATATGGACACTCATGCACACACATCTTGCAAAACTTCATTTATTTCTTCCAGGAGTTTCCTGAAGCCCTACTCTAAGGGAACCCTTGGCTACCTTTTTGTGACAATCGAGAGACTTTCTCTTACTATCTTCTGAGAATATTTTCCCTCAAAAACATTTCTTCTTGACAATAGATCATTATCAATGGCCCTTTCTCAGTTGTGCTGCTATTAGCAATCACAGACTGTGGTAGTAATAGATGCACAGGCATCAAACTTGCTTCCCTGGAGCTGGGCGAATGGAATGCATTTGCTCCCCCTCCTCTGGTCCACCTTTTCCCTCAGCCCACAGGACTAACTGTGCAAGGCTTTATCTAAAGAAAATAAGTTAATTCTCTGTAGGATTGATAGTTTAATATCTAAGTATCTGAGAATTTCACCTAGATATCTCTGGGGAGTAACCCCCTTTTAAATACTTAGAGTTTCACAATAAAGAATACTCTGTGGACATTTCTTGCTTCTATTCCTGACTTGACTTTTATGCCCAATTGACGGCATTTTCTTCAATTTTCTTAAACCACCAGTCCTACTACCATTCCTTGAAAATATTCAGTCTCTTCTACAGGAGGACACCATGTTCTTTAAGCAGTCTTGTTTCTCCTTTTTCCTTAATAAAGTTTTATTCTTTTTCATGTGGCCTCCATTAAAACTAATTACTGTGACCTTTTTTCACTTCTTGTTAGAGAGGTTAGGTGTTGGAATGAGGAGAGGCAGAGGATGAGGAGAGGACGTTTTATGCCTCAGTGCCATGGGCTATGATTCATGTGTCCCTCACTTTGCTATTTCCCACTTTCCGCCGGTCCTCCATGTTAAATTATTAAAGCCACATTCACTTTTTCCTAGATAAAAATTTGATAAATTAAGGAAAACAGATACTGCCTATTGGTGATACTCTTTACTTACCCAAAGAAAAATGTATTTATTTTACTGAAAGGTGCTTCACTCCTTTCTGTGCTTTTTCTGAGATTACATGAACACAAATGAGCTTCTTGAATTGCCATGGTGACATTCTTTGTTAAATAATGACACTGTCAATTTCTTTTGATTCCTTTTTTAATAGAAGACTGGAAGGAGTTATTCAATTCTCAAGCAGTACTCATTCCTAGATAGCAATATTCCCAATCTAAGGCCACCTGATCACGTTCTCCAGCTCCTCTTCTCTCAGTTCCTTGCTTTGCACCTTCCTCCACCTGATGTAAGTCTTTTCTTGCTGTATCTGAAGATTCTCCCGTTCTCAGTCATTGGATATTCAAGCATTGAAACCCCAACTGGCATGAACAAAAACTTTCTCATAGTTATGTATGGCCTTAAAAGCAGTCCTTGAAGACAGTCATGCATTAGTTTGATTTGCCTCACAAGTACATCTTAAACTATTTCTAAGCATTTATCATGAACATTTTTGTTATAGCAAATAATATCCACATTGATTTTAAAATAAAAAGTCTCCATTATGAAAAAAAAAACTATTAACTTTTGTAAATCTGTTAATAGTCTAGTTCTTTTCATACCTTCTTGAATTAAAGGCTACCCTATTCAAGATGATGGCTTGAATTCTACATGTACTTCCTGAGTCTTCTCCTTTCACAGACTTTTGGAAGTGGCATTTATATGGACTGTATATATAATAATAATTGTAGTCAGAGAAAAACTAATAGAAAATGATGTAGCTTTATACATGAAACAATCCCTTTGTGTTCTTTTTTTATCATTATATTTTTCTATTTCAGAATATATGGATTTTGTTGTTTTCACCAGTCTATACACCATATCATTAGATTTCCATCAGAAACCTTCTATAGAATTAGTTTTTAAAAATATCAGGGAATGTTCCTGAAAGGATACATTTCTAGAGTTAGAGAATAGGCCTAAAGGTGTACATTTAGATGAGGTTTAATATTAAGTATGATTACATAATATGTAAAACATCTGAAAGTATATAAACTATTTTTTAAATAATCTTAACTATATATTCTATGCTGAATAAGGCTTATCTTTCTATTTGATATATAATTTACAATTTTTTTTAGCAGTGGTTCTCAAAGTAGAGTCCCCAAAACAGGAGCATCAATATCATTAGGGAACGTTTTAGAAAGGCAAATTTTCCAGCCCCACCTGAAACTCAGAATAAAATGGGAAACAAAAGGATAGGGGCCCAATAACGTGTGCCTTAATAAGCCCTCCAGGTTACTCTGATGTACAAAATTTGGGAACTATTGATTTAGTGCAACTATGCCTAAATTAGCAAGGCTTTCCTTCAATGAAGACAATCACTGATCTCTCTTTAGTTGCTTTTCCTATCCTCCAAAGCCATGTATAACAGAAAGCAGTCTCTTTTATGAGTTGTAGCTTTGAAAAGTTATTGCATAAACATGAGTCTAAAGCATTAGAAGCCCAAGACAATTAAAATATACCTGAAAACAGGTGTAATTTAAAAATCCACTATTTTATGCTTTCACTTCTATCAAATACTCAATTTACTCAATATAAGCGACAATATTTCATAATTTAAAAAGTTTTGTTTTATCTTATCCCTGGGCTTTTTATTGTAAAGTCCATTGGTATAGTTTCTATTTTGGAAAAAATTGTAATAGCAAGAGAATTTGGGGTTTCAATAGGAGGAAAAGTGAAAATGAATCTAGGTAATCTAAATCAACTGTCTACTTTCCTTCCTAAAACCCCATTTATTGAATATATGTTTCATACATCTATAAAATCACATTTTAAGTTATATATTAATATTTTATCTATGTCCTTCCATGTAACATTATATAACAAATACCATTTATATGCATAAACAATTATATAATTATATACATATAATAAGTTTGTGTTCATGTGTGCGCATGCATATGTGTTTCATAAAAGTTTTGAAAAGACAAGAATAGTTACAGGGAGACTGAGCATGCCAATATGTAAGACATAAAGAATGGAAACTGGTGCGACTTAAAGCCCAGTATGAAACCCAAAAGATTTTCTTTGAAATGACACCTGGAAGTTTTAAATCCAGAAGTCATCAAATAAAAAGAGCAAGAGGAAATTCTGAAATGTAAACAGTATGTCAGCCAAATCTCTCTTTTTCCTCTGTCAATCCTGAGAAGATACAGCAAGGACATTTGCCCCCAGAGTAAAAACCAAACTAGATTTTCAAACTAACTAGGAAGTGTTATAATATAACTTTGGTAGCTCAATAAAATTGAAGAGCACAGTTTGACGTAGTTTTCTTCACCCTCATCCATACAGGAAGAACAAGTGGAGGTAGAAGTATGGCACTCTAGTTCTGTGAAGAGGCTGTATGACAAACAAGACATTAGGGCAGACATTCAAGTAGTTTCTGAGGACTGTGAGTGTCAGTGAAGCAAGCTTATTGAAACTGCTTCTTAACTTTCCCCCACAATGACAGGAAGCAGGCTACTGCCATCAGTTGTGGTTATTAAATTTTTCAGTCTGAACCTTAAATCCAACCATTAATACTGTGCTTTGGGATTTTGGGGACTGGGACTCTGCAAAGGGCATTGTTCCTTTTTCAGCCAGCTTTCCCATGGGATTTGCCAGTGTGAGGTTCTGGAAAGACATCGTGATGCTAGAGAGACACATGACCTGAAATTTCTTTTAAGATTTCTATATTTATCACCCCAAAATTTCCTTCATTCTTTCAGCATCATAATATTCTTTCAGAAATACCAAGCCACCTAGGCAAAATTTTCTCAGTAATCTGAGTCCCACCAACATGGAGATCTTCTTCCAACTCTACCTTAGGAGAATGGATTAAAAATTGTAGTAAATATGTACAGCAGAACACTTCTCAGCGACCAAAAAAAAAAAGAACAACCGCTACATAAACCTTACAGAAATGTTATGGAGTAAAAGAAACCAGATGCGAAACAATATATATTTAATGATTGAATCCGTATATAAGTTCACAAATAACACTGATTTATGCTGACAAAAGTCAAAATGATGTTTTCCTCTGCAGGGAATGTCAAGCAAAGAGCATATGAAAAACTTCTGGATTTCTGAAAATATACTCTATGTATCAATCTGAGAGATTGTTGTACAGATATCTGCATATATGAAATCTATAAAGCTCTGTGTTTATAATTGATACATTTTATGCAATTAATATACTTTATACACTTACTATATGTTATATCACAAAAGCAAGACAAATTAAAATGACAATAAGTCATATGGTTTTTGTTTTCACATTGGATTATTACTGACATCAATATTTGGGGAAAGTCAATATCATTAATACTTGGTTCTAAACTCAAAATTTCAGCAGCAATAACAAAAACAATATTGAAAAAGTAAAACAAATAAATCACTGCAGAACAGAAAAGATAAAATACAAATTTAATAAACATTACCGAAGAAAATCTACAAATAATTATTAATTGATTCAGACATATTGAAGTAATTACATATTTATATTTACTTTCTGTTATTCTTGAGTGCTAGTTCATAATGCATTTAGAATTCTTGTTTTGAAGCCAAATCAACTTAACATGTTTAAAGGAATATGCATTTGAAACAAAAGATGAAAACGTGTTTTATAAATGTAGTAGAAAGCAAATATCATAAAAAAATAGATAGATAGTTAAGAATACCAGTTCCATCATATGTCAAATACTAAAAACAATAAGGTCTTACTATTTATGACAATGAAAGTGGTGGTGAACTGGAAGAAATAGCATGAAAGGATGCTATAATGTGTTGCTATTAATTCAAAATATTTATAGAAAATATGAGCTTAAATATATTTTAAATGTATAATAGCTCAAAGAATAGAAATAGATATAAACATATTTTAAGAGGGAGAGAAAAAGATAGACATCTTAAACAATTCCAAGATAAACATGGTAAGAAGTTAAAGGATAATAAGAAAAAGAAAAATAAGATGTTAAAAATATTTTTAGAAATATTATGCGTGAAATGATTGTATTCATATTATATTCTAAGACTTAAAAAATTTAAAATAAAACAAAAATAACTAAAGAAACACATCAATATACAATGTATGCTATATATAAGGAATATCAAATAAACAAAATGACCAGAAATGATAAAAATATAGAACCATAAAATATACACCAGGCAAGTATTAACAAATAGATAACAGGTGTGTAAATATAAATATTAGACAAAGTAGAAGCCAAGGCAAAATCTTAGAAAGGTCAAATAAATATTTTATGTTGAGAATGGGTTAATTAAGGTAACAAATTATGAGACTATATTGATATATGAAATTAACTTTGAAATAAATTACAATCACAGAAAATGGAACATGAAACTGGCAAACGTAATCTTAGTAAAAAGTTCAAATAATGTTAAATTAGCTCAAGAAAAACAAAAGTATTTACAAGCTTAGAAATATTTCAGTAACATAATTTATTCACACAAAATCATATATGCACATATGATTTTATGATACATAGATTTTCACATTCATATTTATATTTAAATTCAGTTGCTAAGAATAATGGTCTCGGTATGGTGTCAGTCTGTGGCCCGGGGTTGGGGACTCCTTTATAAGCTCATTTAATGCTATTAGAAACTTCAGGAGGCAAGTTTTAGTTTTTGCTTTTCCAATCTATATAGTTTTTCTTTCTGTCTCCCTCTCTCTCTTCATTTCTCCCTCCCTTTCTTCCTTTCTTCTTTCTATCTGTTCTTCCTTTCTGTCAGTCTGTCTCAATGTACTAGCCAGGACATCTAGCACGATGTCGAATAGGAATGAAAATCTTTGCATCTTGCCTTATTCCTGATCTTAGAATAAAATAATTAAAATTGCTCTCTTTTATCTATAATGATGATATTACCTGTAGGTTTTTTGTAAATGTTATTTATATTTTGTAAATGTTATTTATCATTTCAGGAAATTTTGCCTATTTATTGTTTGTTGAGTGTTTACATAGTAAATAAGTAATGAATTGGATCAAAAGACATTCCTCAATAATATGCTCATATAATTTTACTTCTTTAGCCAGTTGACACTATTAATTTAAATGATTAACATTTAAGTGATAAAGCATTCTTACATACCTGGAAAATATCCTATTTGTCTTGGTGTGTAATTCTTTCTAACATCGCTGGAAGCAATTTATTAATACTTTTAAGGATCTTTGTGTCTATACTCACGATAGTTATTTGTCTGTAGTTTTCATTCTTGTAGTCTCTCTTTGAATTTTAGTATTAGAGTGGTGCTGGCTTCATAGAATAATATAGATAGGATTCCCTGTGTTTCTATTTTCTACCTCAAGAGACTGTGGAGAATTTGTGTTATTTATTCCTTTAAGTGTTTGAAAGGTCATCCTTTCACATAATCCTTTGATTTATTCCTTTAGTTGTTTGAAAGCATGGTTTCATCTGCACTGGTACTTTCTTTTTGAAGGTTTTTAAAATTATTTGACCAATTTCTCTAATACATATATGCCTATTAAAATTATTTTATTTTTGTATGAGTTTGATAGTTTCCATCTTTCAAGGTACTGGTTTGTTTCATTTAAGTTATAAGTCTGTAGATACTGCATTTTTTTTTAGGTAACATCCTTTTAGTATGCATGGAATAAGTTGCAATAACAACGTTTTCCTTTCTGATCTTGGCAATTAGTGTCTTGTATCTTTTTTTTCTTTGTTAGTCTAATACCCAACTGTTGTTTTATCTGCTCCTCCCACCCTTCACCATCAACTAGACCTGGGTGTGTGTTGTTCTCCACTTTGTGTTCATGAGTTCTCATCATTTAAGTTCCAGTTATCAGTGAGAACATGAGATATTTAGTTTTCTGTTCCTCTGTTAGTTTGCAAAGTATTATAAACTCCAGCTCCAACCATGTTCCCACAAAAGACCTGATCTCATTCTTTTCTATGTCTGCATAGTACTCCATGGTGTATATATACCATACTTTATTTATCCAGTCTAACATTATGAGCATTTAAGTTGATTCCATGTCTTTGCTATTGTGAATAGTGCCACATGTGTCTTTATGATAGAATGAATTATATTTCTTTCAGTATATACCAGTAATAAGATTGCTGGATCAAATAGTAGTTCTGTATTTAGCACTATGAAGAACCATCATACTGCTTTCCACTGCGATTGAACTAATTTACACTCCCATCAGCACTGTATGTGTTTCCTTTTTTCTGCAACCTAACCAGCCTCTGTTTTTTTTTTGACTCTTTAGTAATGGCTATTCTGTTATGAGATGGTATCTCATTGTGGTTTTGATTTGCATTTATCTAATGATCAGTGATGTTGAGCTTTTTTCGTATGATTGTTGGACACATGTATGCCCTCTTTTGAAAAAAGTCTGTTTATGTCATTTGCCCACATTTTGATGCAGTTGTTTTTTCTTCTTAATATTGAATTTCCTTATAGATACTGAATATTAGACCTTTGTTGGATGCATAGTTTGCAAGTATTTTCTCTCATTCTGCAGGTTGTCTGTTTACTCTGTTGAAAGTTTCTTTTACTTTGCAGAAGATCTTAAGTTTAATTAGATCCCATTTGCCAACTTTTGCTTTTGTTGCTATTGCTTTTGATGTATTTGTCATGAAATCTTTGCCTGTTTCTGTGTCCAACATGGTATTGCCTAAGTTGTCTTCCAGAGTTTTTATTGTTTTGGGTTTTAGATTTAAGTCTTTAGTCCATCTTGAGTTGAATTTTGGATATGGTGTAAGGAAGGGGTCCAATTTTAAACTTCCACATACGGCTAACCAGGTATCCTTGCATTATTTATTAAACGGGGAGTCTTTCTACATTGTTTTCATCAGCTTTGCTGAAGATCAGATAATCATAAGTGTGCAGCCTTATTTCTGGGCTTTCCATTTTGTTTCATTGGTCTATGTGTCTATTTTTGTACTAGTGCCATGCTATTTTGGTTACTATAGTCCTGTAGTATATGTTGAAGTCAGAAAACGTGATGCCTCCAACTTTGTCTTTTGTTATTGTTGTTGTTGTTGTTTTGTTTCTTTTTTGCTTATGATTGCCTTGGCCATTTGGGCTGTTTTTTGATTCCATATGATATTTAAAATAGTGTTTCATAGTACTTTGAGAAATGTTATTGGTAGTTTGATAGAAATAGTATTGAATCTGTACATTGCTTTGGTCAGTATGACCATTTTAATGATACTGATTCTTCCTATCCATGAGCATGGGATGTTTTTTCATTTGTTTGTATCTTTTCTGATTTCTTCATGCAGTATTTTGTAGTTCTCCTTGTAGAAGTCTTTCACCTCCCTAGTTAGATTTAATCCTAGGTGTTTTATTGTTTTTCTGGCAATTGTGAAAGAAAATGCCTTTCTGATTTGGCTCTTGGCTTGGCTGTTTTTGGTGTATAGGAATCTATAATTTTTGTACACTAATTTTGTGTTCTGAAACTTTGCTGACATTGTTTATCAGCTGAAGGAACTTTTGGGCCAGGACTATGGGGTTTTATTGGTAAAGAATCATGTCATCAGGAAACAGAGATAGTTTGACTTCCTCTCTTTCTATTTAGATGTGCTTTATTTATTTTTGTTGCTTGTTGTCCCGGCCAAGACTTCCAATACTACGTTGAATAGAAGTGGTGAGAACGGGCATCCTTGTCTTGTACTGGCTTTCAAAGGGATTGCCTCCAGGTTTTGCCCATTCAGTATGATGTTGGTTGTGGGTTTGACATAGATGGCTGTAATTATTTTGAGGTATGTTTATTCAAATCCCAGTATATTGAGACTTTTTAATATTAAGGAATATTAAATTTTATCAAAAGCTTTTCTGCATATATTGAGATAATAATGTGTTTTTTGTCTTTAGTTCTGTTTGTGCAATGAATTACCTCTGTTTATTTGTGTATGTTGAACCAACCTCCCATTCCAGGATGAAACCTACTTGATGGTGGTGGATTAGATTTTTATGTGCTGCTGGATTTTTTGCATGTATTTTGTTGAGGATTTTTGCATCAATGTTCATCAATGATACTGGTCTGATGTTTTCTTTTTTTGTTGTGTCTCTGCCAGGTTGTGGTATCAGAATGATGCTGGCCTCATAAAATGAGATGAGAAGGAGTCCCTCCATCTCACATTTTTGGGAAAGTTTCAGTAGGAATGGTACCAGTGCTTCTTTTTACATCTGGTAGAATTCAGCCGTGAATTCATCCGATCCTGGACTTTTTCTTGTTACTAGGCTACTTATTACTGATTCAATTTTGGGGGTTATTATTGCTCTATTCAGAGAATGAATTTCTTCCTGGTTTAGTCTTTGAAGGTTGTATATGTCCAGGAATTTATTCCATATCTTCTAGGTTTTCTAATTTCTGTGCACAGAGGTATTCATAATAGTTTCTGATGATTATTTTTATTTATGTGGGATCAATGGTAACCTCCTTCATCATTTCTAATTTTGTTTTTTGGATTGCCTCTTATTCCTTATTAGTTTAGCTAACTGCTTATCTGTCTTACGAATTTCTTCATAAAACCAGCTTCTGGAGAGGGCTGGCAAGATGGCTGAATAGGAACAGCTTTAGTCTGCACCTCCCAGCAAGACCAAAGCAGAAGGTGGATGATTTCTCCATTTCCAACTGAGGTACCCAGTTCTTCTCATTGGGACTGATTAGACAGAAGGTGCAGCCCATGGAGGGGGAGCAGAAGAAGGGTGGGGCATCACCTCACCTGGGAAGCACAAATGGTGAGGGAAATCTTTCCCTTAGCCAAGGGAAGCCATGAAGGACTGTACCATGAGGGATGGTGCTATCCAGCCTAGATACAATGCTGTTCCCATGGTTTTTGCAACCTGCATACCAGAATATTCCCTCGTGTGCCTACACCACCAGGGCCCTGGATTTCAAGCACAAAACTGGGTGGCCATTTGGACAGACACCTAGCTAGCTGCAGGAGTTATTTTTCATACCCGTGTGATGCCTAGAACGCCAGAGAGACAGAACCGTTCACTCCCCTGGAAATGGGGCTGAAGCCAGGGAACCAAGTGGTCTTGTTCAACAGATCCCACCCCCACAGAGCCCAGCAAGCTAAGATCCACTGCCTTGAAATTCTCGCTGCCAACACAGCAGTCTGAAGTTGACCTGAGACACTAGAGTTTGGTGGGAGTAGGGGCATCCACTATTACTGAGGCTTGAGTACGCGCTTTTCCCCTCACAGTGTAAACAAAGCTCAAACTGGTCAGAGCCCACCACAGCTTGGCAAAGTCTTTGTAGCCAGACTGTCTCTCTAGATTCCTTCTGTCTGGACCAGGCATCTCAGAAAGAAAGGCAGCAGCCCCAGTCAGGGGCTCACAGACAAAATTCCCATCTCCCTGGGACAGAGCGCCTGGGGGCAGGGGTGGCTGTGGTTGCAGCTACATAGACTTAAATAGACCTGCTTGCTGGCTCTGAAGAGAACATCTGATCTCCCACACAACGCTTGAGCTCTGCTAAGAGACTGACTGTCTCTGCAAGTGGGTCCCTGACCCCCATGCCTCCTGACTGGAAGATACCTCCCAGCAGGAGTTGCCAGACACCTTATACAAAAGAGCTCTGGCTGGCATCTGGTGGGTGCCCCTCTGGGTTGAAGCTTCCAAAGGGAGGGGCAGGGAGCAATCTTTGCTGTCCTGTAGCCCCCACTGGTGATATCCAGGAAAACAAGGTCTGGAGTTGACCTCCAGCAAGCTCCAGGAGACTGGCAGAAGAGAGGCCTGACTATGAGAAGGAAAATTAATAAAGAGAAAGCAATAACATCAACATCAACCAAAAGGACCACCCAAACAAAAACCCAATTTGAAGGTCACCACCATCAATGATCAAGGGTAGATAAGTCCATGAAGAAGAGAAAAAAACAGTGCAAAAATGCTGAAAATTCCAAAAATCAGAATGCCTCTTCTCCTCTAAAGGATCACAACTCCTTGCAGCAAAGAAACAAAACTGGATGGAGAATGAGTTTGATGAATTGACAGAAGTAGGCTTTAGAAAGTAGTTAATAACATCTCCACTGAGCTAAAAAAAAAAAACATGTTCTAACCCAATGCAAGGAAGCTAAGAACCTTTATAAAAGGTTGCATGAACTGTTAACTAAAATAACCAGTTTAGAGAAGAACATAAATGACCTGATGGAGCTGAAAAACATAACATGAAAACTTTGTGAAGCATACACAAGCATCAATAGTTGAATTGATCAAGCGGAAGAAAGGATATCAGAGATAGAAGATCAATTTAATGGAATAAAGCTTGAAGACAAGATTAGAGAAAACAGAATGAAAATGAATAAACAAATCCTACAAGAAATGTGGGACTATATGAAAAGGCCAAACCTACATTTGATTGGTATACCTGGAAGCAACAGGGAGAGTGGGACCAAGTTGGAAAACACACTTCAGGATATTATCCAAGAGAACTTCCCCAACCTAGCAAAACAGGCCAATATTAAAATTCAGGAAATACAGAAAACACCACAAAGATACTCCTCAAGAAGAGCAATCCTAAGACACATAATCGTCAGACTCACCAAGGCCGAAATGAAGGAAAAAATGTTAAGGGCAGCCAGAGAGAAAGGTCAGGATACCTACAAAGGGAATCCCATCAGAGTAACAGTGGATCTCTCTGCAGAAACTCTCTCTACAAGCCAGAATTGAGTGGGGGACAATATACAACATTTTTAAAGAAAAGAATTTTCAACCCAGAATTTCATATCCAGCCAAACTAAGCTTCATAAGTGAAAGAGAAATAAAATCTTTTACATACAAGCAAACGCTGAGGGATTTTGTTACCGCCATGCCTGCCTTACAAGAGCTCATGAAGGAAGCACTAAATATGGAAAGGAAAAACAGGTACCAGCCACTGCAAAAACATATCCAAATGTAAAGACCGTCAACACTATGAAGAAACTACATAAACTGATGTGCAAAATAACCAGCTAGCATCATAATGACAGGGTCAAATTCACACATAACAATATTAACCTTTAATGTAAATAGGCTAAATGTCCCAGTTAAAAGACACAGACTGGCAAATTGGATAAAGAGTCAAGACCCATCAGTGTGCTGTATTCAGGAGACCCATTTCACCTCCAAAGACGCACATAGGCTCAAAATAAAAGAATGAAGAATATTTACCAAGCAAATGGAAAGAAAAAAAAAAGTAGGGGTTGCAATCCTAGCCTCTGATAACTCAGGCATTAAACCAATAAAGATAAAAAAAGACAAAGAAGGGCGTTACATAATGGTAATTGGATCAATTCAACAAGAAGAGATAACTATCTTAAATATATATGCACCCAATACAGGAGCACTCAGATTCATAAAGCAAGTTCTTAAGAGACTTAAAGAAAAGACTTAGACTCCCACACAATAATAATGGGAGACTTTAACACTCTACTGTCAATATTAGACAGATCGACAAGACAGAAAAATGAACAAGAATATTCAGGACTTGAACTCAGCTCTGGACCAAGCAGACCAAATAGACATCTACAGAAGTCTCCACCCCAAATCAACAAGATAGACGTTCTTCTCAGCACCACATAGCACTTATTCTAAGATTGACCACATAATTGGAAGTAAAATACTCCTCAGCAAATGCAAAAGAACAAAAATCATAACAAACAGTCTGTCAGACCACAGTGCAATCAAATTAGAACTCAGGATCAAGAAACTCACCCAAAACTGCACAACTACATTGAAACTGCACAACCTGCTCCTGAATGACTACTGGTTAAATAACGAAATTAAGGCAAAAATAAGTTATTTGAAGCCAATGAGAACAAAAACACAATGTACCAGAATCTCTGGCAGACAGCTTAAGTAAGTGTTTAGAGAGAAATTTATAGCACTAAATGCCAACATGAGGAAGTGGGAAAGATCTATAATTGATACCCTAACATCATAATGAAAAGAACTAGAGAAACAAGAGCAAACAAATTCAAAGCTAGTAAAAGACAAGAAATAACAAAGATCAAAACAGAACTGAAGGAGATAGAGACATGAAAAACCCTTCAAAAAATGAATGAATCTAGGAACTGGTTTTTTGAAAAAAAAAATTAATAAAATAGACCACTAGCCAGACTAATAAAGAAGAAAAGAGAGAAAAATCAAATGGACACAATAAAAAATAATAGAGGGGATATCACCACTGTTCCCACAGAAATACAAATTACCATCAGATAATACTATAAACACCTCTATGCAAATAAACTGGAAAATCTAGAAGAAATGGATAAATTCCTGGACACTTACACCCTCCCAAGACTAAACCAGAAAGAAGTCAAATTCCTGAGAAGACTAATAACAAGTTCGGAAATTGATGCAGTAATTGATAGCCTACAAACCAAAAAAAGCCCAGGACCAGACAGATTCACGGTCAAATTCTACCAGAGGAACAACGAGGAGCTGGTACTGTTCCTTATGAAACTATTTCAAACAATAGAAAAAGAGGGACTTTTCCCTAACTCACTTTGTGAGGCCAGCATCATCTTGATACCAAAACCTGGCAAGGACACACACACACACACAAAAAAAATTTCAGGCCAACATCTCTGATGAATATTGATGCAAAAATCCTCAATAAAATACTGGAAAACCAAATCCAGAAGCACATCTAAAAACTTATCCACCATGATCAAGTGGGCTTGATCCCTGGGATGCATGGCTGGTTCAACATATGCAAATCAATACACATAATCCACCACATAAACAGAACCAATGACAAAAACCATGTGATTATCTCAATAGATACAGCAATGGCCTTTGATAAAATTCAATGCCCTTTCAGGCTAAAAATACTCAATAAACTAGATATTGATGGTACGTATCTCAAAATAGTAAGAGGTATTTCTGATAAACTCACAGCCAATATCATACTGAATGGGCAAAAGCTAGATGCATTCCTTTGAAAATATGCACAAGACAAGGATGCCTTATCTCACCATTCCTATTCAATATAGTATTGAAAGTTCTGGCCAGGATAATCAGGCAAGAGAAGGAAATAAAGGATATTCAAATAGGAAGAGAGGAAGTCAAATTGTCTCTATTTGCAGATGACATGATTGTATATTTACAAAACCCCATCGTTTCAGACTAAGAACTCCTTATACTGATAAGCAACTTCAGCAAAGTCTCAGGATACAAAACCAATGTGCAAAGAATCACATGCATTCCTATATAACAATAATAGACAAACAGAGAGCCAAATCACGAGTGAACTCACATTCACAATTGCTACAAAGAGAATAAAATACCTATGAATACAACTTACAAGGGATGTGAAGGAACTCTTTAAGGAGAACCTCAAACCACTGCTCAAGGAAATAAGAGAGGACACAAACAAATGGAAAATCATTCCATGCTCATTGACTTTCTTCATGGAATTAGAAAAATCTACTTTAAATTTCATATGAAACCAAGAAAGCTCATATATCCAAGACAATTCTATGCAAAAAGAACAAATCTGTAGGCATTATGCTACCTGACTTCAAACAATACTACAAGGCTACTGTAACTGAAACAGCATGGTACTGGCACCAAAACAGATATATAGACCAATGAAACAGAACAGAGGCCTCAGACATAACACCACACATCTATAATCATCAGATCTTTGACAAAACTGACAAAAGAAAGCAATGGGGAAAGCATTCCCTATTTAATAAATGGTGTTGGGAAAAACTAGCTACCCCATATGCAGAAAACTGAAACTGGAACCATTCCTTACCTCTTTTACACAAATTAATTTGAGATAGCTTAAAGAATTAAATGTAAGATCTCAAACCATAAAAACTCTAGAAGAGAACCTAGGCAATACCATTCAGGACATAGGCATGTGCAAAGACTTTATGAAAAACACACCAAAAGCAATTGCAACAAAAGCCAAAATTGACAAATGTGATCTAATTAAATTAAAGAGTTTCTGCAAAGCAAAAGAAACTATCATCAGAGTGAACAGGCAACGTACAGAATGGGAAAACATTTTTGCAATCTATCCATCTGACAAAGGGCTAATATGCAGAATCTACAAGGAACATAAACAAATTTACAAGAATAAAAACAAATAACCCCATCAAAAAGTGGGTGAAGGATATTAACAGACACTTCTCAAAAGAAGACATTTATGTGGCCAATAAATATATGAAAAAAATCTCATTATCATTGGTCATTAGAGAAATGCAAATCAAAACCACAATATGATACCATATCACACCAGTTAGAAAGGCGATCATTAAAAAGTCGGGAAACAACAGATGCTAGAGAGGATGTGCAGAAATAGGAACATTTTTACACTGTTGGTGAGAGTGTAAATTAGTTCAACCATTGTGGAAGAATGTGGCAATTCTTCAAGGATCTAGAACCAGAAATACCAATTTTCCCAGCAATCTCATTACTGGGTATATACCCAAAGGCTTATAAATTATTCTACTATAAAGACACATGCACATATATGTATATTGCACCGCTATTCATAATAGCAAAGACTGGGAACCAACCCAAATGCCCATCAATGATACACTGGATAAAGAAAATGTGGCACATAAATACCATGGAATACTATGCAGACATAAAAAAATGAATTCATGTCCTTTGCAGGGAAATGGATGAAGCTGGAAACCATCATTCTCAGTAAACTAACACAGAAATAGAAAACCAAACACTGCATGTTCTTACTCATAAGTGAGAGCTGAACAATGAGAACACATGGACACAGGCAGGAGAACATCTCACACCGGGGCCTGTCAGGGGATGGGGGGCCAGGGGAGGGATAACATTAGGATAAATATCTAATTTAGATGACGGGTTGATGGGTGCAGCAAACCAGCATGGCATATGTATACCTATGTAATAAACCTGAACATTCACCACATGAATTCCAGAACTTAAACTATAATTAAAAAAAAAAAAACAAAAACAAACAAAAAAACTTCTGGACTTCTTGATCTTTTGAATAGATTTTTGTGTCTCAATTGCCTTCAGTTCAGCTCTGATTTTGGTTATTTCTTGTCTTCTGTTATCATTGGGGTTGATGTTGCTTCTCTAATTCTCTGAGTTGTGATATTAGCTTGTTAATTTGAGATCTTTCTAACTTTTGGATGTAGGCATTAAATGCTATGAATTTCCCTCTTATGACTGCCTTACCTGTTTCCCAGATTCTGGCATGTTTTATCTTTGTTCTCATTAATTCCAAAGAACTTCTTGATTTCTGCCTTAATTTTATGATCTATCCAAAAGTCATTCATGAGTATTTTTTTTTAATTTCCATGGAATTGCCCTGTTTTGAGCAATTTTTTGATATTAACTTCCATTTTTATCACAGTGTGGTCCAAGAATGTGTTTAGTATGATTTCACTTATTTTCCATTTGTTGAGGTTTGTTTTATGTGCAATTATGTGGTTAGTGTTAGAGCATGGAGTATGTGTCATGTGGTATTGAAGAGAGTGTATATTCTGTTGGGTTTGGGTTGAGATTTCTGCAGAGTGTCAACAGATCCATTTGGTTCAATATTGAGTTCAGATCCTGAATACCTTTGTTAATTTTCAGCCTTGACAATCTATCTAATGTTGTCAGAGTAGTGTTGAAGTCTGCCACTATTTTTGTGTAGGAATCTATGTCTGTAGGTCTCTAAGGATTTGCTTTATGAATCTAGGTGTTCCTATGTTGAGTGCACATAGATTTATGATAGTTAGTTACTTTTGAATTGAACCCACTACCATTATTTCATGCTCCTCTTTTTCTTTTTTGATCTTTATTGGTTTAAAGTCTGTTTTGTCTGAAGTTAGGATTGCAACTCCGGCTTTTTCTATTTTCCATTGTCTTGGTAGATTTTCTCCCATCCCCTTATTTTAAGTCTATATGCAACATTATGTGTCAGATGGGTCTCCAGAAGACAGCGTACTATTAGGTCTTTATTTCTCATCCAGCTTGCCACTCTGTGCCTTTTAAGTGGGGCATTTAGCCTATTTACATTCAAGGTTAGTATTGATATGTGTGGATTTAATCCTGTAACTATATTGTTAGCTGGTTATTATGCTGGCTTGTTTGTGTGCTTGCTTTATAGTGTCACTGATCTGTGTATTCAAGTATGTTTTTTTATTAGCTGGTAGCAGTCTCTTGTGTATTTAATGCTTCCTTTAGGAGCTGCTGTAAGGAAGGTCTGATGGTAATGAACTCCCTCAATATTTGCTTTTCTTACAAGGATCTTATTTCTCCTTTACTTAGTTTGGCTGAATATAAAATTCTTTGTTGAATTTTTTTTCTTTAAGAATGTTGATATAGTCCCCCAAATGTTTTCTGATTTGTGTGTTTCAGCTGAAAGGTCTGCTGTTAACCTGAAGGGATTTCCTTTGCAGGTGACCTGCCCTTTCTCTCTGGCTGCCTTTAACATTTTTTCTTTCATTTCAACCTTAGAGAATCTGAAGATTATGTGTCTTGGGGATAATCTACTTATGTAGTATCTTGCAGGGTTTCTTTGTATTTCCTGGATTTGACTGTTGGCCTTTCTAGCAAAGTTTGGGAATTTTTTATGGATGATATCTGAAATATGCTTTCCAAGTTGCTTGTCTTCTCCCCTCCTCCTCAGGGATGCCAGTGATTCATAGATTTGGCCTCTGTACATAATCCCATATTTCTTGGAAATGTTGTTTATTTATTTTTATTCTTTTTTCTTAATTTTTGTCTTACTGTCTTATTTTAGACAGACTTCAAGTTCTGGGATTCTTTTCTCAGCTTGGTCTATTCTGCAGTTAAAACTTGTGATTGTATTTTGAAATTGTTGTATTATGTTTCTCAGCTCTGTCAGAACTGTTAGGTTATTTTTTATACCAGCTATTTTATCTTTTGGCTCCTGTGTCATTTTATTGTGATTCTCAATTTTTTGGATTGGGTTCTGCCATTCTCCTGAATCTCAATTATCTTCATTCCTAACTATATTTTCAATTCTATCTCTATCATTTCAGATAGCTCAGCCTAGTTAAGAACTCTTGTTTGAGCACCTTTGTGATCATTTGGAGGACATACAAAAGTCTAGTTATTTGTGTTACTAAAGTTCTTGAGTTGGTTCTTTCTCATCTCTGTGTTTGAGTATTTTTTTAACTGCAGTGTAGATTGAGTACACTCATAAACTTCTTTATTGGATGTTTTCACAGTACCCAAACGTTTGTGCCAGGTCTTTATTTGGAGCTGACATCTTGTCTTTGGTTTCACAGAGGATATATTAGTAAGGTATTTTTGGTGTTGCAGCTTTGGGGTGTGATTCAGTAGGTGGCATTTAAGCATATTGGTCAGTTGGTAGACTCATGCTGGGTTGTGTGGCTCTCCTAAGTTTCCTCACAGTTGCAGCTGTTTCCTGTCAATTATCTGAACATGTGGGCTCCTTTCCCCCTTGAGTTCTAGCTATAGACTGTGACTTGGCACCCCTGAACTGCTCGCTGCAGCTCTGGGACAATCTCTATGTTTATGTTTCTTTCCCAACTTGGAGGCAACAGAGACAGGGACCTTAGTGGTTGTGGCTGAGGGTCTTTTGCTTGTCTCATGGGTGCTCCACCCCAGTGAGATGCAGGTCAGTAATCTTTCAGTGAAATTAGTCCAGGATGGAGGGTCTGTGCTTTTGGCCCAAGTCAGGGTTTCCCTTTCTGGTAATGAGTGCTGTGGGTGGATGGAACCCATAGGAGTTGGACTGGTCTTTTCTCTTTGGGTTGACTGCAGCTTGTTAAAGGTGTGGATAAGGCACTTATGGCCTTTAGTTTTTTGTTAGTCTGAGGGTAACAAGGGCAGTTCCACTGCAGAGGAAGTGGCAGAGAGGCTTTCAGCTGCCCCTGGGGGCTCTGTCTAGGGAGTTGCAGAGCTGCTACTTGCTCAATAACCTTAGCAGGGGTGGATGGAGGCCCAGCCTGGAGGACCTGCCCAGTGAGTGCCATCTCAGAGAGATATAATGCTGCTGCTGGTGGCTGGCTCGAATTCCAAGTCAATGGGTCTTGTCCTGTGCAGTGCCATTGAAGTGGGACCTGCAGACTGCCACCGCTAAGCTCTCTGGATTCAGCCCCTTTCCTAGGGGGTATACATAGGGGTCTAACCTCCTTCTTTGCTAAACTTGTAGCTGCTTTTGCTGGGAAGCCTGGAAAGTCTAGGTATCTAAGGCTCCCCATGTGTGCCTGAGTGGCTGCTCTACTGAGACTCCATGTAACTGTGTGTCAGACTGAAAGCCCTGATGAAGTGGGCTCATGAGGAAATCTCCCTACCTGAAGGTTGCAAAGATTCGTGGGAGAAGCACAGGTCCCCAGGGTTACTTGTTTGCTCACCACTCCTCTGGGGGTTTAGGTTCCCCTGGCTCTGTGTCACTCCAAGGTGGGCTGTTGTCTTACCTTGCTTTTCTTCATTCTCTTTGAGTTGAGTTATTTACTTGATTAGTCCAAATGTATGTACCTTGATGTTTCAGTTGAAGGTGCTGTATTTACTCACCCCTTCTGTTCTTCTCCATGAGAGTCACATACTAGCTGCTTCTAGTCAGCCATCTTGGCCACCCCCATTTTTTATTTATATTACTTCCTTTTGATTATTTATATGAGTTTCATTCTCTTTGCCTATATTACCCATCCAAACTTGAATGTTATGTGCTTTTATATTTGGGCCATTAACTTATGACACATAGTTATTTTAAGTGCCCTAAATACCTTGCCAAATAATTACATCTATATCACAACAAATTTGATTCTACTGATTGCTTCATTTCATTAGACATTCATATTTTTGCATTTTGATATGCCTTGTGATTTTTTGTTTTGTGTTGATTAGTAGACAATGAGGTATATAGATCATTATTGTGCAAATCTATGTTATTCTGGATACTAATTGGGCTATGTTTGATGTTTGTTTTAACCGTAGGGTCCAAGAGCTGTAACTTCCCTTTGTGTCCTCTTGACTTTAAGCTTCCCAAAAGGCTCTCCTTCAGTGACTGTCTCTTTCATCTCTTCAGCTGTAATCCACTGTTAGTTTAATGGAACTCAGTAACTTTGGTAATATGGTGTGGGGTAGGCACAGTGTTCCACATCTGTTATCAGTCTTTTTGATGAATTGTGTATCAGGTTTGTGAGCTTCACTAGTTTGTTTCCTTTTACTTCCCCCAGTTGTAGCTTTCTTCCTACTCCTCTCATCCCCCACCGAACCCTACTATTTTCCCTGACTGTAGTGTTCTCAATCCATTATTTTAAAAACCTTCTGGAAAAACAGGAAGGCTGGGGACAGCTTGAGTGCAAAGCAATTCCCTTTCCTCACATGAAATAAAGTTTTGAATTGCACTCTGACAAAGTTATTTTCCTTGGAGAATAGGACTCTGTTACTGAGAAGAATTTGGCAGTATATCACACAGTTACTGCTAGAGCCTTGAGGGAATCTTTCTAGTATCCTCACCATAAAAACCCAACGCAGAGTAGGGGTGGTTTCCTGGTGTGAAAACCCATGAAAATGTGGTGGCCTCCAGGGGTTTATCACTCAGCCTCTACCAATTAATGAAAATAACAATTTAATATTGCTATCAGTTTACTGTTCCAGCCCCTTCTGCTGCAAGTAAACAGATCTTGGTACATCTCTCTGGCTGCACCTATCTCTCCAGCTGTTGGAATGATGGGTTGTTCTATACGACTCAAATTTTCTAATGGTTGCAGGAAAAGTCACTGATTTTGTTTGTGTAAATTTTTATTGGCATATAAATGGGAGTGAAGACTTCTCAGTTCCTTTTACGTTGGAGCTGAAATGAGAGGTCCTACTCAGTCTCTTTTAAAGGTAAACTCATTGTAAGTGGTTTAATTTAAAAGTAAAATAAAATGGATATTTATGTGTTGACTCTTTTGCCAAATATCTTAATGCAAAAGTCTGGATTATCTAAAATAATCTAGTTAAGATACCCGAAAGTCAGTTAAATAGAAATCCCCCAAATGTAATAAACTTTTACTTTAAAAATAAAAGTATTTATGGAATAAAGAATTTGAAGAATAGTAGGAGTACAAAGTGCTCTGAAAAATGGTATTAGAATAGATGGCAAGGTATTGATGTCAATACCTTACCAATTTTAATTATCCCTGCATTTTCTTAGCAAACATTAAAATATTTATCTATTTTCACTAAAGACATATGACTGCAAAAGTCATAGTTTAATTTATTTTTTGCTGTTTTGATTGATTGATTTAAATACTGTCCCAGAGAGACTTGCACAACTTTTGAAAAACATTGCCGGAGTTAATAATAATCCACAGATTTCTCAATTAGTAGCAACAATAGTTTATGATAAACTTTTGTTTTCCAGGAGATACCAAAATATGAAGATTTTGGCAGATTTAAGTGAATATTAATTCAATCACAGGAGATTTTCAGGGCTTTGTTAAATGTTACTAATATAGATATTCCTTTCCAAGATAAGCAAAGTAGAATCACACAGTATACATTTGCAGATATGAGTAAAAATGATTCTCTAGTGAAAGAAAAGTATGTGATTTTTTTTTTGCAAACATATCTTTTTATATTAACTCCAAACAATTTCAACTAAATTAGCAACACAGAAAAATACAAAGTCAAGAAATGTTACATGTTGCCATCTTGAGTATGAGCAATTTTATAAACAATTTCTAATGAAAGAAATTATAATTTGATAATATTGTGTATCATAACACACTATTAATTTATATATTGCCAAATTTTACTTCAAATGGGTATTTATTGATCTCAAAAAGGCAAGTTCTCTTTTCCTAACATAGACGTATATTTTTGTCTAAAATAAATGTTTTTTAATTTGATTGTATTGGGAAGTTACTGTTAACATTACGACAGATGTATTTTATTTCATGCTTTTAAATCTTTTGATGAGACATATGGATTAAAATTCTAAAGAAACATGAAAAAATAAAAATAGTAAATCAAGGCTGGGCGCGGTGACTCATGCCTGTAATCCCAGCCCTTTGGGAGGCTGAGGCGAGCAGATCACGAGGTCCGGAGTTCAAGACCAGCCTGGTCAGCATGGTGAAACCCCATCTCTACTAAAAATACAAAAATGAGCCTGTCATGGTGGCACATACCTATAGTCCCAGGTACTTGGGAGGCTGAGGCAGGAGAATCACTTGACCATGGGAGGCAGGGTTTGCAGTGAGCTGAGATGATGCCACTGCACTCCAGCCTGGGTGACAGAGTGAGACTCCATCTCCAAAAAAAAGAAAAAAGTAAATCATAAATAATAATAATATGCTTAATGGGTTTAATAGACAAGAATTAGTGCTATCTTTTTTAAAAATCAGAAAACATTAATTTTATTTCTTTTTACTTCATTTTTAAAATTATATTTAGTTTTATCTTAGTGCTGACTAATTACATAGAAAATAATAAGCACAGTCAGGTGCGGATCAAGCCACTGACTCTAGCCTGGGTGACAGAGCAAGAGTCCATATCAAAAAAATAGAAGAAGAAGAAAGCAATAAGCACATAAAATACTATTATTTAAAATGAATACATAAATACTAATGTTATAATCTTATGTTTATAATTTTATCATAAAGTTTGATTATGTAAATTACCCAAAAAATCACTTAAAATATGTGTTTTTTAATATATTTTAAGTAATTTCATTATATTATCAGCTTAATGTAATTTATAAACGTCTTAATTAGACCAACTATTATTCTACTTGTAGAAGAATGTGTGTGACATTACCTGTTACCAAATGGACTGTTAATTTATGTATTCAATTTTTTTCCTTCTTATGTAAGGTAGTATCTCAGGATCCTCACAGAAACACCTACTTACATCTGTTTGCATGTATAGGAACTCAGGTGCAGATGTTTGCAATAATTCTAATTTTATGCTATTCTATATTATGTGCTAAAACTTTTTAAAAAATACATTTTTACTTTGTTTCTAACTTTCTACTCCTAACCTAAAATGATACCTCTTATATTTTGTTTGATATGCCTTTAAATCTGTACATAAATTTTTAAGCTATATGTTTTTGCTTCATGTTTCTAGGTTTTAAAGTTACGTAAATAAGATATGCTTCAAATTTTACTTCCCTCATAATGTTTTCACTTAACAATTTTTAAATATGTGCATCTAGCCTGTTCTTTTTAAATGTTGCATAACATCAGTGGTATAAAATCTAAAATATTTTACATAATCATTCTTCAAAAAGTAGTCAGCTAGGTTGCCCCGACATCTATATTGTCAAAAATAGAGCAATCCTCCTACTAATTTGTCAGGGATGTAAGTTCATGATGAATTTGCGTTGTTGTAAAGTGCAGGAGATTTCTCCAGGTGGCCTTGAACTAACCTAGTTTTCCTTCTTTCTCACTTATAATTCTCAAGAATAACTGTGGAATGTGCTGGGAATGTAATATCCTCCATTAAGCGGGAACTAGCGGGAAGAGTTAAGGCTCTGCTCTAGTCCTCTAGGTCCTCAACCCCGCTCCCCAGAAACCGATGTCTTTCATTGCATTAGCCCAGCACTTCCCAACATCCTGTGTAACTGAATGCAGGTCTGGATGCTCTCCACTCAGAGTGCTGCGAGAAACAAAGTGACTTTACTACCCAAAAGTAGTAATGGGGAAATGTCCAATTCCCATCCAAAGCAACCACTTCAATTTTGGGGAAGAAAGCAGGGATCTGAAAAGAGAAAACTTGATAAGGAATGCATGCAGGGATTTTGAGTACAGCGTCTGTGTGTCTTGCACTGTGGCTATCGTGGTAACAGTCCACCTGGATCTCGGACTGCTGTCATCTCAGAAATGTCAGAGTTGTTAACTACTTTTCTGAAGTAAACTCTGGAATTTTGCCACTGGATCTCCAGTCTTGATTTTTGTGTATCAGTATTAGCTCCTGGAACTTCTAAGAAGGCACAAGTTTAGAAAATATCCTACAGTTAGATACATGTGAATAGAGTGTGTGTGTGTGTGTGTATATATATATATATATATATAGTGAGAAAAGGCGGGATATTGAGTCTATTTTAAAGTGGAGAAAAAAGTCTTCTGCAGTTTGCTTCAAGGTTATTTCTTGAAACCGATGGGAAAGGAAAAAAAAAAAGTTTAAAGTGCATTTTGACGTTAAGTTGCCCAGTTACCTTTGGGATACATAACTCAGAGCGAGCTGCTTTCTGGGTTCTCTCAGCTAGGGTGCAAATGGGGCATGTGCAGTTGAGACTGTCTGTATATGCCCCACACAGATTTTCTGAGCCTTGGAGGACCACTGATCATGAATCCTAGGTTTCTGTTGTCTCTTGTCACCTCTCTGTTAGTAGCAGATGCACTTCATGTAACTTGTGGAGGGCAAAGAGTGAGTTGTTAACCCATGCACATAGACAGGCTGCTTCACATAAGACCTGTGACTTTTTAATTTGTCAGTCAGAAATATTAAATTTATATTTAGAATGGTTCTACCAAACTAATCTTTCGGTAGCATTTCGCATCTCCAGATATTTTGTCATTTCAGTTGGTGTACAGTGGTAATATGAATGACCTATGCAACCTGTTTTGTCTATTAGGTGAAACTTTACATTTCTCCTTATGAAAATTGATAATTCACATCTTGTGCCTATTTTACAAATTTACTATTTTTTTCTGGTAAATTAACAGGTGCTTCTTACATATTCTACAGAAGAATCTCTAACTTATTTTACTTTGACTTTGCTTTTGCCATATTTATTTCTTTGACTAAATGATTCTTCGATGAAGAGAAATCATAATTTTGTTGACAAATTCATTTATTTCATGCCTTATGATACTTAGACTGAAGATATCTTTTTCCACAAATATATGTATAATATATATTTGGTATATTCAATACCAAAAATTTGTCAATTATTTATACTGCTATCTTTATTATATGGGAAATTTTGATAATAATAAAGGTGTTTCTTGTGTTGTTATTCTGTTTCACTGATCTGTTTGCTTCAACACAAATTAATTAATTTGCAGTTTTTAGTGACTCGGAAACTTTTATTTATATTTACATTTAAAATTAATTTAAAGAAGTTTAGCAGATAGAAAAGTGTACAGTCCTAAAGGTAGAGAATAATTACAAAATGAACACACATGTCTAACCACCGTTGAGGTGAAAGAAATGATACATTACCCTCTGAAGGACATTCGAGGTCTTCCTTGATTTCCTACACAGTCATTACCTAACTGTGCTCACTATATATTAATTTGTTTGTTTTAAACTTTATGCAAATAAAATTATGCAAAATGAATTTTTAATCTTGCTTTTTTCACTCAAAATTATGTTTGTGAAATTTATTCATGCTGAATGTAGATGTAGTGTCTTCATTAAAAAGTCGTATTCCATAATAGAAATAAGCTAAAATTTTTTATTATAATGTAGCTAGTATTTTCAATTTGGGGCTATTTGAAAAAGGGCTGCCATGAATATGCTTGTCTTCATCCTTTGACACACATATTAACAAATGTTTGTTGGAGATACACCTACAAAGGATAATTGTTGTATCCTAGCGTATGCCATAAAATACAAGGAATTCCTCAAAGTGATTTTCCCAAACTACCCTCCTTTTGCTCAATAACTTTGTTAATGCTTGGTGTAATCACATTTTAATTTTAGAAATTATGGTTTTGGATGGTGGTATCTCATTTTGGCTTTAATTTTAATTTATCTGATAATAAATGATTTTGAGCATCTTTTCAAATGTTGACTGTGCATTAGAATACACAAATTGTCTGACTTTTTAATTTTTGCTGTATCACTTTCATTTTTATATTGTTTTATAGGGAGAATATATATTTGAGGTGATGTAGATATATAATACATTAAATATTGAAACTAGTGTATAAATTATATATATTTCAGTTTCATATGCTGAAAATGTTTTCTCTGTGTCATAGTTTGCATTTTTACTCTATTAATGGCATTCTTTAGTAGAACACAGTATTTTTTTCTTTATAGTTTGTGTTTTTGTGTTATGATTAAGGAATCTAATTCAAAGTCTACAATGTTATCTTTCAGAAACTTTTTTGCTTATACCTTTAAATTTATATCTGAGTCTGGCAAGGACTGATTTTTGTGTATGGTCAAGTTTTTCTGTTTTGTTCTCATAAGACTACCTAATTGATCCAGGTCTTCCTTTCCATTTCTCTGGAGAGCTATCTTGGCCAGGTGATATAAATCAAGTGACTATAAAAGTGTGGGTCATTTTCTGGACTCTTTGTTAATGCCTCCAGCAGGCAAATAGGCCCCATTAGGCCCACTTTTCTGGGATTTTATTCTTCCTTTCTTGAAAGTTATCAATACTTTGATAATTCTCTAAGACCTTCAGAAAGGTTGTATGTTTTCTGTTATTTTTTCCATCTAGGTATTTTCAGTGACCATGTAGTTCTGAAAGAAACTTCTCTGCCACATAAAGAAAAAGAACTGAACATTTAGTTTTGCTTTTAATTAAAAATAATTGATTTATACTATTTGCCACTGTTTCTAAGTATATTAAATTCACAAATTTTTCCTTTAGTCCATTTGGTAGATTAAATGGATAAAACGAATCATTCCTATTTGCACAGGACTGTCCCCATTTTAACGCTGTAAGTGCAGCATCTTAGGGAACTCCTTGGGCCCAGGCAACCTGAGACACTTGTTTACCATCTTAATATCGGCGCATACATTGATAGATATTCTAATTTTATGTTTTTCATTTATTGTTGGGATAAACTCTACAATATACTCAAACTTTAACCTTAATTGTATTCTAGTACTAAGTAATTTTTTAAAAAAGAGTTTTATATTAGTTTAGGTTAGGTTTCACTACACTTAACAGATGAACCTAAATAATGGTGGATAAATAAAAAAATTCTTTTTATTTGTTTCTCATGTTTTGAAATTCGAAAACTGGTAGGCTCCAAGTTGGTATGGTCTATTCTCCATGAAGTCAAATTCCCAATTCTCTCTTACATTATCTCTTCCTCATAAATGGCCTTCATTCCAAACCACTACTCATGGTCCAGCATGTCTACTAGAGTTACCACCAGTAAGCCATTAAGCAGAAAGTGTGAGAAGGCCTCCAACTTTCCATTTATAAGAACATTTCCTATAAGCTGTGCAAACCACTTCTACTTATATCTTTTTAGCCAGAATATAATCACATGGTCGTATCTATATGAAACAGATATTTAATATTTTCATGGACTTTTTTGTTCATTGTGTGTTTACTATTGAAGAAGAATGGCTATTTAATAAAAATTAAGTATTTGCAACAGATATTTTAGAATAAAATGAGTTTATATTCTTATGTTCTTTTATTTTGATATCTGATTTGGGGACCTAGAATACATAAGCATCACAGAATTATGGAAACAGCTCTTTCTTCTTTTTTTCTTTTCTAGAAAAACTGGTCTCTTAAAGTCTGTTAGAAGTTATAATAGTGTTTGGCCAGACTTGGTGTCTTACGCCTGTAAGCCTAACACACTGTGGGAAGCCACGGCAGGAGGAGCACTTGAACTCAGGAGTTCAAGATCAACCTGGGCAACATAACAAGACTTTGTTACTATTAAAAAAAAAAAAAAAAAAAAATAGCTGAGCATGGTGGTGCACACCTGTAGTCTCCGCCCCTCAGGAGGCTGAGACAGAAGGATCCCTTGAGCTCAAGAAATTGAGGTTGCAGTGAGCTATGATTGTTCTACCACACTCTAGACTGGTGACAGAGCAAGAACGTGTCTAAAAAACTAAAAAAGAAAGTATTAAAGAAATTCTTACAGTGATTGCACCTTCAGCCTTTTAGCAAAAAATATATATATATATGTATATATATATATATTCATCTAATCAAATGTTCTTTTCAATTTTTTGTGACAATAGCTAAATTGTATACTTTCTCAGAAGTTTTATTAGTTTATTAGCTTATCAACTTTATTTACAAAATTTTTAGTCATATTATTGTTTTATAGTAGCCTCCAAATTTACATCCTGAGTTTATTTTCACTCTTCCCTAACTTCCTTTCTTTCTCTTGATGAGTCTTACCAGAGGTTTGAAGAGCTTGTGTTTTGTTTTCCTAATTTTTCTAATTTCAACTCCTATTTCATAGAATATTTTCATTGTTCGCTTTTTTTCATGAGGTCCAGCTTTCCATTTTACCTTAATATTTATTATTTCAGAATCTTAAATTTAGTGTGAAATAGCTAGATTATCCATTTGCTCTTTTAATCTGAAGATTGCATCTTTAATTTTATAAATTAGTTTGCATATTACCCTCAAACTTTCTCAGTTCTATTTATTTTATCTCTGTGTGAATCTTCAAGTGATTCATGTCTTTAGATTATCCAACAGTGTTTTTGTTTTTCAGTACTTTCTATCTCCTTATCAACTGCTGATGCTTCATTGGAGAGTTCATCTACCTATGATTCCTTGTTATCTACTAGTATATTTATCCTGTTTCCCAAGCAATTATTAAAGTCTATATTTCAATGATTGAACTTTTCACACCTATTCCTTTTCAGTTGGTGTTTTTTTTTATATCTGCTTTCTCATGTGCAGGTTTTCAAAATCTTTCCTTATATTCCTGAAGATATTTATTATGCTCATGTGAAATCTCATTTCCATGTGATCTTTAATTCAGGTTCTTTTAAAATAAGATTTTCAAGTTTTTTATATTTATTTTATGCTTTTTTTTAATCTTTTCTGAAATATCATTATATTCCACGTGACTCCTATTCTTCTAGAGTTTAAGCTGTTTTTGATGGAAGTCTATAATTAGTGAGATAAAAATTCTAGGCCTTGACTTCTGTTTCCTCTAGTGAGTTTAATGAAAAATGGGCATGTCATAGTTTGGAAAGCTCCTATTCCTACAGTCTTGACTTTATAACCTATTTGCAAAACCAAGCAAACTTGTCTCTTGAATCAAACACTACTTTTCCTCAAGAGTTTCCCTCATCTTGAATGTGTTCATGTCTGTGAGAGTTTGCAAAATGATACAGAGAAAATACTAGGAAAAAGGTATGATTTCAATAAAAATCTACTACTACAACCTCTCAACCTAACTAGGGTCTGGTGACATCCAGATGTGGTAAGGAAAGAGCACAAGTTGAAAGTTCTACTTTAATTGATCTAAATATATGTGGGGTCTGGCCATACTCTACTATGGGCTGTTTCCTCCTCAAACTACATCACTGCATTTTTCAGTCCTTTTATGTTTACCACAGTTTTTACACTTGATTTTTAGGTCTTGCTACTTCTGTTGGAAGAATGATATACTCGAGTTTGGGTACAATGGAAAGAGTAAACATAAATTTCAATCCTATTTTACAAAAGGAAAACCAGCCTTTTATAGAATACATTTTATTTACAGTTATGGATATTTTTGTATTTAATACAAATATTCTGTCATAATGAGTATTTCTTAATAGAACCAATATACTAAATTCAGCTGAAAATAAATTAAAGGAAAACATACAATGCATATACTACACACAATTATATAACATTTATATATAAATTTATTAAGTATATGAAAATTTAATTCATATATATTTAATTCTTTTTTTTTAGTATTTAAAAGTAAAAGCAATGGAAATTAGGTATTTTTACATAGCAACATATGTGCTTCTTGTGTTATATTCCTTAGTATTCTTTAGCTATTTTAAAACCTTAGCTATTTGTATCCTTGTTTTGTTATGATGACCCCAAACCCAGGGTTATCCCAGCTAATTTGCAATAGAAACAGCCTATGAAGGGCATTCTGTTAGCTCTGAGGCTATGAGTGACAAGAGATGTATAAAATCCTTGACTTTTGGCAAGAAGAGGCTATTGTAAAGTCTAATTATTATCAGAAAAAGTGTACCTTAGTGGATTTCCTTATTGAATTAATTTTGTAACTACTTCCTTTAGTTTTGCACTTCATCTTTTTGAATAGGCTCATAAAAACTGATTTTCAGATTATCAAATATTTTATTCCTCATAGATTTTCCGAAACATGCTTATTGCACATAGTAGAGGACATATATTTGGGATTTTGCTGGATAACACTGTAATTTTCTCTAAAATCTTGATTATTACTGATAATCACCCTACGCACATATCTGATGTTCTTTTTAATTTTAACAAAGAACCACTCTCAGTTGTTTTAATCAGTTACCCACTGTGAATGATATGTTCAAATAGAACCAAATTCTATCATGTGTATGGTAGTGTCTTACCAGTTGATAGAAAAGTATACGATAAATGTTTGAACTAATTTTAGTAACTAATTTTTATTACTAATTTTATTAGTATGTATCATTTATTCATACTGATCTATTTTATAACTACAAATTAGTTCATTTTTTGAAATTATTTATTATCAACAGATTTCATATGTATTAGAAAAATATCTAAATGTCCTTTTGCCTGTGTAGTATCGTAGTAGAAACAATATGCTTTAGCTTTCTTATAGACCCTATCTGCCATTTTAGTCAAGTTTTAAAAATTATATTTGCTTACTATAAAGGATACACTTAAAAAGTTGTATTATTTTGGTCTCTGTATTGTTTGCATGTGGCAAATTGTGTAACAATGCTCTTAAGGAATAACTTTTGGAATAAGACACTCATGCTATTTGTTAATAGTGGGGTTAGTATCAACTTTTTACCATGTTATAGAATTTATTATGGATTTATTATGAACCATATTCATCTCATCTTTCTAATGATACATTTTTTTAATGACATGAAATTCAAAATATACAAAAGTATGTGAAATCTCCAAGATTAAAATATTCTTACAAATGTATCTAGCTTCATTTCATAAAATATGTGAAAACCTTCCCAACAATGCTATTCTTATCTTTAGCTAGAAAATGTATAAAGATAGGAAACTCTTGAAATCTTATGGCAAATCATCCCATTTTTGACAGGTCTTCCCTATTAGTTGTTTCTGCTACAAGTCAGTCCTAAATATATTTTCCATTTCTTCAAGTTCTATTTTTTACATTCTTACTATAGAAATCTACCTGCTTTCTAAAATTGTAATTCTCTAGATATTTCTTTTATAGAGATCATCTTCCCTTACAAATTTCCCAAGTTATATCTTTCTAATTGATATAGAAATTATCACTGTTTCCAGATGGGTTCCACTTTTCTTAAGCCAGTGAAAATTTATGAGCTAAATTAAATTTACCTAGCAGAAAATGAATATATCATGTTTCTTTCACTGTTGATGATATATTATTAAATGTAGCCTAAGGTCATATATGTTCTTCGAACAAGAATGTCATATTTTATCTTCTCTTAATTAACTCATTTTTGACTATGTGACTAGAAAGTCTTTTTGAAAGCATTGAATTCTATTCCAAATCTAGACTGCTTTAGTATTTCTCATTTTTTAAAGGACTGGGGAAAGCTAAAGGCAACAGTACAAGCAAGGCCTTACTTATGATAAATGTGCGTGTATTTTTCAAAAATATATTTAATTCAATAATCTAAATTATCACATGTTCAATTCTTTGGAGTTCATTTGAATAAACTTTATGGCATCCAAAAACTGAAAGATAGATATTGAAGAGGAGACACCAATCAAAATTTAGAGTATTCTATGTATGCCTCTAAGATGGAGAGCAGGCATGATTTAGAAGCATGGGGTGACATTTTAATGCTATTGGTGATGTTCTTATTCTTAAAGTGGGTAACTCTATTAAGTGTTCATTATTTTTTTCAAAACAAGCATAAATATTATACATATTATTTAATGTGTACCTAATTATACTTATGAAAGTATAATTTTTCAAAAAAGCTAAAATCATAACTAATGCTAATATAAACTAAAAATACATCAAATATTTTAATTTAATTATTATAGTAGATATTAATAAAGGAGAGATTCAGAAAAACATTTAGACCAATTCAAAAAGCAGTTGAAAACTGTGTGATTAAAGGCAACTTGATAAATAAATGTCATTACAAGATTATGGGATCAGATACATCCCTAATTAATATCCTGTAAAAAAATGAAATGTGTCTTTAGCCCACATGATATTGTCACGATGTGCAACTCATATATTTGCCTTGTTCCCACGTTTTTCGGGTATTTTTTTTAAATAAGTTTACAAACTTAAAAAGAATCAAACTAAAATTAATAAATTAAAAAATTTATATTTGTACAAAAAAAGATTTGCTTCACTTAAAATTATTATTTAAATAATATTAATAACCCACATCTCATTAGATATTAAGACATTTTCTTATATTTTCTTAAATTGTCTCTTTTATCAATGTTTAAAATAGAAATGAAGATGGGAATATTAAATAAAAAATTAATTAGTAGTATCTTAAGAATGTTTCTTTTTCTGCATGACTCATCTAGTTCACAGCTGTTTGTTGTGTTCGATAGCGTATCTTGTACATGTTGAGTGTCGCTCTGAGAATCTGAGAATATGAAGGAAATAAGATATAATAATTATTTCTTCTTGTTGCATTTACATTTTAGTGGCAGGAAGTAGATAACACTTAACTAAAACCAATAACGGAACTTCAGATAGTGATACATGCAATGTAAAAAAATATATAAAATAATAAATAAAATTTGGATAATAGGAGAGAAATATGGGGAATGCATTAAAGTAGACTGTTTGTTTAGGTCAGTGAAGCCTTAATGAGAAAAGCTAGTTGTGCTAAGATCATTTGAAAACACAAGTCACCTTATGACATGTGCTTCTGAATGGAATAAGTGATAAAAATTGCATCTTGCAATTAAAAAAAATAGATAACTAATATACATCTCTCAGATAAATTGAACTTATCTAATACACTGTTCCATCAAATTTCCAAACAGAAAAGGCTGGTGTTTCTATCCTGATATTCTGTTTCAAAGCCATTTTTCAAAATGTAAAACAAAATATGAATTATCTTTGGGGTTGTGGGAATGCCATGGATTATAGTACTAGATTAAGTTTAACAAGATTGCTGAATCATATTGCAAAACAAACCATGATTGCTGTTTAATCTTAAGATGTGGTGAAAGTGTTTATTATATCTTTATCTCTGTTGCTATAATTACCATTAATCTTTAGGGCTTGAAATGAATAGCTTCTTTTTTTATTATAAAAGTGATACATGTACCTGGGAGTAAAATTTTAAACCTTATACTTGGATATATTATTGAAAGTAAAATTTCCTTCCCTGCCATTCTTCAAATTCTTGCTCACATTTGTCATTTTCTGTTTTTGGTTCATCTGACATGTTATGTTCAGTAGATTTGATTAAGCTTTCCCAGATTCAGATATAATTCCATAGTATATATACTTTATTTTCTCTAAATGAAATACTATGATTGAATCATAGAGAAAGAAATATGTGTATGTTACTGAGCTTATGCTACTTGGTTCAATTTTCAAGATCAGATGGAATATATCTTCTTTTCCAACTGACTGGAATGTTTTATCTCATTTTTGAATTTTCAGTTTCTTGTTCATCTTCTTCCTCCAATCCCTCTTACACTTGAATTGCTATTATTTTTCTATTATTTTGTTACACAAAAAATTTTAGTTAATAAACCACTAACATGTTTATTTAATCAAACAAATAACTAATATACTTCCTTCTTTTTAGGTGCATTATATGGCTGTTGTCCTGGGATTTTTTTAAGTTGCAAATTTGGCTACTCTTTAATTCTAATATCTTACACTTTCTTGACTCTTTTTTTTTTTTTCATTCATATTGCAGCACTCCAGAAACATATTAGATGCTTGCATGTTACCAATTATTTTCATTTTATCCTTTTACTAATTGATAATACGTGGCATTTTATGTGGAAAATAATTTTTCCCAAGAACTGTGCAGACATTGTTGTTTCTAAATTCACTAATGACCACTTCCTCCCCCAGCATTTTTTCCCCCTTAGTTTGGGTTTTCCCAAAGGAGCCTTTTAAGCAAGAATTTTATTTCAAATAGTTGATTTTGGAGACGAATCTAAAAATATTTGCAGTGTAGATGGGAAATCTCAGAGAAAAGGGAAGGCAACCAATAAAAGGTTTGTTATCAAGTGAATTATCACAGTGGGTATCTGAAACCTTATCCCACAGAGGATCCTTGAGAATCAGTGTAACTGTTGTGCCTCAATGTAACTCCCCCTGAAGAGTGAGAAATTAGGGATATTTACTCCCCAGTTTTTATCATGCATTGAACAGGGCATTGGATTCCCTGGCATGGGTTCTGATGAGCTGAGAATCTTAGACAAAGAAACTCAGGTGCTGGCAGTTGGACTTTGAGTGAGGAGTTGGAGCTCTGACTGCATATACTTTCTTGTTTATTTCTACATAGTCTGTCATCTTGTATCTGTTTTCCTACTCTAGAAGAATTTATGGAATTATCTTTATTCTTTGAATTTCAAAATTTCAGAAGAATCAATCTGTGTATATGAGGATCATTTAGTCTAACATTTGGTAGTCTAAAGTCTTTCTTTAGCTCTGTGAAAAGTTATTCTGTTATTATTTTGATTATTTGCTTCATCCCATTATCATTCTTTTTTTTCTTTCAGAAGCCACTATTAGACAGATGTTGGTAGATTTCCTAGACTTTATTTTCTCACACAAGTATTGATTTTTCCCTAAACAATTGTGTTTTATGTTCTGTGACCTCTATCTTCCTTGCTGCTTTTTTTCACAGCAAGCTGTTAGGTTTTATATATTCTTTTTTATCTTTTTATAGAAGGAATATATTCGGAGGACCTTTTAGCAGCATTCTCTGATTGTCTTGCTCCCATCTATGGCCTTATTCTCAAATTAGTCAAGGTATTATTGAATAGATGCTTTATTATTGTGACAGCTCTTTCCAGAGAAAACTTCCGACGCAGGATGCAGAGAGTGGTTTTTCAACTCTCAGCAGCCACTCTTGTTTTTTGGTATATGTCAGCTATATTTGGTACATGTTAGGTATATTTTATTACAGATTTTCTTAGTTTTGATGTTAAATATTCCTCCCTCCTTTTATATTATTTAAAATTGTAGTTGATTTACCTAGAAGGATATGGAGTAGTTTACTAATTTTATCTCAGGTTAACTCGCCTTAAAGTTAATTCATATAAATAGAATCTAAAAACTGGACTTTTTTTTGTAAGTAGCTTTCTAAGGAGCTTCTTTTTTTTTGTATGTAGCTTTCTTTTTTTTTTGTAAAGTAATTTCTTAGTTACTAATATTTGTACTTAGTTTCAAAATGAAGTGTTTTCATCTTTTATTTATTTTGTTGTGAGATAGGGTGGGTCTCCCTTCATCACCCAGGCTGGAGTTTAGTCATGTGATCATAGCTCACTGCAGCCTTGACCTCCTTGGCTTAAGCGATCGTCCCACCTCAGCCTCTTAAGTTGCTGAGACTACAGGCAGACACCACCATGGCAGGCTAATTTTTTAATGTTTTGTAGATACGGATCTTGCTATGGTGCCAGGACTAGTCTCAAGCTCCTGGGCTCAAGTAATGCTCCTGCCTCAGCCTCCAAAAGTGCTGGGATTACAGATGTGAGTCACTGTGCCTGGCAAAATGATATTTTTCTAATTATACAAGTGCTATAAGTTCATCACAGAACTATTTTAAATACATGAATATGTATAAAAAGTAATGCCAGAATATCTATTACAACAGCTCAGATGTTACTTAATCTTAGGTAGTATTCTACATATATATTTTCACTAGTGCATTCTATTAAAAATATTTTAATGTGCATATTTTCATTATTATAATTTATAGTAAAGAGATTAACACATAAGTTTTTTAATAAAATCTATGTTTTTAGTACTATGTTAGGATTCCCCAGAGGAACAAAACTAATAGATGACATGTATATATCCTATTTGATTATGGATTTTTTTTGTTGCTCCTATAGCCCTAATTATTTAGTAAATGTGTATGTATGTATACACACATATATACACACACATATACACACACAAATACATATATTTCAGGTTGTAAATTATAGAAAAGGGCATGTGTATATATACATACATAATTTATACATACATATGTGTGTATACATGTACCCTTTTCCATAATTTTTGATCTGAAATATTGTGTCTATTGTGGACCTAATTCTAAAAATGAGACTCATAAGTCAAGACCATGGCTTATACCCATTAAACCATTCGAAGAAATATTACAAAGGCACCAAGTAACAGAGTAACTGGTTGTAATGAATTCAGGATTTGAGCCAAATGTCCAGCTCATTTAGTCTGATTTTAAATATATATTCTAAAAATCAGCTGGGCACGGAGTCTGTAATCTCAGCACTTTTTGGGAAGCCAAGGCAGGAGTATTGCCTGAGTCCAGGAGTTTAAGACCAGCCTGGGCAACACAGCAATACCTATCTCCACAAAAAAATAAAAAATTAGCTGGGCATGGTGGTGCATGCCTGTGGTCCCAGCTACTCAGGAGGCTGAGGTGGGAGGAATGTTTGAGTCCAGGAAGCTGAGGTTGTAGTGAGCCATGATTGTACCATTGCAGTCCAGCTTGGGTAACAGAAGGACTCTTTCTCAAAATAAATAAATAAATAAATAGAGAGAGAGAGAGAGGTAGAATTAGGTCTAAAACAGACACAATATTTAAGGATAAAAATTACGGAAAAGATAGGTACATACATATGTAATATGGCTTACGGCACATATATACATACATATAAACATGCATATATATAAGCCGTATTGTATGTATGTATATATGTGCCCTTTTCCATAATTTTTAAGCTGAAATATATAGAGAAACAAAGCTAATAGGTAGTTATATGTATATATCCTATTCATTTATGGATACTTTTTCATATATATAATATAGTTCATTATATATATGAAATTATATAATATAGTTATATAATATAGTTATATATGTAGCTGCCTATTTGAAACCTTCAGAAAATAATCAATTGACTTAAACATAGTTTTGACAAGCCTTACTTGCATTTTAAGAAAAGGAACTACAAAGTAGATTAAACTAGAATGAGGTAGAGATTACTGTGAATTCTGTATTTATTTGTTTTATTTGTATTAAGGGAGTAACAATTAGCTTAATTTAAAATTTGAATATTTTTCATCTGCAAATCATTTCCTAAGACCGTAACATGCTTTCTAGTTTCTAGTTTATTTTATTTTAAATTTAAAATCTCATCTGCTATTTGACACTAATATTATCCTGATTTTTAATAATAATTTGTTAAATAATAATATTTATGATGGTAATGATGGAGGCTAAAAACACGAAATAAGAAAAAGATTTTGAGTCTGTGTGCTTATGTTGAATAGAAGTGAAATAACCAATGTTAAGAAGTGTGAAGAAGGTAAATGGTGTTCCCTCTAAAAGAAATTGCTTATTAGGAAAGAAATGCTATTTTGTTTTCAAAGGCAATTCAAGTGTAGAGAGAAGAAAATGTGATTATTCATACACATGTTCAATTTGAGATTTTTTTCTTCTATGCTTTCGAGTGGTAACATAGGATCCTAGTTTAAATGAGATATTTGCATTGAATTTGTAGACATTGTATGTCTCTTCTATATTAAGACTGTTCAATTAGGAAAATTACAGAATAATCTACAATTAAAACAGTAACAACAAAAAGTGGTCCACACATGGGAACTGATTGAAAGATACAAAAGAGGTCATAATGTTAGAATGAATTGAGAAATATAAATGTTTTTCAAATAAATATGTAAAGGAGGCTGATAAGAAGTCTTCTTAGATGTAAAAGAACCAAAAGATTGCTTTGATATGGACACCAAAGGGGAAAAAAAATTTAAAAAACATGCTAAAGTATGAAATATGACTAAAAGGAGAAAAGAGGAGATTTGAATCCTAATAAATAACATTTTCGTGTTGTTTGATTGTTAGGCAAGCTTTTACTCTGTCATCCAGGCTGGAGGGCAGCGGTGCAATCACGGCTGGCTGCAGCCTGGACCTGCTGGGCTCAGGTGATTCTCCCAACTCAGCATGCTCCACCATGCATGCCCAACTATTTTGTGTGTGTGTATATGTAGAGATGGGGTTTTTTCATGCTGCCCAGGCTGGTCTCAAACTCCTGGAGTCAAGCCATTCACATGCCTCAGCCTCTTGAAGTGCTAGGATTACAGGCATGAGCCATCACACCCAGACTAAATAATGTTTTAACAAAAGGTGTACTATTGTTGACTTAATTAAATTTTAATCAAGTAATAAAAGATACATTACCTAGGACCAAAATAAAATATAAGAAGACAATGCAAGAAGCAAGAGATCCAATTCTCACTGGAAAGTATAGAAAGACTATAACAAGTAATAAGTATGTAGAAGGTAATCATAAGCAAACAAACAAAAAGAAAAAAAAATTGATAGACTGGGTGCTGTTGCTCAAGACTATAATCCCAGGACGTTGGGTGGGTGAGGAGGGTAGATGTCTGGAGCCCAGAAGTTCAAGAGCAGCATGGGCAACTGAAGAAAACACATCTCCATAAAAAAAAAATAATAATAATAAGCCAGGAGTGGTGGCACATGCCTGTGGTCCCATCTACTCAAGAGGCTAAGATGGGAATATCACCTGAGCCTGGGGAGATTGAGGCTGCAGTTAGCCATTATTGTGCCACTGCACTCCAGCCTGGGTGACAGAGTGAAAACTTGTCTCAAAGCAACAACAACAAAAAAGGCGTGGTAATTACAGTCTTAATTCAAACCTGAAAATAGTATTATATTAGTCAGAAAAAAGTAAATAACAAAAATAATAATTCTTGACATTTGTTTCATATGCAAAATATTTCACAGAATATTTTTTACAAATTATTTTCACAGAAACTGTCACTTGCATTACACTGTAAAATTTTCCACATCATACATCATATATGTGGGCTTTGACTTGTCAGTTGGATGCACATATGCAATGATTAGAGTTAACAAAAGACCATTGGTTTCTCCAGAGGAAAAAGGAAAACTTAATTTTCTAAAAGCAGTCTGCAGACTAGGGGCACACTACCTCAACAATGTCAGTGCAGAAGAAAAGTGCACTCTGATGGGGGGCATTGGAGAGTTAGAGATTATAAAATTAAAAATCTCAGGTCAAGAGAGGAGAGAAGAGAGTGAAGTATAGAGTCTTGACAGAATGATCTTTTAGCCCCATATCATCATTCTCTCTTAATTGACTAATTCCAGGTAGTTGGTGGGATGGCACCAGCTTGTCTGTTGGTGGTCAGTTGGGGAATTTCTAGCTAGAGTTGTTTTTGATGTTGTTTTCAGGAATTGCTGTCTGACTAGGTTGCAGATGAACAGGTTTTGCAATACTCTACAAGGACACACGGAGCATGACTGCTCCCTCACCCTACCATGGCCTCTTGGTTCTACTTTTCACTATTGAGACGAGGAGTTCATATTTTCATCTTGTCTGTCAATTGAAGGCACGATTTGACATTAACAAGGCCTTATGAATGCATCCCTAGTGTCATTTCAAAAGGATTTTGGAGTAGGTAATTGTAAATGGAGTTACATCATAGAAAAATGTGTGATCTAAGTAGGTTTAACAGGATTACAAGAGCCCACCTGGATAGTCAGCACAGTTTATATATGTTGGGTATTGATTCTCTGTCAACTTTTCTTAAATCTGAACTAAAGTTGTGCGTGCTGGATATAATATCATCATTAGTACTGCTTCAACTTTAGTAGCATTTTAGCTTCCTCAGAACTCAAGGTTGGAAGAGTTGATTTCATGAACTGTCATGAGATGGTAAACTAGAGTTCTTCAAACTTAAAATTTTTTCTGACATTATTTCAATCATTTCATGTGCCATAACAGTTAAAAATGGTCAAAGTATACATGCTTAGATAATCAGCTATCACCCTGCTTGTTTGACTAATTAGCTAGTGATTACTTCCATCAGATAAAGGTTCTCTGGCATGCCATTAAGTGTATAAAGACAATAGAAGGAATTCTCAGTTATTCTGTAACACTCAATACAAATCCTTGCTTGCCATAGCTTATTTGTAAGAAAATCACAAAGCTGTGCTCTTTCTGGCACGTAGCGGGTAGTATGCTATTCTACCTCCTTGTTATGACTGGTTGTTACATTTAAGTAACTTGCTTTCAATGGAGCTACCGCCACATTTCTTTGAAGGACCTGTGTTTTATCAAATTAAAGTAGTTTTGACAAATCTTTGACTCCAAAACATATTAGTCCGCTAGAGGAGAATGTTCCTACTTATTCTGAGCTAGTCTTTTCCAAATGTATCTACGGAAAAGGAAAAAGGAAGATTTAACTATATATAGCAAGTATGTGAATAAAATTCATATACTGTTGACTAGGAAAAGAAAAAATGGCTTTCATAGATTATTTCAATAAACTGTTTTATTAATCAGCACTTTAAAAATATCTGAAATGAGTAAGACTTTTTTTTTTTTAGTTACAACATTTCAATTGGCTTTATTCAGGATTCTGCAATTGGGCATTTCATTTAATAAAATAGAATAAGTGTTCAAATGAGCTGAGCAAAAGAAGTTAGATTTATAGACAGACAAGGACTGAAGACAGCAGAGGCAAAGAACAAAGAGTGTATTAGTCTTTTCAAAGCTATTTTTTTTGTAACAAAACAATAAAATAATAACTGATAGCTTGTATCAGGTTACTTCAGCCTTCTTTTGTGTAGGCATTAAAGCAGAGGGAACTTCATTACAATGCCCACTGAAGATTTAAACTGGCCTGTTTGGGTAATTGGCTGAGTTTATTTGGATTTGGTGATGTTGAAGTTTAGCATGGGTGACTCCGTTTTGATTTTTAGTCTAGTATGTTGGGGCCTAGACTTTTTTTATTTTTATTTTTTATTTTTTTATTATACTTTAAGTTCTAGGGTACATGTGCATAACATGCAGGTTTGTTACATATGTATATCTGTGCCATGTTGGTGTGCTGCACCCATCAACTCGTCAGCACCCATCAATTCATCATTTATATCAGGTATAACTCCCCAATGCAATCCCTCCCTCCTTCCCCCTCCTCATGATAGGCCCCAGTGTGTGATGTTCCCCTTCCCGAGTCCAAGTGAGCTCATTGTTCAGTTCCCACCTATGAGTGAGAACATGCAGTGTTTGGTTTTCTCTTCTTGTGATAGTTTGCTAAGAATGATGGTTTCCAGCTGCGTCCATGTCCCTACAAAGGACGCAAACTCATCCTTTTTTATGGCTGCATAGTATTCCATGGTGTATATGTGCCACATTTTCTTAATCCAGTCTGTCACTGATGGACATTTGGGTTGATTCCAAGTCTTTGCTATTGTGAATAGTGCCGTAATAAACATACATGTGCATGTGTCTTTGTAGTAGCATAATTTATAATCCTTTGGGTATATACCCAGTAGTGGGATGGCTGGGTCATATGGTACATCTAGTTCTAGATCCTTGAGGAATTGCCATACTGTTTTCCATAATGGTTGAACTAGTTTACAATCCCACGAACAGTGGAAAGTGTTCCTATTTCTCCACATCCTCTCCAACACCTGTTATTTCCTGATTTTTTAATGATTGCCATTCTAACTGGTGTGAGATGGTATTTCGTGGTTTTGATTTGCATTTCTCTGATGGCGAGTGATGATGAGCATTTTTTCATGTGTCTGTTGGCTGTATGAATGTCTTATTTTGAGAAATGTCTGTTCATATCCTTTCCCCAATTTTTGATGGGGTTGTTTGTTTCTTTCTTGTATATTTGTTTGAGTTCTTTGTAGATTCTGGAAATTAGCCCTTTGTCAGATGAGTAGATTGCAAAAATTTTCTCCCATTCTGTAGGTTGCCTCTTCACTCTGATGGTAGTTTCTTTTGCTGTGCAGAAGCTCTTTAGTTTAATGAGATCCCATTTGTCAATTTTGGCTTTTGCTACCGTTGCTTTTGGTGTTTTAGACATGAAGTCCTTGCCCATGCTTATGTCCTGAATGGCACTACGTAGATTTTCTTCTAGGGTTTTTATGGTAATAGGTCTAACATTTAAGTCTCTAATCCATCTTGAATTAATCTTCGTATAAGGAGTAAGGAAAGGATCCAGTTTCAGCTTTCTACTTATGGCTAGCCAATTTTCCCAGCACCATTTATTAAATAGGGATTCCTTTCCCCAATTCTTGTTTCTCTCAGGTTTGTCAAAGATCAGATGGCCGTAGATGTGTGGTATTATTTCTGAGGACTCTGTTCTGTTCCATTGGTCTATATCTCTGTTTTGGTACCAGTACCATGCTGTTTTGGTTACTGTAGCCTTGTAGTATAGTTTGAAGTCAGGTAGCGTGACGCCTCCAGCTTTGTCCTTTTGACTTAGGATTGTCTTGGCAATGCGGGCTCTTTTTTGGTTCCATATGAACTTTAAAGCAGTTTTTTCCAATTCTGTGAAGAAACTCATTGGTAGCTTGATGGGGATGGTATTGAATCTATAAATAACCTTGGGCAGTATGGCCATTTCCATGGTATTGATTCTTCCTATCCATGAGCATGGTATGTTCTTCCATTTGTTTGTGTCCTCTTTGATTTCACTGAGCAGTGGTTTGTAGTTCTCCTTGAAGAGGTCCTTTACATCCCTTGTAAGTTGGATTCCTAGGTATTTTATTCTCTTTGAAGCAATTGTGAATGGAAGTTCATTCCTGATTTGGCTCTCTGCTTGTCTGTTACTGGTGTATAAGAATGCTTGTGATTTTTGCACATTAATTTTGTATCCTGAGACTTTGCTGAAGTTGCTTATCAGCTTAAGAAGGTTTTGGGCTGAGACGATGGGGTTTTCTAAGTATACAATCATGTCATCTGCAAACAGGGACAATTTGACTTCTTCTTTTCCTAACTGAATACCCTTGATTTCTTTCTCTTGCCTGATTGCCCTAGCCAGAACTTCCAACACTATATTGAATAGGAGTGGTGAGAGAGGGCATCCCTGTCTTGTGCCAGTTTTCAAAGGGAATTTTTCCAGTTTTTGCTCATTCAGTATGCTATTAGCTGTGGGTTTGTCATAAATAGCTCTTATTATTTTGAGGTACGTTCCATCAATACCGAATTTATTGAGCGTTTTTAGCAAAAGGGCTGTTGAATTTTGTCAAAAGCCTTTTCTGCATCTATTGAGATAATCATGTGGTTCTTGTCTTTGGTTCTGTTGATATGCTGGATTACGTTGATTGATTTGCGAATGTTGAACCAGCCTTGCATCCCAGGGATGAAGCCCACTTGATCATGGTGGATAAGCTTTTTGATGTGCTGCTGAATCCGGTTTGCCAGTATTTTATTGAGGATTTTTGCATCGATGTTAATCAGGGAGATTGGTCTAAAATTCTCTTTTTTTGTTGTGTCTCTGCCAGGCTTTGGTATCAGGATGATGTTGGCCTCATAAAATGAGTTAGGGAGGATTCCCTCTTTTTCTATGGATTGGAATAGTTTCAGAAGGAATGGTACCAGCTCCTCCTTGTACCTCTGGTAGAATTCAGCTGTGAATCCATCTGGTCCTGGGCTTTTTTTGGTGGGTAGGCTATTAATTGTTGCCTCAATTTCAGAGCCTGCTATTGGTCTATTCAGGGATTCAACTTCTTCCTGGTTTAGTCTTGGAAGAATGTAAGTGTCCAGGAAATTATCCATTTCTTCTAGATTTTCTAGTTGATTTGCATAGAGGTGTTTATAGTATTCTCCAATGGTAGTTTGTATTTCTGTGGGGTCGGTGGTGATATCCCTTTTATCATTTTTTAATGCATCTATTTGATTCCTCTCTCTTTTCTTCTTTATTAGTCTTGCTAGCGGTCTGTCAATTTTGTTGATCTTTTCAAAAAACCAACTCCTGGATTCATTGATTTTTTGGAGGGTTTTTTGTGTCTCTATCTCCTTCAGTTCTGCTCTGATCTTAGTTATTTCTTGCCTTCTGCTAGCTTTTGAATGTGTTTGCTCTTGCCTCTCTAGTTCTTTTAATTGTGATGTTAGAGTGTCAATTTTAGATCTTTCCTGCTTTCTCTTGTGGGCATTTAGTGCTATAAATTTCCCTCTACACACTGCTTTAAATGTGTCCCAGAGATTCTGGTATGTTGTATCTTTGTTCTCATTGGTTTCAAAGAACATCTTTATTTCTGCTTTCATTTCGTTATGTACCCAGTAGTCATTCAGGACCAGGTTGTTCAGTTTCCATGTAGTTGAGCGGTTTTGATTGAGTTTCTTAGTCCTGAGTTCTAGTTTGATTGCACTGTGGTCTGAGAGACAGTTTGATATAATTTCTGTTCTTTTACATTTGCTGAGGAGTGCTTTACTTCCAATTATGTGGTCAATTTTGGAATAAGTGCGATGTGGTGCTGAGAAGAATGTATATTCTGTTGACTTGGGGTGGAGAGTTCTGTAGATGTCTATTAGGTCCGCTTGGTGCAGAGATGAGTTCAATTCCTGGATATCCTTGTTAACTTTCTGTCTCATTGATCTGTCTAATGTTGACAGTGGAGTGTTGAAGTCTCCCATGATTATTGTATGGGAGTCTAAGTCTCTTTGTAAGTCTCTAAGGACCTGCTTTATGAATCTGGGTGCTCCTGTATTGGGTGCATATATATTTAGGATAGTTAGCTCTTCCTGTTGAATTGATCCCTTTACCATTATGTAATGGCCTTCTTTGTCTCTTTTGATCTTTGATGGTTTAAAGTCTGTTTTATCAGAGACTAGGATTGCAACCCCTGCTTTTTTTTGTTCTCCATTTGCTTGCTAGATCTTCCTCCATCCCTTTATTTTGAGCCTATGTATGTCTCTGCATGTGAGATGGGTCTCCTGAAGACAGCAGACTGATGGGTCTTGACTCTTTATCCAGTTTGCCAGTCTGTGTCTTTTAATTGGAGCATTTAGTCCATTTACATTTAAGGTTAATATTGTTATGTGTGAACTTGATCCTGCCATTATGATATTAACTGGTTATTTTGCTCATTAGTTGATGCAGTTTCTTCCTAGCCTCGATGGTCTTTACATTTTGGCATGTTTTTGCAATGGCTGGTACTGGTTGTTCCTTTCCATGTTTAGGGCTTCCTTCAGGGTCTCTTGTAAGGCAGGCCTGGTGGTGACAAAATCTCTAAGCATTTGCTTATCTGTAAAGAATTTTATTTCTCCTTCACTTATGAAACTTAGTTTGGCTGGATATGAAATTCTGGGTTTAAAATTCTTTTCTTTAAGAACTTTGAATATTGGCCCCCACTCTCTTCTGGCTTGTAGAGTTTCTGCCGAGAGATCTGCTGTCAGTCTGATGGGCTTCCCTTTGTGGGTAACCCGACCTTTCTCTCTGGCTGCCCTCAAGATTTTTTCCTTCATTTCAACTTTGGTGAATCTGGCAATTATGTGTCTTGGAGTTGCTCTTCTGGAGGAGTATCTTTGTGGCATTCTCTGTATTTCCTGAATTTGAATGTTGGCCTGCCCTGCTAGGTTGGGGAAGTTCTCCTGGATGATATCCTGTAGAGTGTTTTCCAATTTGGTTCCATTTTCCCCCTCACTTTCAGGCACCCCAATCAGACGTAGATTTGGTCTTTTTACATAATCCCATACTTCTTGCAGGCTTTGTTCATTTCTTTTTCTTCTTTTTTCTTTTGGTTTCTCTTCTCGCTTCATTTCATTCATTTGATCCTCAATCGCTGATACTCTTTCTTCCAGTTGATCGAGTCGGTTGCTGAAGCTTGTGCATTTGTCACGTATTTCTCGTGTCATGGTTTTCATCTCTGTCATTTCGTTTATGACCTTCTCTGCATTAATTAGTCTAGCTGTCAATTCTTCCACTCTTTTTTCAAGATTTTTAGTTTCTTTGCGCTGGGTACGTAATTCCTCCTTTAGCTCTGAGAGGTTTGATGGACTGAAGCCTTCTTCTCTCATCTCGTCAAAGTCATTCTCTGACCAACTTTGATCCGTTGCTGGCAATGGGCTGTGCTCCTTTGCAGGGGGAGATGCGCTCTTATTTTTTGAATTTCCAGCTTTTCTGCCCTGCTTTTTCCCCATCTTTGTGGTTTTATCTGTCTCTGGTCTTTGATGATGGTGACGTACTGATGGGGTTTTGGTATAGGTGGCCTTCCTGTTTGATAGTTCTCCTTCTGACAGTCAGGACCCTCAGCTATAGGTCTGTTGGAGATTGCTTGAGGTCCACTCCAGACCCTGTTTGTCTGGGTATCAGCAGCAGAGTTTGCAGAAGATAGAATATTGCTGAATAGCGAGTGCACCTGTCTGATTCTTGCTTTGGAAGCTTCCTCTCAGGGGTGTACTCCACCCTGTGAGGTGTGGGGTGTCAGACTGCCCCTAGTGGGGGATGTCTCCCAGTTAGGCTACTCAGGGGTCAGGGACCCACTTGAGCAGGCAGCCTGCCCCTTCTCAGATCTCAACCTCCGTGTTGGGCGATCCACTGCTCTCTTCAAAGCTGTCAGACAGAGTCATTCGCATCTGCACAGGCTTCTGCTCCTTTAGCTGAGCCCTGTCCCCAGAGGCGCAGTCTACAGAGACAGGCAGGTTTCTTTGAGCTGCTGTGAGCTCCACCCATTTCGAGTTTCCCAGCGGCTTTGTTTACCTACTTAAGCCTCAGCGATGGCGGGCGCCCCTCCCCCAGCCTCGCTGCTGCCTTGCGGTTAGATTGCCGCAGACTGCTGTGTTAGCAAGGAGGGAGGCTCCGTGGGCGTGGGACCCTCCCGGCCAGGTTTGGGTATATTCTCCTGTTGTGCCGGTGTGCTTACCGCGCAGTATTGGGGTGGGAGTTACCCGATTTTCCAGGTGTTGTGTGTTCAGTTCCCCTGGCTAGGAAAAGGGACTCCCTTCCCCCTTGCGCTTCCCAGGTGAGGCGATGCCTCGCCCTGCTTCAGCTCTGGCTGGTCAGGCTGCAGCAGCTGACCAGCACCGATTGTCCGGCACTCCCAAGTGAGATGACCCCAGTACCTCAGTTGAAAATGCAGAAATCACCGGTCTTCTGTGTCGCTCACACTGGGAGATGGAGACTGGAGCTGTTCCTATTCGGCCATCTTGCTCCGCCCCCTGGTCGGGGCCTAGACTTTTAAAAGTACTTTTCATGAGGAACTTTTGAGATATAATTGTATAATTTACTTTTTTAACACTTACACAGGCAACATGCTAGATTACCTTTAAGAGAGGGTGAAATTGTTTGATTTACTGTGTTTTCAATTTGAGTGTATGTGCTCTTGTGTCATGTTTTGGAACAATGTATGTTTCAAATAAAAAAAAATGTAACTAATTGCATTATGTAATGTAACTAAATCCAAAAAATATTTATACAATTCATCCACAAAACTTCAAGGCATTTTGTTATGCAATAATGTTGTTCAATTACTACATATAAAAAATTAAAAGCAAAAATCAATCATTTTTAAAAAGTTCTAAGATGTTAAAAATCTTATGTTCTAAGACTTTTTCCTGGGCAATGTTTTCTATGGCATAAAACATCTATATGGATAATTTTCTGAAGAGAAATTAATGGAGGAAAAAAATTATTGTATTTAATTTATATACATATGTGTATATACAATATGTAATAAATATACCCTTATACTTACACACTCATGTAAGCAAATATACATACATATAATATAAAGGAAAACAAAGGGCAATTTTAGAGGGGATTTATCTTAACAGTTAAAGAATAGAAGGAATTTCTGACAAAAGGAAATATTTTAAAATATTGTATGTTTACTTTTACATTCTAATAATAATACTGACAGCTAAATTACTCTATTCATTGAAACAGGATGAGGAAAGGTCATTACTGTTTTTCACTCAGCACTTTTAAATGTTCACGCACAAACACAACACACACACACACAGGTTGGGGCAGGGTTTTTAGTTCTAAAAGGTATTTCAGTGTTTATCATTTATTTCATCTGGTTTCTTCTAAAATTGTTTATGCCTACAGCTTGGGAAATTATAGTTTAAGTGGAATAGTTATTTCTTTGTGCCACACTTTTAGAGCAAAATTGGAAATCACAGTTTGAATCCCTTCTTTCTCTGATTCTTAAATGCAAAATCTACTAGTCATAAATGTCAGTTTTACATTGAAACAAGTCTACTTAAAAATATAGTACATACAAAATTGAAAGTGTCTTCTTTGTTCTTTCCGACAAGTTGAATAATGTTGAGTCAAAGGCATTTTGTTGTTTCTTTTAATACTATTAAACTTTAGTCTTATATGTGTTATCAAATAAGCTTACATTTCAAGTTTAAAATCTTTTTAAAACATGCCTTTTCCTTCCTACTGTTCTTTTAATTTTGCACATTATTAGCCTAATTCTCCAATCCACAGGTTTACACAGGGGGTAGGGAAAATTGCAATTCTCACCCCATAGGAGCTTTGCCTTTCTCTGCAAGTCTGTTCTACCCCTAAGACCCAGGAGATGTTGAGGAAGCAGTATGAGTCCCCTGGCAGAGTGATCTACTCCTAGTCTGTGCTACATCACATCTTAGTGTGTCATCTGTTTGTGTGTGTGTGTGTATGTGTAAAATTGTGATATTGTGCCATCATACAATGGCTCAATAACTTGACACCTGGAGGCAGGTGGAATGTATTGCTTGTAACAGGGAACTAAAAATGGTTTTGATGTGGAGATAAGTTCCCCCCCCATAGTTAAGGTGGAACCCCATGGAGATGATAAGAAAAATAAAACTGTAAATGGAGTATGATCTTTTTCTTTTTTTGCAGTCTTATTATGTTGCATAATCTTCTAAATATGTTATACAACATAAGAAACATTTTACTTGCCTTAAACATTGCATTATATTGAGAATCATAGTGCAAAAAAACAGGGTTAAATATCTCAACAAGCAGTGAAACCAAGTACTCCAAATATTGTGTAAATTAAGAACATCTCTATAAAGTATTTTAGGACACTATGTCTGGGACGAATACTTTTCCTAAAATTAATTCTAATGACTGAACCTTAATTAGACATATTGCATGACAGAATTTAATAATAGTTAATAAAGAAAACCATGCATTAGGATCTGCAAATTTTGAGTGAGACAAAATAGGAGTGCCTTAATGACTAATAAAAATAGAAAAAATAAAAAGAAAACTGATATGTAAACCTACTACCAGATTTCTGTATCTTATTTCAACCTGTAATGGGGAGATGAAGGAGAATATAGATGGATTATTTCCCCTAAAATATTCTTATCTCTCTTTCAAGTTAGTTCAAGTGTCCAAAAAAATAAAACGGAGAGGGAAATGATAAGCTTCATTAATGAGAAGAACTAGAACACTTAATTAGTATTTTTTAAAAAAGCATTTCCTCACATATTGCAGTCATTTGTGTTAGTGTGGTAAACACATCTGTGGAGTATACAAGCATCTGTGAAGTGCTATAATTGTTTTTGGTAATAGGTTCTTCAGAGCTAACATCTCATGCTCTGCAATTCCAGAATATGTGATGCCTCTATCTAGATGAAGAACTCACATTATAGACCCATATCCCTGTCTCTCCCTATGCCCACCATCACTATTGGTTTGAAACATTTAAAAAATCTAAATACATACCAAATGTGTCACACAGATTTTCCTTCTCTAGACTCCTTAAAAATTCTACCTGTCTCCAAGACCTCTGGTGGCCTTTGAATCTCTATTTTAATGTTTCAAATATCTATACAATTAGTTGACAAAGAATTGTTTCAAATCAGATTTATTGTGATGAATTTATACTTAATACTTGGAAAAACTATGATGTCATGTTCATGCATACTGGCTGTATAAAGGAATGTCTAATACCAGTGAAGCATCGGAGGGATTGAGGACCAACTGAGTATTTCACATTACTAGTCTAAGCATTTAACAAAATCAATTCTTATTCCTAATGTTGTTGAAAGAGCACAGGCCTTACGATGGGATACACTTGCTTTGGAATACTTATCATTGTCTTTAAATGTGATTTTGACTCAGTTTTCATTAATTTCCTTAAGCCACTTTTTCTCGATCATGAGAATGATTATTTATGAATGCAAAAGCTGTGCCAATGTTAGTTGTTCAGTTCCCTGCCACCTTTCCTTTTCAGTGCCAGCTGAAGTATCAAAATATGAGAATACAAATGATATGTTTATATAATTGTAACATTATCAACATATTTTTAAAAAGCATTTTGAAATATGGCTCTATTGTCAGAACTCAATAGTGAATAGGAAAAATTGTAATTTTCTAATTTGTTATTAATAATTCATGTCTAAGACATTTATAAAAAGATGGGTAAATGAATTAGTTTTGTGTTTTCTTATGACATTGCAAATTATCTCACTTTGGAAATGTTACCACTTTTCCGGCATTTTGATTCTGAATGAAAACTACTTAAATCATTGCAATTGACAGTATCCAGATTTGTTAAAAGTAAAATACCACTGATAGAGGCAGGAGGAAACCAAGTGGCTAGGCAGATAGGGGAGGATCCCCCAAGAACTGAAAGAGATCAGACACATTCTTCAGTCCTAGGCCCAGTACAAACATCATATATCTCTTAATTTCCTGGGCCCAGTACAAACATCATATATCTCTCAATTTCCTGGGCCCAGTACAAACATCATATATCTCTCAATTTTAGAAAAAACCCCACCTGGAAAAATCCCTGATAAGGACGCAGCCGTTTGTGGTTTTACTGAAAGCGCGGGAACAAATAGAAAACTGTTAATTGTATAACTTAATATGTTAACCAATTGTAATTGTAATGTTGTAACCTAAAGAATTCCCTTGTTCCTCTGTAACCTTACAAATCCTGTTTACATCGGGCTATAAATAGCAAGCGCACGCATTGTTCGAGGCCCTCTTATCTGCTGTGGAATGGAGGGACCAAGTTCGAACTTGCAGTAAAAGATCCTTGCCACTTGGCTTTGACTCTGGACTCTGGTGGTCTTCTTTGGGGAACAAATGGTCTGGGCATAACAGAACCTCCAAACCACCCAGGTCATTGTGCACAAGGAGCTTGCCTAAACACACCCACAGGGAAAAATTCCACCCCTTAACACATGCACAGTAAGGGAAATAAATCAATGTGGAGTGACTCAGACTAAGGGCCTGCATGTGCACTGGATGGATGGGATGGAGCCACCAGGAATTCATGTCTTATGCATGGAAGGAGCCTGGCCTCTTCAGCTTCTGTGTGGAAGTCCTGGTACTCTGTTGTGAGGGGGAAATCTGCTTGGAGAACCCCTTTCTTTCTTTGCAGACAGCTTTCCTTTCACTTAATAATTCCAACCTCTTCACCCTTCAGTGTGTTCATATGCCTAATTTTTCCCTGTCCTGAGAAAAGAACCTGCATTTAGCTGAACTAAGGAACAAAAATCCAGAATCATTTTGGTGGTCTGTATGGTGACACATCAGAAGGGTGAGTAAAATGCAGACACAAAAATCACTTTTACTTTTGTTTCTGAGCTTTCTCATCCTCAGACTTTTTCTGAGGGCAGGGACACTGTCCACTCCTACCGTTGTTCTCAGGGGTTGGGAATGTTGGCCTTGGTCCAACCCAGACGTTTCTTTGTCATTTTCCTTTTTTTTTTCCTTTTTTTTTTTTCCAGAACTGTAATGACATTGATCTTTTCTTTTACAATACTGGGGGTGTTCCACCCCCTACCCCAATGGCCACGGGCTCACATGCGTTACGGACGGGCAAGTGGTGGCTCCCGCCCCCCGCCCCTCATCCCCAAGGACCCTCTGTGTCCTGCTGGCCAGCATTTCCGCTGGCCATCCCCTCTTGCCAGATGCCCATGGAGTGTTTTCCCCTCTGGATGAGTCAGGAAGGAGGAGACAGCAAAAGTTCCTCTCCTTGTTGGAGAAATGCATTTGCATTAGAATAGGAGGTTCTTCCCCCAGGCATCTTCCCCGCCCAGCATTCAGACTGTTCTTTTTCCTTTTCTCCACCCTGTCAGCAGTTAACACAGCCTTACGCTGATTATTTATTTATTTATGTATTTATTTATTTATTTAATTTTCTGTACCAGGAGTTGATAGGTTGGCATGAAGGTAGTTTTTCTTTTCTTTTTTTTTGCCATCAGAATGGTAGGTATGGCAATTGCATTTGCACCAAACTAATAACATAGCCCTGTGAGTACAGGGGGCTTCTCTATGACAGAGGATTTTTTTTTTTTTCTTGAAAGGTGTTTGACTAGGTTAGGACCTCAATTCACAAGATACCCTCCTCTCCCTTGTTTGAGGAGGCAGCAAAGGAGCAACACTGCTGACTGATGGCTGCAGTCTGGCGAGGGACACCTGACACTTAATGAGTCCATGAAACCCCCTGAGGCAGTTCTTTTGTCCCAAACTCAATTCCAAGCTTTGGGTTGAAGCCCTAGGAAACAAAACTGGATTGGAGGGATCCAAGAAGCAGATGATGACAGAGGTTAAAAGGCATAGTGCATGTAAGCATGACTAAATCCTGCTGATTAAGGCAAGCCTCCCATTTCATACATGGAGGTCATGCCAATATCCATGGAATAACTGAGGTTCAGGGAACTTAAAGGTTATGACAGCTGGGGGCTGGGGGGCTGGGGTGGGGGAGTATGTGGGTAAGAGTAGATAATCCCATCCCCTAGATCCCCTGTTAACATGAGTGAAAACTGCATTGACACCCATGGTGGCACCCTGTTGAGGTCACCAGGCCTCGGAGATATAAGGATGGAAAAAAGAGAATGGATGCCTCCTCTCTCTCCCTCACATACTCTGGGTATTCACTGGGAAGAGAAAGGAATGAGGAGCGCCTTATCCCCTCTTCCCTGATTAGTAACCATTCATCTTCATTTTCAGTCTATAATTCTTTCGAATCCCTCCTGAGCCCCTGGGACTTTGAAACAAAAAACAAACAAAAAGCCTTCCTTTTCTTTTTTTCTCCTCTGTCCTCTCTTCACAGATGGGTGATTGTGTCCCCATACTACAGGACACTTTCCTTGGATGCATACTCCAAACCAGGAAAAGTTAAATTTCCCAAACCTTAAACTGGTTGGCTTAGAATTGAGCTTGGGGAAAGGGAACCCAGAAGCCCAACATGCTAGCAAAAAGGTAAACGTTTTTTTTTTTTTTTTTAACCACTCAGACTTTTGGCCTCTGTCTCCCTGTGCAGACTGGTAAAAGGAATGGTAAGGATCACACTGTTTATATTATCTTAAAGTTTTGATTAATGAAAAAGGATTTATGACATTAGTTTTAAGCTGTAGCCAATCTGACATGCTTGTCATGTCTTTCTATATGGTTCTATTAGAAAGAAGGATACCTTAAGATAATCTGCAGACCTAGGACCCCCATAAACCTGGTGTTCAAGTCAGTCCAGCAAACTGGTCAGTAACAAACTTTGCAGCAGGCCTCCATCTTGTTTTACATCCTTGGGAACATGACCTGTAACCACGTGGCAGTACTTTCCTTAGGCCTCTGCCATTTTACTGTAGTGACCCAGGTTCAATCCTGGCTTGGGGGATGAGTACTTTCAGGTTAATAGCTGTGTGAGTTTTGTCACTTGTTAATTCTCTTCCCCTCCATGAACAACTTCTAGCTTCCTTTCTTAAATCTTCCTTTTTCTGAGTTACCCTTAAAGATTCTAGATGTTGTAAAAACTGTTTACCTCCCTTTGAAAATATTTTGCATGCTCACGATTAAGTCAGAACCTTAATTAAGGCTTGTTGGTTTTACCTGTGAGGTTACTTCTGGTAAAGCACAAAAGCCAGAAATATTGGTCAATTGATATGGCTAAGATCAGGTAACAAGGGATTTAAAAAAAAAAGCTCTCAGCTTAATTAAAAGTGGACATCCAAGCTATAGGTATATTTAAAAAGCCTTTATGCTTTTATTTTCTTTGATCTTGTCTTAGTGGAAAAGGCTTTTTTCTTCTCAGTCGACTGAAATACTTTTCTCCACTTTGTCTTGCTACAATTAATGTATGTGTGAGTGGCCCTAATATAAATCCTGATGGTCTGTGACTCTTTGGAAAAAATGGAAAATGTGCCATGGATTCCATTTTAGTAGAAACCTGTGTTTTCCTCATAGGACTCCAGGAATTAGAGGCAGATAGATTTCTCTCAAAATCTGTTTTTGTCTTCTATTTCTGTTTATTAGACCCTAGAAACTGCATGCTTTCCTAGACTTACTCTTAAAGGGCTCCACCCAGAGGCCAATAAGTCAATTAGGAGATTGGCAAATGAAATATCTTATAACTGCTGGCTCTTCTTCTACGTGTAGTTACATGTGTGTTGTGTGTTTTGCCTATAAAAAGAGCTTTAATTAATTGGCTTAAAAATAGGCATTTAGATGACATATACTTTTAAGAAAAGGTAAAAGCTATAATACCTTTTAGTTCATGTGACTTTAATCTTTGAGAAATAAAAACAGTCTTAAAGATAAATGGTAAAATGCAAGTGTTGTTAAAATGTAAATAGGTGGTCTAAATTGTGCAAGTCAGATACCAGGTTTACTAAATGTTTTAAGGTTATAAACTGCTTCTTTGGTCTTTGAGACCTGTTTGACTTGCCTGCTTTACATCTTGGTAAGGTCTCAGGACATACAGAATTAACCTTAACTATGCTCGAAGGAGTCAAATTATATCAGCATCTAGTGCATACTTAAAACAACTTAACAGATTTTTTATTAAAGTTAAAATTGCTAAGTGTTACCATTATAACATGTAATTGAGACCACCGAAAACAGATTTACCTACAAGATATGTAACAACAATATAATGTGTTTTTATTAAAATAATTTAAGAAGGCATGGAAATGTACATTTTTGCCTAGGGTTAAATAACTGTTTTAAATTAGGTAAAATAAAACTAAAGGTTTAAACAAGTGTGAAGATTTCTATAAATGAACCTCACAAAAGAAATTCTGTGCATAAACATACTGACTAAATTCAAAAGGGTATTATATGATTTTTCCATAAATTGTGCATTGAAATAAAAGCACTACAAGATTCTCTTAAGGCACTAATATGCTCTTTAGTAAAATTTTTAAAGGGTTATACAAAGCTTATAAGAATCTAACCTCATGGGCAAACTGGTTAAGAATGGATACAATTGTCTATTAGGTTTCATTAGGAAATTGAGGTTTGGTTGGAGATGATGGTTTACTCCTACAATCCCAGCATTTTTGGAGGCCAAGGCAGACAGATCACTTGAGATCAGGACTTAGAGACCAGCCTGACCAACATGGTGAATCCTCATCTCTACTGAGAACACAAAAATTAGCTGGATGTGGTGGTGGGTGCCTTTAATCCCAATTACTCTGGAGGCTGAGGCAGGAGAATCACTTGAACTCAGGGGGCAGAGGTACAGTGAGCTGAGATTGCACCACTGCACTCCAGTCTGGGCAACAAAATGGAATTCTGTCTCAAAAAAAAAAAAAAAAAAACCAAGGAAAAAGAAAATTCAGATTGATATTAGTGGTAAACTAAAGTAAGGGTAAAATTAGACTTTCTCTCCCTTGTACAAATGTTCATGTACTAGTAAAGGATAATGAAAGATTTTCATTTGCCTTGCAAATAGATTGCCAAAGAAAAGAAAGTGAAGACAAGAGACAAACTGGAAAGCTAAGTCTTCCCTCTTACTGAGTAAAAGTTTTTGCTTTGTTTAAAAAATTTTCTGAGTCATTATTTTGGCTAAATAAATAGCTTATAGTAACCTGGAATTGTAGTTCATTATATCAAGTGTTTTAAACTTCTAACATATTTAATAGGCTTCCCAAAAATTGCAGTTTCAAGGTTATCTTTTCTGACACCTAGTTTTTGGATGCTACAAAGGGACCCTGGATCAAATAACAGGATTATTTGAAATTTTGGGGTATGGGGGATTGCCAAAATGATGCTTAATCTTCTTCACATTATATTTCAGTGAATAACATTAATATACATTCCAAAATTGTATGGGATTTCTAAAGGTCTAATGTCTGAGTATATGCTATCAATCCTAATTAACGTTATGTTAAGTTACTGTAAACCACAGAGATAAGCAAATTTCTTTATCAATCATATTTTTAACTGTAAAAATGCTGGACATTTTGTTATTCACAGACAGTGCCTTGTTTTGATCCCCTTCAAAAGGTAGTTTATGATAAGCTATAGAACTTTGACATGTGCTCTCAAAAGCAGGTTTCTGATAACTTTGGAGATTGTGACATTGGAATAGAGGAAAAAAGTACAGGACTCATGAAGTCCTGAAATGATCATGAATATTAAGCAGAACAAGAACTAACAGAATGGACCGAACTAATAGAAAATATAAATAATCTTTTTTTTTTTTTACCTTTTGCTTAAAACATTGTTGATCCTTGTTTTGTTTTTCAGAGTCAAGGAAACTTATTCTGAGCTATTTACAGCTTTTAAAAATTGAGTAAGGTATACTCTTGTGAACATAATTTGGAATACATTTCTTTATTTCTATCTGGTTTCTTCAGAATTTAGAAACTAGTGTGAGTATTCTTAACTTATGGCAATATAACTATTTGCATTAGTGTAATAAGAATCCATTTTCTTTTGCAAAGGAACACAGTTTCAGAAACTGGTCGTTTTACCAAGGCTTTTACTGAAAGAGTGTACTTCCCTTTAAGGAATCAAGTATAATTGCAAAGCCAATAAAAGCCTTTAAGGAAAACTGGCCTCATACCTTGTCTACTTAGTCCCTGTACAGGTTTCCTAACCTGCGGTGAGTAAAGAATGTCATGTCACTTTCTAACAGGGCTAGGAAACCTATGTACTTGGGAACTCATGAAGAGAGGAGTTTACCCAACTCATAGGCATTTGATGACACGAATGCACAGCTTGGCTCAGGTTTAAAAGGTTTTATCTGAGGTTCCTTGTGGAAGAGAGTCCCATCAAAACCAATTTAAAAGGCCTATGTAAAGATAATTATTCTTACTGCACTTTATGCAAATAATCAAGCCAAATATAAGGCTGAAGTTTGTTTTGCAAACAATATGGTCCTATCATGATTTGTTTATAATGAAAATGAGGACTGGAGAGAGAACAATTATGTTTCAAAAGTTATCATGCATTTGTCACTGAATTCTAATCTCATTAGTTGTTTTTAAGTTCTTTGTCTACATTTTAGACTAACCCTGCTTATCTTGTGAACCAACCAGTTATCTCTGGCTACAACTCAGGAGATACAAAAAGGAATCAGGATTATAAAAACCTGGATCAATATTCTAGTTCTGAGCAATTATCCTGCAAATCTTGCCTGGTGATAAGAATAAATAGGGTGCCCATAACCCAGATATTTCCTTTGGGAAAATAAGACCACAGTAGCTAAGCAAAGCTAAGCCCCATGCACCCAAATCTTAGTAGGCATAACTATAGTCAGTTACGTGGGTGTGGCAGCAGCCTTGGGACTTTTGAGCTGTCCTTACCCTACCCTATGTTTCATTTTGATACATGTCTTCTAATAACCCAGTTTGTATAAGCAATTTGTCTCTTCTCACTTTTAGGCCATGAAACTCCAAATGATCATGCAACCAGAGCCTCAGACAATACCCCTTTAACTGGGGACCCTTAGATTGGCCCCTGAGGGAGATTTAAGTGCCATTTTCCCAAAACAGCACCCCCTGTCAGAAGGAAGCAGTTAATATTGGTCATTGTCCTTATCCTCCAACCCACCTAGGTCGTTGTGCACAAGGGGCTTGCGTAAATATGCCCATGGTGAAAAATTCCATCCCTTAGCATGTGTGCAGTAAGGGAACTAAATCAAGTGGCCTGGCTCAGACTAAGCGCCTGTATGCACACTGGAAGGACAGGGTGGAGCTACCAGGAATTCGCACCTTATACAAGAGAGGAGCCTGACCTTTTCAGCTTATGTGTGGAAGTCCTGGCACTCCATTGTGAGGAGGAAACCCGCTTGGAGAACCCCCCTCTTTGCAGAGAGCTTTCCTTTCACTTAGTCCTCCTCACCTTTCAATGTGCCAAATATTTCCTGGTTGTGAAACCAGAACACAGCTTTAGCTGAACTAAGGAGTAAAATCCTGCATCACTGTTAAGAAAGCACTGTAAGCTTCTTTGAAATATATTTTTATGAAAATAGAAACTATAATAATTACTAGAATTGTGCCAAATTACATACATATCCATACAAAAAAAAAAAAAGAAAAGAAAATGCAAGTTATGACAATTTGCTTCTCAACTGTAATTTTGTTCCATACTTTACTTTTTCTTTAATGGAGTAGTTTCTAGGTGAAGATACACAATACTTATCATATAGAGAAAAATGTGGCTTCATTACAACTGATTTGCCAAAACTATAATTTCATCAGTCTGAATTTGAATCCATTATTTCATTTTGGTCAATTTAGCTTCAGTCTCAATTTTTGACATGGACTTGCATTTCATGCCCTTCTTGTAGGAGTTAGGGATATTTTAAACTCAAGATGTGGCTTCACATTTTACATTTTGATATTAGAACTCCACTTCTATCAATTGTATATATTAAAAATGCTCATTTGAGGAAGCTTTCTATAGATTTTGTAAAACTAATTTGAGAATTCTATTCAAAATTGTTAAATATCACTTATATAGTAACTACAACCAAATGATTCTTAGGGTTAAGCATTTTACTTATTCTGCTAAAAACGGACTTGCGCTTCTTAGACTGTGAAAGCCAATTATTCACTGTATTTTCACTTTTAATTTGTTTAAAGCAAGTGCATAAATAAGGTTTTATTAAAATTCAATAGTTATATGTATCCTAATTTTTGGCACAAATAAACACTCTCTCTCATTCATTAGTTGAGTCTTATTATTTTATTTCTTGTCAGAGTTCTAGTGCTTGTGGTGTGTGTGTGTTGTGTGTGTGTCTGTGTGTGTGTCTTTGATAAATTATCTATGATAGTTATGGAGGTCCTTAAATTACAGATTAAAAACAAAATAAATTTATATTTGCAAACAGGATCCTCAATACTATATTTTATTCTGAATGAGAAAAGTAAGGTCACTAAGTGTAGCAATAGATTCTAATTTTGCATGGATGATTAAAGTGGGTAAGATCATGGGATTTTTTAATGCTTCAGAGCAGATTACTGAGGAAAGTTGAGAAATCTTTTAAAAAACCGCAGAGGAGGTAACAACACTCTGAAATTCCTGCCTATTCACTGTAATTGTCTTTGGAAAAAAACATGATTTAATAATGATACACTTTGGACAGTGTTTTGTTGAGAATTAAATAGGCACCACCTTCCAGAGCAGTATCACTATTGTGGTATTGCTAAAGCTTTCCAAGTTTGACCATCTGTACTCCTAGACTTATCCTAAAGAAGTAAACAGCCTCATTGAAAAATCTCCAAATGTTTTGTCTTCTTTACAATTGCCTTGAATATGAATAAGAACTTTCATCCTTTGAACAGTGTTTGAAAGAATCTACCTGAAACACAGATGATCGAAAACCAACAGTTGTATAGTAATGGTATGTAGAAACTTCACAGAAGATAGCAAATCTGTTTCTCTAACTTTATGTATGAAGAAATAAATATGAATCAATTTTTACTTAAAATGTGTTAAAATATCATACCCTTAATCAAGAAACAGAATAAAGCCTTTTATTCTTTAAAAATTAACAGAAGATAATTTCTACTTTTTAAACTTTATTTCTGGCAATAAAGTATAACACTGTATTTGTTGCCTTTCTCCAAGTAACACACTATTCCATAACTTCCTTCCAAGAAGCATTATGCGTATGCCTTTTACTAAAGTACCAGCTACAGAAGTTATGCATTTCTCAGAATTTTACCTAAAAACTACCGTTATATTCTTTCCCTCTTTCATTTAGGCATTTAAATGAGATGGGTACTTTACAAATACTCATTAGTGGATATGATTCTTTCTCTAGCAGTCACCTTCACAGGAGGAAATAGAACTAGCATCGTGAATACATTCAAATTCTAAAATTGTATTCTTTTGAGAGAATAAAAAAATTATCTTCTCTTCTTTCTCAGTTTTAATTCATATTCTCTTTTGGCTCACAAAGGGGGCACAATTAGGTGAGGTGTCGTGGGGAAGAGGCCAGGGAGACAAAAGGGAAAGACATTCTCATTAATTGAAATTGTATTTCCTACTTGTTAATTATCTGGATGCTGAGCTACCTGACTTGAGAAAAGTAACTTTTTAAAATGTTGCCATGTCTTTGGAACAGATTATTAACATAAAGTTTAAATTTTAATTGGATTTTTGGTAAGTGACCTTTATTACTCCTGGAAGGGACATGATATACAATAACTACATAATCCCACTGGAGTCAAAAGAATTCTAAATGTCAGGATGGCATTGAAAGTGGGACAGGCTACGCTTCTAATTTTCAAAATCAAAATAGCAAAACAAACCATGTACAGTAAACTCATTGAGACAATGAAAATAAGACTACTGCCCACCAATGCATTACCCATACATATTTAGAAATATGTAAAAATAAAATCCAGAGCCTTTCATACTTAACCGCAGTAATGAATAGGACCTACTACGCATCTGAATTAAGTGTGATTAGATGTTCTTGGGGATGAGAAAAGTATTGAATTTAATATAGGCAATATTATACATATTTTATTATGTAAAAAATATATTATGTCACAATGCTACATGGGAGTAGGTTTGATGGAGTCATTGACACTGGAATTTACTCTGCAAAAAATTTGACTACTGCAACTCCACTAAATTTGTGATGAGGAAGCATTGAGTGACAGTATGAGATTGTTCAGAAAGTAATATAATGTGTACCTTCCCAAGAAGGAGGAAGTATGTCTGTGACAGGATAAACACTGTTTGGGGATTTTAATACTGTATTTCCTTCTTCCTAAAACGTCAGTTTCCTCTGATCATATTTAAGAGGTTAGCCAGCCTTATATTTCATTTCCTCAGGTTATGTCTAAGGCAGAGCAAAAAGTAAAGGAAGCAAGTCAGTCTAGTTTTTGCTTTCTGAATGTTTAAGCTCTGGAAAGAACTTAGTAAGTTTAAAGAGTAAGTAAAAATAACAAAGAGCCTGGTGCAGATGTCCAAATAGGTTCCAATCTTGCCACTGACTAAAGTATTTTATCAAAGAGAGACAAGCTGATAAGGAAGACAAATTGTTTTCGCTACCATTACCACTTATGAGGAGACCCGTGACAGGGCAAAGTATTCAGATTTATCATTTGACCTGAGAATTGAAAGCTCAAGGCTATTTAGTAATATATTTAGCATATATTTTAGTAAGAATAGTGTACAGGAGCAAGGTAAGCCTGTCATTCTGTTGCTAAATATACTCAGTAGAACCTTCAATTTTATCTGTGCTCTCGAGGGTTCTGGCTTTGAAGACTTTTTCTCTGAATGAAGAGATATGATCCATTGATTTCTCCCTTTCACAATTGTAAACACAAGTTTACGGGCCATAAACTATTTCTTCCTACTATGATCACTGTTAGCAAATTATTACTCTTACTTCAGCTTACAACTGGACCCAATTTGTATATAGACTTACTTCCATCAAAACATCTGCTTTGCTTCAGCATTTCTTTAAATCAAAACCTACTGTTGGATTCTATGTTAATATAGCACATATGTATTGGGTAATATACAAATGTATATGTAGAGTATAATTATGCAAAGTTATAAAAGTACATACACATGTATCACATATATACAAATTATGAATTATTAGGTAAACCACTTAAAGAAAATTTAGAATATACTTCTGATGGTTAGTATTAAGTGTCAACTTGATTGGATTGAAGGATGCAAAGCACTGTTTGGGGTTGCGTCTGTGAAGGTGTTCATAGAGAAGATTAACATTTCAGTCAGTGAACTGGGAAAGGCAGATCCACCCTTAATCTGGGTGTGTACCATCTCCTGAGCTGCTGGCACAGCTTGAAAATGCAGGCAGAAGGTGAAATGAGCAGACTTGCTGAGCCTTCCAGCTTTCATCTTTCTCCTGTGCTGGATGCTTCCTGCCCTCAAACATCAGACTCCAAGTTCTTTGGTTTTTGCATTCTTGGACTTATACTAGTGGTTTTCCCTGGGCTATTGGGCCTGTGACCACAGACTAAAGGCTGCACTGTTGGCTTCCTTACTTTTGAAGTTTTAGGACTCAGACTGAACCACTACTGGCTTCCTTGGTTCTCAACTTGCAGATGGCCTATCGTGGGACTTTACTCTGTGACTCTGTGATTTAATTCTCCTTTATAAGCTCCCTTTCATATATACATATATCCTGTTATTTCTGTCCCTTTACGGAACCCTGACTAATACAATACTTTATTTCCATTTTCAAATGGGAGGCATTAGCCAGTTTAGTTGACCATTGATTCAAATTTGAGGAGCATTATTTTTAACATGCGCTAGTCAAGGTTTCACTAGGCACTTTTTAAATTGCCCCAAAAATAAGCAACATCTTATTATTTATAAATTTTATTTTATTCCATAGCATTCATAAACAAAGGGTTTTATCTTTGTTAAAATGCTTAATCATAAACAGTTCACCTATAATTTTCTTTATTTTTTATATTGGTACATAAAATATGTCTAATTACATACTGTGGTTTTCATTATGTATATATATTCTGTATGTGTACTATATATAATACTATTCTAAATGTTTTATATAAATTATAAATATATATCTGTATTGTGCATATTATATATATTCTAAAATATATAATATATAAATACGTATGTATATTATATGTAAAATAATCTTAAAATCAAGATAGACATTACTTTTGGGAGAAAGAAGAGAATGTTAATTGGCAGCTGAGAGGGTACAGCATGGCAACTTTTGCGTTTCCAGTGATAATTTAATTCTAAAACTGGTGGTGTGGCTGGGCGCGGTGGTTCAAGCCTGTAATCCCAGCACTTTGGGAGGCCGAGGCGGGCGGATCACGAGGTCAGGAGATCGAGACCATCCTGGCGAACACGGTGAAACCCCGTCTCTACTAAAAAATACAAAAAACTAGCTGGGCAAGGTGGCGGGCGCCTGTAGTCCCAGCTACTCGGGAGGCTGAGGCAGGAGAATGGCGTGAACCCGGGAGGCGGAGCTTGCAGTGAGCTGAGATCTGGCCACTGCAGTCCAGCCTGGGCGACAGAGCGAGACTCTGTCTCAAAAAAAAAAAACAACAAAACAACAACAACAACAAAAAAAAACTGGTGGTGTTTAGGATAATTTATTGTGCTGTGCACGTATTATGTATCTTGTATCTTTTATCTCAAGTGAGAGACATCTTAAGTGAAATTTTTAAAAAATAACTAAAAAGAAAGCTTAATTTATGTAAATAAAGTATGGATAGAATCTTGGGGGTAAGGTAGGAGGGTTGTAGGAGTTGGCAAAAGACTGCAAAAACATGAGCTCAGACTGGATCCCAGATTGACAGAAATGATTGAGGAAATTGTTTGCAATGGCAAGTCATCTTTACACCTAGGTTAGTGTGGAATGGTTGAAAGTATCCTTTTGAGTCCTCTCTAAAGAAAGCAGAGTAGGTGATTAGTTCCATCGGTCAGCACTTGCTGTTCCTTAATTTAATTAACACAAAACAAAACAAAATAAGCAATACAAAAGTAAATCACAATAATCCTTTCTCTCCTCTTGCAGGAGAGATAGATGTGCAAACAGATGACTTTTTGACTAGAAGATTCTCAGTCTTCTCTAGTTCTGGAAGGGATCTATGGTGCAGAAAGCTGACCCTTTTTTGTCATTTAGATTGCTGCAACATAGGGATGACTTTTCATAATTGAGTGACGTTTTAGAGTTGCATCTGTAACTATTGTAGTAGTTTCAATATTTGTAATTTCACTTATGACTATAATTAATTGTTAAATGTAATTATTTAGAAATGCCTATCTTTTAAAACAAAATTTTGAATAAACTACTGCTGCTGCTGCTATTACCAGCACTACAACAAATATAATTATGACTATAGCTGGGCAGTATTTATTGAAAATTTATTCTTTTCCTTCCTAATCACATTGTAAATAATAAGCTTTTACTAAGCCCTTATTTTGTGTCTTTCACTATTTTACGTGTTTTGTATGTATAAACTATTTTAATATTATTTTATTCCTTTAAGCTTCAAAACATATTAATGAAGCAGCTACATTTAGTTACCTACTTTAGAGATGAGGAAACAAAAGAACAGAGAAACCCATAAAGCTATTATGTTGCATAAAACTAACATAACATTTTATAATATGCCATTAAAATAATTTGCATTGGAAGTGGGTGTTTTTAAATAAATATTGTTCTTTGAAGCTTAGAATATTGAGTAATAAATCATTTGAATAAAGTAACAGGCAACTCTTTATATATACATATTTTTTGGAGGATGGTAGTTCACTTACCCTTAAATAATTTTGTTATGCAAGTATTCTATACCTCAATAGAAAAAAAAAAAAAGCGAACTCTCTGGTACTGAATTCCTTAGTGTTGTCCAGAAGTCCAGCATTTTGCTACTAGAAGGAATCAATTAGGGGCATAGTATCTACCTTACTTAAATGTTATATGAAAATGCCCTTGAATATGGTTTTTGTCTATTTTAGATTGCATATCAATTTACAATTACAATTTACACTTAATTCATTTTTTTATTTAAATATGTAAGTTTTAGCAGGAAAACACTTACATTGAAAAAGATTCTCCTATGAGGTAGTAATCTGCCTCCAATTACTGTTCTCTCATAGAATTCATCAGTTTTCTCTATTGACTTTTTCTTGTATTTTAATTGTAAAAATAGCACTTTTGGAAGAAACCTATTATTGCATTAGTCATTAAAATGTTTGGAAGAAAAGCTTCAGCAATCACATCATGTTTCACCTTACAGTTCTAGAAGACAAAAACCATCATTGTGTTACCAATGTGCCCTCCTATAGCATAGTTCCTAAATGATTCATCTTTATAAAAGCTGTTTTTTAAGACGGGTAAGAAAGATTTAAAAGAGAAGAAACATGATCTCATCTTCTTTTCTACAATCCATAAGCCAGTTCAGAACAGGAGAGTGTTTTAAGCAATGCTATTTCATGCTGAACTTGAACAGCACAGAGAAGATTATTTTTCCTATAGAAAGGAAAGTCAAATGGCCAAAAGCTTATTACTTGCTACATAGTCCAAGACACAAATATGAGTAGCAGGTATTTTCCAAATGAAAGTGCCACATAAAGGCAGCAGTACAGTCAAATATGAAAATTTTTCAAATAATCTGATATATAAACACAAATACTGAAGGAAAATACTTTCTATAATCTTTTGCTATTTGTGATATTTGGAATTAAATGAAGCCATTCCATTTAACTTTCTACAGGCAAAGAAGATTATCCTGTATTTCCCTTAAAAGATAAATGAAAACTTATAAAAAAAAAAAAAAAAAAGCATTGCTTGTAATCCATATAACCTACAGCCACAGCACAGTCATATTAAGCCTGTTTTGAACACATGGGTACAGATCATGACTTGGGAACATTTTTCGTTATCTAGGCAGATGACATCACAACAAGTCAGTTTAACACTCTGGTCAAGACAAATCTCACTACTTGATCACACTGTGATAAAAATAAGTTTATAGTTGACATTGTTCTGAAAAGAGAAGCTTCTATCATACAGTCACTTGTATCTTACATTTAAATATTTTATATTTCTTTCACTTCAACTTTCATGCTTTCTAAACAGAAAGAAGCCAGGTAATGAATATTAAAAATGAATAATATTTGAAAGAAAGATATCTGTGTATTTACTAACACAAATACATAAAAGACACTTTTCCAGCCAGGCGTGATGGCTCGCGCCTTTAATCCCAGCACTTTGGGAGGCTGAGGTGAGTGGATCACCTGAAGTCAGGAGTTTGAGACCAGCCTGGCCAATATGGTGAAATTCTGTCTCTACTAAAAATACAAAAATTAGCCAGGTGTGGTGGCAGGCACCTGTAATCCCAGCTACTCAGGAGGCTGAGGCAAGGAGAATCACCTGAACCAGGGAGGTGGAGGTTGCAGTGAGCCAAGATCATGCCATTGTACTCCAAGGGGGTACAATGAGTACCTGGGGGACAAGAGTGAAACTTCGTCCTCTCCATCCCCCCCAAAAAAGACACTTTCCCAACAGTGTGATTATTTATGAACCTCTCATACAAATATAATATTTATATATTTTAATTTTTATAACAAATAGATGAACCATTCAATGCTATATATGTTAGATCTCATGAAATTATGGCACCCGAAGAATTTGCTGGTTCTTCAGTTGCTATATAACTAGTTTATTTCAAAATGTCTCAGTGTCTTCCCTAGTCATTAGGTTCGAGTGATCTCAAAAGTAATGTGAAGTTTTTATTTTTCCCCTTTATCTGTCAACACAAATTGGTATTTTCTAAAACACTAATTGAAGCCAAAGTTTATAATAATATAATTCATATATTCAAAACATATTACATATGTATTACTATCATTACTCTTAACCTTTGAATAATATTTTAAGCATAGAAAATTATTTTTTTTGTTATCTATTATATATTTCTGTTTCTCTGAGCAACCCTGTGAAATAAATAGCATTGGGATTTTCTATATATTTTGGGTATCTCTTTATTTCCATTGTTTGACCTGAACCTGTTATTCTCTTTCTTTAAATTTTCTAGGACCCTAGGCAAAATCCAGGCAACTCCAAAATCTTTAACGCTATTGCTCCATTAAAACTCAAGTGCTAGAACTATTGCAATGAACAATATTTCAGTTTTCTTCTTTCTCTGACCCAACATTGTTGTGTCTTTGGTGCTAAGGTAGCATTTTAGTTAGCAGATAGCATAAGTTTTAGACACTTCATAGTTCTTGACAATTTTGGTGACAAAGCTTACATGCTAAAAGAGAAATGATTTTCTCAAACTGAAAATATAAAGACTATCTATGTGATAGAAGATACAAAAGCCACCCTGGGATATGGTAGTGAATGCTCTTTCTGAAGTTATGGACAAGGAGGACTGAAATAGGATCCCTCCATTGTCCTATCTGTTAATGAGTACTGAAACAAGGTGTCCAAATGATTCTTTGGGTGTTAATCACTTTCCTCTTAGCAGGATAAAAAAAGGTTGACGAGTTCCTAAAAGTGAAATAAGTCATATCAGCAATGAGGAGGTAGAGCCTTTTCTGGGCCAAAACCATAACTTTGTTTAGTTAAGTCCAGGTAGATGATATGATGCACAAAATGGGGAGCAAATGCAAAATATTGCTTGCTGCAACAAGGTCATTCTCTCACTCTATACATTTTTAAATTTACCCTTCTCTCAATCCCAGCATCAGTCACTTTAAGAAGAAAGATGATTAAAAGTGGGGCCAAGTTCTCCTTGTGTCCAAGTAGGAGTGAAGGGCATACGTTCCTAGATTTCAACTTCTATGGCTTTGCTCAGTCAATGGCATTCAATTGATTAACCTACTTAGCACCATTGGGTATGAAGGTAAATGGTTTCAACAAAGTGAGTTTTGGAAGGGTTTACAGTGAGAAAGAGAACTAACATATCTCTGAGGGTTATTTATGTTATTTTGCTTCTTCAGTGTTCTCTTGCTGTTACTTCTGAGTCTGAGTGTGTAGTAGAAATTATGTGGCTTAATATGCTTGTACTTCCTTATCCTATAAGTGCCAAAGACAATTATCGATTCCAGGGAAGAGCTGCAGGTATAGAAGAGCTAGTAAGACAAACTTCCTGCCATTTGCCACCAGCAAGTGAGTCAGGATCTAGTGCAAGCACTTCTACTCTATGATTTGCAAAGTTTTTATCATATAAATGACATTCTTTTGATTAACAAGTTAGAAGCCGCAGTTGCAATGTCCCTGATTGTGGAGTTACCACAACTCTCTCAGAAGGGATGCTTAAATAACTTTGAAAAAATTCAGGGACCTGAATGCCAAGTAGTTTCCAAGGCTTATGCAGGTTGATTCACAACACTCTACCTGTTTAGCAGTGGCATTAGTACTGCCACCACTTCAGTGTCAAGAGCCAGAAAGGTGACCCAACTCTCGTTGTACTGTTTGGATACTGAAATCAGTCCAAGTCTATGTTTTAGTTTTTCCATCTGGAGCCTCCAGCAGCAGTGGCCTCTCCCTCGTAGAGCAATTACCTGTTGTTCTGCACTTGCAACCTCACTGACATGACTACTTTTTTAAAAAGCAACTTGCTACTGAGAGTTTATTGAAACGGGCCACCTAACCTATAGAGACCCTATGATTCTCTGCCCTGGTATTTTCATATTGGGATGGGTCAACTTATACTGAATAATTAAAATAGGGAAGATTCCTAAAGCCTTGCTATATGTGTCAGTTATCAATGTATTGTCTCTAAACTTTAAACTCATCCTTCAATACTGTGAAATAATAAACCAAATTCCTCGAACCATCTCTCCTTTACAAAGTATATCATGTTTTCTGGATAAAATGTATGGGAGAAACTGTTTCCAACCTTCTCCATAACCACACCAATAGTTCCTGTTCAGTGGAATGAATGTGAGGACAAATGGTGGCACTTTCCCCAAGCCACAGGTCCAGAACACATGGTCCCTTGGCAGCCTTGCAGTATTGACTTGACCTGGCAATAACCTTCCTATGGCTTTCTAAAGATAGAATCCAGTATCCTGGGAGTCTCTTCATACACCAGCACCACCATTCTCTCAGCAGATGGAGTCCCAGAGGTTCACCACCAGGCCCTCACTGTTACTACTGAACAACTACCCTTCACCATACACTCCTGAAGGCTTATATGTGGTGTGATTCCATCCCAGAGAGTTTCCACTTAACTGCAAATCCTTCTGCAGATTTGTACATACACTGATTTTTTTTTTTCTCTGCAGATCAGGAGGCACTCACTTGCACCCTTAAACCACGCTTTTCTGCATAACGACACCATTAGTTCCTGGTTATCTGAACGCCTTCATGTACACTGAAGGAAAAGAAGAAAAGTGAATTCATGAAACCATCACTGCAGCTATGCCAACAGACATAAAAACCAGGTACTTTTTGTGAAATATCTTTCTATCACATATTAAAAATGTAGTTTTTATGGGTGGATGATTGTTATAAGAAAGTCATTACTATAGACTCTAATGTCATTTGAGGAAAAGAAAAGTCATAGTATGATAACTTAAAGCAAAAGGAAGATAAAACTTCTAAAGCTGGATAATTTAATGCAAGCCAAAGATAATTCAATAATTTTAGAAAGAGGTTTGGCTTAAAAAAAAAACTCAAGGTTACAGTAGAAGCATATTCTCCTAAGCAAGATGCAACACACAAGTTCCTAAATGTCATTAAGAAAATTATCGAGAAAAAAGGCTATCTACCTGAACAGGTTTTTAATGCAGAAAAAATGGCCTTATCCTGGGGGAAAAAAAAAAAAGGCACAGAGAACATTTATTAGTGAGAAAGAGAAAGAAGTACCAGAATTTAAAGAAAGATCAGCCAACTCTACTGTTTTGTCCAAATGCAGTCTTCTTTATGGTAAGTGCTATAATAGCACTAATTTACAAAGCTGCTACTGCCTACGACTTGAAGGGAAAAGATAATCCAAGCTTCCAGTTTTGGTGTTGCACCAGAAGAAAACATGTATAATGAGAAGGCTTTTTATGGATTGGTTCCACTGATGTACCTGAAGTCAGGATGTACCTTGCCAGTAAGGTACTGTCTTTTACAGTTCTTTTGATATTGGACAATGCCTCTGGCCAACCAGAAATCCATGAGTTCAATACTAAAGATGTCAAAGATGTCTACATGCTCTTAAGTGCACTATCTCTAAATCAGCTGCTAGATCAGGGAGTCATGAGGGCCTTTAAGGTTCATGACACATGGTACTCTATAGAAAGGATTGTCAACACTATAGGGGAAAATCCTGATAGACAGAACATCATGAAAGTTAGTGGAAAGATTTCACCACTAAGGATGCAATTGTTGTAACAGAAAAAGCTGTGAAAGCCATCAAGGGTGAAACAATAAATCCCTGCTGGAGAGAACTATATTCAGATGTTGTGCATGACTTCACAGAATATATGACATAGCAAATCAAGAAAACCATGAAGGAGATTGTGGATGTGGCAACAAAAGTGAGGGGTAAAAGGTTTGAAGATATGGATCTTGGAGAAATTCAAGAACTAACAGATACCACACCAGAGGAATTAAAGGAATACTGCTTGATGGAGATGAGTGCTTCCAAACCAGTGCTAGATGATGAGGAAAAAGACAGAAGAAGCAGCACCAGAAAACTAACTGACATTTGACACAGTGACAGAGGGATCTGATTATTCAAGACTGCTTGTGATTCTTTTATGACATAGACCCTTCTATGATACCAACACTGAAACTAAAGCAAATGGTAGAAGAAAGATTTGTACTGCATAAAAATATTTTTAGAAAAGCCAATGTCAGATAGAAATTATTATGTATTACTGTTAGCTTACATCAAGTGTCCCTGCATTTCCTGCCTCCATTTCAACCTCACTTACCTGTTCCACCTCTGAGATAGTAAGACTAGGACCTCCTTTCTCTCCTCCTCTACAGCCTACTCAATGGGAAGACAATGAGGATGAAGTTCTTTAAAATTATCCACTTCCACTTAATAAATAGTTACTATATTTTCTCTTCCTTATAATTTTCTTATTAATATTTTCTTTCCCTGGCTTACTTTGTTGAAAGAAAACAGCATATCGTACATATAACATACAAAATATGTGTTAATCTGCTGTTTTGTTATTGCTGAGGCTTCCAGTTGATGGTAAACTATTAATAGTTAAGTTTTGGGAGAATTAAAAGTCATACATGGATATTTGACTATGTGGAAGATCAGTGTTCCTAATTCTTGTGTCATTCAGAAGTCAACTGTACTTACTTGGCTGCTAGGTATGCCATCCCTAACATACAATTCTGACCGTCATTTGATTGTCTTTCTTCTTAAGCTTATGGAAGACAATCAGAAACTACAGAAATGGTCCCAGTTTAAAGCAGTTGTAATTGTTTTCTATTCTCCATCATTCCTATGGGTGGATGAATGCAACCTGGCTGCTGGCATGAAAAAACAGGACAGGTGGCACTGACTGATCTCAGGTATTTATTTAATAAAAGGACTAGACTCAATTCTTCTAAATGAACTGGGAATTCTAACTCCTATCTGCCTGTTGGGTGACCATATAGGAAGTATTTCACCTTTGCCTCCCTATTAATGCAGGCCCTCCCTGGAAAGCCCAAACAGGTGGTGAATATTGCTTTCTTTCCAGGGGCACTATGTGCACCTTTGGGACTCTACTTTCTGTATGTAAATTAGCCATTAATTTGCCTCTCGACTTGACACAATGACTTGAATCTTGGGCAGGTCATACATGACCTTCAAGAATTTAAAGAAATATCACCTCAGTCTTGGAAGGCATTCAGTTCAACTTTAACTCACTAGCTAGAGTGGTTATGGATAGCAGAAGTGCCCTCAACTTCCCCTTTGCAGGCCAGGGTGGAATGTGTGCAATCTTGCTGTACCTAGATTAATGCCTCAGGACAAATGGAAATGTCAGTAAGTAACTTGGCTTTATATGGTAGATATTGATGGTTTAGCCAATTTTCTCAGCCAGGACCTGGAGGGCATGGCTGAAGTCAATACTGCAGATCGACCTCATCCTTTTGCTTGGAGTCCTGTTGATAACCTTACTCAATGCTGTACAAGAAAAAAAATGATCAGATTAGGTTTCAGCCCCTATTGAACAGATTAATCAGACGAGTTGTGTGAAGTGCTGATGAAAAAATTCATCTGAAGCCAAGTAGGCATAAAAACAAAGAGTTGTTAATGTTAGAAGAAAATCCTCAGTGGGTCCCTTATGTTTCTTCTATTCTTCTGAAGAAAGACTTTCTTCTGGACGATCTTCTCAAAGATGTCTCTATAGCATATATTTTAGTAGTGTACTGGACCGTGTCTTCCTCCAAATAGAGGCTAGATTTCTTTTCTGATCAAATCAATAAAGATGTCTCCCTGATGGGCACAGATTGGCAGGTTTACCACCAGCTCATCTATAACAATTGGGGTTTCCTAAGCCTGGGGATACAGAGCTGGGATGTAAATTTATTGCGTGGACAGCCTCCACCTGGGCCACTCCGCATTGCTCTTGTGTGACTTGGGATGAAGTGGAAAGCAATACAAACATACAACTCATACTACATGGTGTTTTGTGCGTAAAAGTCATTGTTAGAGCAAAGAATTCTATGTTTTCTTCCAGTATCCATTAACATATGCAACCACGTTGTTAGCTGCAGGAAGTGTAAAACCTCAGACCCTTCACTGGTCTTGCTACCCACATTCACTCCTCTGTCATGCAAAGGAAATAAGACTAGAATCTAGGTCTCATATTTCTCAGTAATATGATTTTAACATACAATAATGATATTTGTTATTACTCCTAAACTATCCACTGGGAATATACACTCTAAATATATTTTGACATAATAAAAAATATTCCATGTGTCCCTATTTCTAATATTTAAGAATACATTTCTTTCAATAAACAGCAACATCCAGAAGTTTATTGAAATCATGTTTTCTTATAAGAAGAGTTCACCACAGTCATGTTGATTTTAAACTTGGGAAGCTGATTTTTTCATTTCAAATTGAAACTGAGAGAGTCATCAACAACAACAGGGCTGTAGGGGAAAACAGCATGCTGAAGTAAAAGCAGTTTTTGTTCTTTGAATTATAGAGATTTGCTTTGTTACAAGATTTATGTGCAACCGAAAGCAATGCACATTAAAAAATACATCCTGGGTGATTAATTTGCAGTCTTTGCAAAAAACAACACAAACTTGAAATTTTTTGATAAAAACATTAAAATAGTGTGATTCAGGAGTTATATGTCATAATTCTTAGATAATCCAAGATATAAAAATTCTCATAAAAGCTATAATAGAAAAGTTAATGTTTGTAATTTATAACACTGTATATAATAAATTAATTTGAACATTTGATTTTATGACATAAGATTGTTATTACATATTTATAACCATCATGTAAATATAATGAATTTCTACCAGCAGATTATTCTTGAAGTATGTTTATCACAAATTGTATAGAACCTTGTTTCTTCAATAAGTGTAAGCTAGTTCTGAGCATAATTAACTGAGGATAACCTTAATAAAATGCAATAAAATACATTTTATTTATTTTGATAGGAATTCAGTCTGAATCAATGGAGTCTAAATTATAAAATAAATTTAACCAGGCTACAAAAGAGCCTTTATATATTTATATTAATAAAATACATAAATAATATATAGTATATATAAGTCTACTTAAATTACTTCATGAATGTATTGCTTCAAAAAAATCTTTGGATTCCTAGTGCTAGTTTCAATATGAAGGAAAAAAAGTTTAAGAGTAGTGTATCCTGTCCAAGGGAACTGTGACAGTTTCTGAATAAGTACATCTTGTTATATGGAAAAGATATATATTTAATTCATCCTTCTCAAATTCTTGTGTTTTTACCAAACTATATAATTTTAAAACATGAAGAACTCTCCATGTAATAAATATTTTAAAGTTATTGTTTCAGCCTAAATATATTTCTCAACATTTCAGGCACGAGTAAATCTATGACATTTTGCTATTGTTCATTTCTTTTTTCTCCATTTTTAAAAATTCTCTATTTCATTTTGAATTATGCCTACCATTGTAGGTTTAATTATTTCTCCACAAAAGATATGTCAAAGTGTTAAACCCTATTGCTTATAAATGTGACCTAATATGAAAAGAGAGTCTTTGTAGATGTCATTACGTAGGAAGTCATACTGAATTAGGGTAAACCTTAAATCCAATATGAATGATATCCCTGTAAGAAGTCACACACACACACACACACACAGACACACACACACACACACACACACACACACACACACACACACTTGAGTGATGCATCTATAAGCCAAGGAACACTAGGGATTTCCGGCAATAAACAGTAGCTAAAATCAACAAGTAAAGACTCTCCCATATAACCTTTACAGAGATGCTCTGCTAGGAGCTTGATTTCAGACTTCTACAACTGTGAAGAAATAAATTTCTGCGGTTTTAAGTCACCCAATTTGCAATTCTCTGTACATAAATTAGGAAACTAAGTCACCTACATACTCAGTATATTCCATTCAGTCAAAAGTATTGTAGAGAGATATTTATATAATAATCACTATGCTATCTAAAAATAATGACCCCAGAAAAACTTTTAATTCTATACAACTTGGAATAATATTAACATGTTTAAACTAGATAGATTTGATCAATTAACTGAAAATTATTTAAAATATATATAACGGAGTCAAGAACTGAAGAAAAAGGTTTCATTCATAAACACAAAAGCATATAAAGACAGATACTTATGGTGTACTCTTATCAACTTCAATCAGGAATGAAATAGAAAAGTCTAAGTAAAATCTGTAATTCCAAAGTAAAAGATGTTTCCTTACATTTAAGAAGAAAGTAAAATAATAATCATGCATATATTTTTGCACAGTTGTTATTTTTTCTTGTACTTTTCACTCATTAAATTTTTCAGGCCTTGGATTATTAATATGTTCTAGTCAAGAAAAAGGTCCTCAGCATTATGATTGATCAACATGTATTCAGTTTCACTAAAATTCAGTTGTATCTTGTGGGAATTGTGTTGAAAAATATTCAATTCCTGAAGTATCAATTCAGTTTATGATCCTGAAAAATGATTAAAAAATAAAGTATGCTAGATCATTGGTCTGATTACCAGCAGAATTGGCATCATCAAGGGAAAGCTTAAGAAATTTAAAGGCTTGGGATTAAATCTTGAACAATTTTTTTAAGAAAGAATTTTCATTTTTTTAATTCAAAGGTACATATGCAGGGTTGTACATGGTTATATTGTATGATGCTGAGGTTTGGAATACCAATGGTCTCATCACAAATGTAGTGAATATATACCCAATAAGTGGTTTTTCAGTCCATATCCTCCTTCTCCTTCCATCCCTCACCCCCCAGTAGACCCCAGTGTCCGTTGTTCCCATCTTTTTGTTCATGTTTATTCAGTGTTTAGCTCCCACTCCTGAGTGAGAACATGTGGTATTTGATTTTCTGTTCCTATGTTAATTCACTTAGGATAGCGGCCTTCATATGTATCTGTGTTGCTACTAAGGACACGATTTTGTTCTGATTTATGGCTGTATAGAATTCAATGGTGTATATGTACCATCTTTACTTTATCTAGTCCACCACTGATTAGTATGTATGTTGATGTCTTTGCTTTTGTGAATAGTGCTGTAATAAACACATGAGTGCATGTGTCATTTTGGTAGATCTATTTATTTTCATTTGGGCCTATACCCAGTAATAGGATTGCTGGGTTGAATAATAGCTATTTCCAATTCTTTGACAAAGCTTCAAACTGATTTATACAGTGGCTGAACAAATTTTCATTCCCTCCAACAGTGTATTAAGTGGTCCCTTTTCTCTGGAGCCTGAATAGCATCTATTTTTTTTTTTTTTTTAAGATTCTAATAATTGCAATTTTGACTGGTAAAATAAATCTTGGCAAATTATAGTTTTGATTTGCATTTCTCCAGTCATTGGTGATGTTGAGCATTTTTTCATATGTTTTTTTGCCTCTGGTAAATCTACTTTTGAGAAGTGTTGTCCATGATTAAACTAGATTATTTGTTTTTTGCTTGTTGATTTATTTAAATTCTTTGTAGATTCTGGGTATTAGGCCTCTGTTGGATGCATAGTTTGAAAAAAAATTTTTCCCATTCTGTAGGCTATCTGTTGACTCTGTTGAAAATTTCTTCTGCTATGCATGAGTTCTTTAGTATAATTAAGTACTGCTTTCCAATGTTTGCTTCTGCTGCAGTTGCTTATGGGGACTTAGACATAAATTCTTTGCCAAAACTCATGTTGAGAAAGTATTTCCTGGGTTTTTATCTAGGATTCTTAATTTGAGATCTTACATTTAAATCTTGAATCCAACTTACGTTAATTTTTGTATGTGGTAAAATGCAAGGTACCACTTTTATTCATCTGCATATGGCTAGTCAGTTATCCCAGTGCTAGTTACGGAATAGGGAGTGTTCTTTTCCCTTTGTTTATTTTTTGTCAATTTTATTTAAGATTAGATGCTTGTAGTTGCATGGTTTTATTTCTGGGTTATCTACCCTGTTCCATTGTCTTTGTGTCTATTTTTGTAACCACTGTTTTGGTTACAGTAGCTTTACAGTATAATTTGAAGTCAGGTGATGTAATGCCTTTAGCTCTTTTCTTTTTGCTTAGGATTGCTTTGCCTATTTGAGCTCTTTTTGGTTCCACACAATTTTTTTTTTTTTTCTAAATCTGTGAAAAATGACATTGGTAGTTTGATAGAAAAGGTACTGAATCTGTAGATTGCTTTGGGCATGATAACCATTTTAACAGTATTTATTATTTTAATCCAAGAGTATTGAATATTTACCCATTTATTTTTGTCATCTCTGATTTCTTTTAGCAGTGTTTTATAGTTCTCCTTGTAAGGATCTTTTACCTCCTTGGTTAGCTGTATTACTAGATATTTCATTTTATTTGTGGCTATTGTAAGTGGGATTGTGTACTTAATCTGGCTCTCAGCTAGGATATTATTGGTGCATAAAAATGCTACTAATTTTTGTACATTAATTTGTATCTTGAAACTTTACTGAAGTCATTTATTAGTTCCAGGAGACTTTTGATGGAGTCTTTATGGTTTTCTATGATTGGAATCATAAAGTCAGCAGAGATGAAGTTTCACTTCTTCTTTCTCTATTTGGATGTCTTTTACCTTTTTCTCTTGCCTGATTGCTATGGCTAGGACTTGTAGCACTATGTTGAATAGGAGTGGTGAGAGTAGGCTTCCTTTTCCTCTTCCTTTTCTTAAAGAAAGTGTGTCCAGCTATTGATCATTCAGTATGATGTTACCTTTGGGTTTACATAGACAGTTGTTATTATTCTGAGGTATGTTCCTTCACTGCCTAACCTATTGAGGGTGTTTATTATAAAAGAATATTGAATTTTATTGAAAGCTTTGTCTGTGTCTCTTGAGATGATCATATGGTTTTTGTGTTTGATTGTGTTTATGTGGTGAATCAAATATATTGATTTGCATATGTTGAACTGACCTTGCATCACAGGAATAAAACCTAATCGATCATGGTGAACTAATTTCTTGTTGTGCATCTGGATTCAGCTTGCTATTATTCTATTGATAATTTTTGTATCTGTGCTCATCAGGGATATTGTCTTAAATTTCTGGCAGGTTTTGGTATCTGGATGATTTTGGCTTTGTAGAATCAGTTAAGAAAGAGCCTCCTTCCCTTGATTTTTTGGAATGGTTTCAGTAAGGTTGGTAGTAGTTCTTCTTTGTACATCTCATAGAATTTGTGAATTCATATGGTCCAGGACTTTTTTTAGTTGGTAGGTTTTTGATTACTGATTCAATTTTGTAACTTGTTATTGGTCTGTTCAAATTTTCACTTTCTTTCCAGTTCAATCACAGGATGTTGTGTTTTCAGGAATCTGGAAGATCAGGTCACTTATAGCAAGAGCCCCATCAGGCTAGCAGCAGATCTTTCTGCATAAACTTTACAACAACCAGAAGATGTTAGGGGCCTATTGACAATATCCTAGAAAAAAAAATACATTACAACCAATAATTTTACATCTCATCAAATTAAGATTCATAAGTGAAGTGAAGGAGAAATAAAATTTTTCTCAGACAAGCAGACTTAAGGAAATTTGTTACAAACAGGCCAACCTTCAAGAGGTCCTTGAGGAAATGCTAAACACAGAAACAAAAGATCAATTCCTGCTACCACAAAAATAGGCTACAGAACATAGACCTCAGACAATATAAAGCAATTACACAGTGAAGTCTACAAAACAGATAGCTAAAAACATGACAGGATCAAAATCTCATATATCTTTCCTAACCTGGACTGTAAATGATTGAAATCCCTTATTTAAAAGTCATAGAGTGGTGACTCCACTGCCTGCTGTCTTCAAGAGACCCATCTGACATATAATAACAACCACTAGCTCAAAGGAAAGGAATAGAGAAAGATCTACCACGTAAACAGATAACAAAAAGGATGAGGAGTCAGTTTTCTTTTATCAAATAAAACAAAATTTAAACCAACAACAATCAAGAAGGACAAAGAAGGGCATTACATAATGATAGAAGTTTCAGTTCAACAATAAAAAGTACTTATTCTAAACATATACCCACCAATGATGGAGCACCCAGATTTATAAAACAAGTCCGATTTCATCTACAAAAAGGCATATATAGTTACACAACAATAGTTGGGTACTTCAACACCCCACTGACTGTGTTTAACATATTATTGAAATAAAAAACTTTTTTTTATTATTATTATACTTTAAGTTCTAGGGTACATGTGCATAACGTGCAGGTTTGTTACATATATATATCTGCGCCATGTTGGTGTGCTGCACCCATCAACTCGTCAGGACCCATCAACTCGTCATTTATATCAGGTATACCTCCCAATGCAATCCCTCCCCCTTCCCCTCTCCCCCCTCCCCATGATAGGCCCCGGTGTGTGATGTTCCCCTTCCCGAGTCCAAGTGATCTCATTGTTCAGTTCCCACCTATGAGTGAGAATATGCAGCGTTTGGTTTTGTGTTCTTGCGATAGCTTGCTGAGAATGATGGTTTCCAGCTGCATCCATGTCCTGAAAAAGGACACAAACTCATCCTTTTTTATGGCTGCATAGTATTCCATGGTGTATATGTGCCACATTTCCCCAATCCAGTCCGTCACTGATGGACATTTGGGTAGATTCCAAGTCTTTGCTACTGTGAATAGTGCCACAATAAACATACGTGTGCATGTGTCTTTATAGCAGCATGATTTATAATCCTTTGGGTATATACCCAGTAATGGGATGGCTGGGTCATATGATACTTCTAGTTCTAGATCCTTGAGGAATCACCATGCTGTTTTCCCTAATGGTTGAACTAGTTTACATCCCACCAACAGTGTAAAAGTGTCCCTATTTCTCCACATCCTCTCCAGCACCTGTTGTTTCCTGACTTTTTAATGATTACCATTCTAAATGGTGTGAGATGGTATCTCATTGTGGTTTTGATTTGCATTTCTCTGATGCCCAGTGATGATGAGCATTTTTTCATGTGTCTGTTGGCTGTATGAATGTCTTCTTTTGAGAAATGTCTGTTCATATCCTTTGCACCCTTTTTGATGGAGTTGTTTGGTTTTTTCTTGTAAATTTGTTTGAGTTCTTTTTAGGTTCTGGATATTAGCCCTTTGTCAGATGAGTAGATTGCAAAAATTTTCTCCCATTCTGTAGGTTGCCTGTTCACTCTGATGGTAGTTTCTTTTGCTGTGCAGAAGCTCTTTAGTTTAATTAGATCCCATTTGTCAATTTTGGCTTTTGCTGCCGTTGCTTTTGGTGTTTTAGACATGAAGTCCTTGCCCATGCCTATGTCCTGTATGGTATTAACTAGGTTTTCTTCTAGGGTTTTTATGGTATTAGGTCTAACATTTAAGTCTCTATTCCATCTTGAATTAATTTTCATATAAGGAGTAAGGAAAGGATCCAGTTTCAGCTGTCTACTTATGGCTAGCCAATTTTCCCAACACCATTTATTAAATAAGGAATCCTTTCCCCATTTCTTGTTTTTCTCAGGTTTGTCAAAGATCAGATGGCCGTAGATGTGTGGTATTATCTCTGAGGACTCTGTTCTGTTCCACTGGTCTATATCTCTGTTTTGGTACCAGTACCATGCTGTTTTGGTTACTGTAGCCTTGTGGTATAGTTTGAAGTCAGGTAACGTGAGGCCTCCAGCTTTGTTCTCTTGACTTAGGATTGTCTTGGCAATGCGGGCTCTTTTTTGGTTCCATATGAACTTTAAAGCAGTTTTTTCCAATTCTGTGAAGGAACTCATTGGTAGCTTGATGGGGATGGCCTTGAATCTATAAATTACCTTGGGCAGTATGGCCATTTTCACGATATTGATTCTTCCTATCCATGAGCATGGTATGCTCTTCCATTTGTTTGTGTCCTCTTTGATTTCACTGAGCAGTGGTTTGTAGTTCTCCTTGAAGAGGTCCTTTACATCCCTTGTAAGTTGGATTCCTAGGTATTTTATTCTCTTTGAAGCAATTGTGAATGGAAGTTCATTCATGATTTGGCTTTCTGTTTTTCTGTTACTGGTGTATAAGAATGCTTGTGATTTTTGCACATTAATTTTGTATCCTGAGACTTTGCTGAAGTTGCTTATCAGCTTAAGAAGGTTTTGGGCTGAGACGATGGGGTTTTCTAAGTATACAATCATGTCATCTGCAAACAGGGACAATTTGACTTCTTCTTTTCCTAACTGAATACCTTTATTTCTTTCTCTTGCCTGATTGCCCTGGCCAGAACTTCCAACACTTTGTTGAATAGGAGTGGTGAGAGAGGGCATCCCTGTCTTGTGCCAGTTTTCAAAGGGAATTTTTCCAGTTTTTGCCCATTCAGTATGATATTGGCTGTGGGTTTGTCATAAATAGCTATTATTTTGAGATATGTTCCATTAATACCGAATTTATTGAGCGCTTTTAGCATGAAGGGCTGTTGAATTTTGTCAAAGGCCTTTTCTGCATCTACTGAGATAATCATGTGGTTTTTTTCTTTGGTTCTGTTTATATGCTGGATTATGTTTATTACTTTGTGTATGTTGAACCAGCCTTGCATCCCAGGGATGAAGCCCATTTGATCATGGTGGATAAGCTTTTTGATGTGCTACTGGATTCGGTTTGCCAGAATTTTATTGAGGATTTTTGCATCGATGTTCCTCAAGGATATTGGTCTAAAATTCTCTTTTTTTGTTGTGTCTCTGCCAGGCTTTGGTATCAGGATGATGTTGGCCTCATAAAATGAGTTAGGGAGGATTCCCTCTTTTCTATTGATTGGAATAGTTTCAGAAGGAATGGTACCAGCTCCTCCTTGTACCTCTGGTAGAATTCAGCTGTGAATCCATCTGGTCCGGGACTTTTTTTGGTTGGTATGCTATTAATTTTTGCCTCAATTTCAGAGCCTGCTATTAGTCTTTTCAGGGATTCAGCTTCTTCCTGGTTTAGTCTTGGGAGAGTGTAAGTGTCCAGGAAATTCTCCATTTCTTCTAGATTTTCTAGTTTATTTTCGTAGATGTGTTTATAGTATTCTCTGATGGTAGTTTGTATTTCTGTGGGGTCGGTGGTGATATCCCCTTTATCATTTTTTATTGCATCTATTTGATTCTTCTCTCTTTTTTTCTTTATCAGTCTTGCTAGCAGTCTATCAATTTTGTTGATCTTTTCAAAAAACCAACTCCTGGATTCGTTGACTTTTTGGAGGGTTTTTTGTGCCTCTATCTCCTTCAGTTATCCTCTAATCTTAGTTATTTCTTCCCTTCTGCTAGCTTTTGAATGTGTTTGCTCTTGCTTCTCCAGTTCTTTTAATTGTGATGTTAGAGTGTCAATTTTAGATCTTTCCTGCTTTCTCTTGTGGGCATTTAGTGCTATAAATTTCCCTCTACACACTGCTTTAAATGTATCCCAGAGATTCTGGCATGTTGTATCTTTGTTCTCATTGGTTTCAAAGAACATCTTTATTTCTGCCTTCATTTCGTTATGTACCCAGTAGTCATTCAGGAGCAGGTTATTCAGTTTCCATGTAGTTGAGTGGTTTTGATTGAGTTTCTTAGTCCTGAGTTCTAGTTTGATTGCACTGTGGTCTGAGAGACAGTTTGTTATAATTTCTGTTCTTGTACATTTGCTGAGGAGTGCTTTACTTCCAATTATGTGGTCAATTTTGGAATAAATGTGATGTGGTGCTGAGAAGAATGTATATTCTGTTGATTTGGGGTGGAGAGTTCTGTAGATGTCTATTAGGTCTGCTTGGTGCAGAGATGAGTTCAATTCCTGGATATCCTTGTTAACTTTCTGTCTCGTTGATCTGTCTAATGTTGACAGTGGGGTGTTGAAGTCTCCCATTATTATTGTATGGGAGTCTAAGTCTCTTTGTAAGTCTCTAAGGACTTGCTTTATGAATCTGGGTGCTCCTGTATTGGGTGCATATATATTTAAGATAGTTAGCTCTTCCTGTTGAATTGATCCCTTTACCATTATGTAATGACCTTCTTTGTCTCATTTGATCTTTGATGGTTTAAAGTCTGTTTTATCAGAGACTAGGATTGCAACCCCTGCTTTTTTTTGTTCTCCATTTGCTTGCTAGATCTTCCTCCATCCCTTTATTTTGAGCCTATGTATGTCTCTGCATGTGAGATGGGTCTCCTGAATACAGCAAACTGATGGGTCCTGACTGTTTATCCAGTTTGCCAGTCTGTGTCTTTTAATTGGAGCATTTAGTCCATTTACATTTAAGGTTAATATTGTTATGTGTGAACTTGATCCTGCCATTATGATATTAACTGGTTATTTTGCACTTTAGTTGATGCAGTTTCTTCCTAGCCTCGATGGTCTTTACATTTTGGCATGTTTTTGCAATGGCTTTTACCGGTTGTTTCTTTCCATGTTTAGTGCTTCCTTCAGGGTCTCTTGTAAGGCAGGCCTGGTGGTGACAAAATCTCTAAGCATGTGCTTATCTGTTAAGGATTTTATTTCTCCTTCACTTATGAAACTTAGTTTGGCTGGATATGAAATTCTGGGTTTAAAATTCTTTTCTTTAAGAATGTTGAATATTGGCCCCCACTCTCTTCTGGCTTGTAGAGTTTCTGCTGAGAGATCTGCTGTTAGTCTGATGGGCTTCCCTTTGTGGGTAACCCGACCTTTCTCTCTGGCTGCCCTTAAGATTTTTTTTTTTTTTTTTTTTTATACTTTAAGTTCTAGGGTACATGTGCATAACGTGCAGGTTTGTTACATATGTATACTTGTGCCATGTTGGTGTGCTGCACCCATCAACTCGTCAGCACCCATCAATTCATCATTTATATCAGGTATAACTCCCCAATGCAATCTCTCCCCCCTCCCCCTCCCCATGATAGGCCCCAGTGTGTGATGTTCCCCTTCCCGAGTCCAAGTGAACTCATTGTTCAGTTCCCACCTATGAGTGAGAACATGCAGTGTTTGGTTTTCTCTTCTTGTGATAGTTTGCTAAGAATGATGGTTTCTCCTTCATTTCAACTTTGGTGAATCTGGCAATTATGTGTCTTGGAGTTGCTCTTCTCGAGGAGTATTTTGTGGCGTTCTCTGTATTTCCTGAATTTGAATGTTGGCCTGCCCTACTAGGTTGGGGAAGTTCTCCTGGATGATATCCTGAAGAGTGTTTTCCAACTTGGTTCCATTTTCCCCCTCACTTTCAGGCACTCCAATCAGATGTAGATTTGGTCTTTTTACATAATCCTATACTTCTTACAGGCTTTGTTCATTTCTTTTTCTTCTTTTTTCTTTAGATTTCTCTTCTCGCTTCATTTCATTCAATTGATCCTCAATCACTGATACTTTTTTCCAGTTGATCGAGTCGGTTACTGAAGCTTGTGCATTTGTCACGTATTTCTCGTGTCATGGTTTTCATCATCTTCAGTTCGTTTATGGCCTTCTCTGCATTAATTATTCTAGTTATCAATTCTTCTACTCTTTTTTCAAGATTTTTAGTTTCTTTGCACTGGGTACATAATTAGTCCTTTAGCTCTGAGAAGTCTGATGGACTGAAGCCTTCTTCTCTCATCTCATCAAAGTCATTCTCCATCCAACTTTGATCCGTTGCTGGCAATGAGTTGCGTTCCTTTGGAGCGGGAGATGCGCTCTTATTTTTTGAATTTCCAGCTTTTCTGCCCTGCTTTTTCCCCATCTTTGTGGTTTTATCTGCCTCTAGTCTTTGATGATGGTGACGTACTGATGGGGTTTTGGTGTGAGTGTCCTTCCTGTTTGTTATTTTTCCTTCTAACAGTCAGGACCCTCAGCTGTAGGTCTGTTAGAGATTGCTTGAGGTCCACTCCAGACCCTGTTTGCTTGGGTATCAGCAGCAGAAGCTGCAGAAGATAGAATATTGCTGAACAGCGAGGTACCTGTCTGATTCTTGCTTTGGGAGCTTCCTCTCAGGGGTGTACTCCACCGTGTGAGGTGTGGGGTGTCGGTCTGCCCCTAGTGGGGGATGTCTCCCAGTTAGGCTACTCAGGGGTCAGGGACCCACTTGAGCAGGCAGTGTGTCCATTCTCAGATCTCAACCTCCGTGTTGGGAGATGCACCGCTCTCTTCAAAGCTGTCAGACAGAGTCTGCAGCAGTTTCTGCTGCTTTGTTGTTGTTGTTGTTGTTGATTAGCTGCGCCCTGTCCCCAGAGGTGGAGTCTGTCTTCTGTGTTGCTCGCGCTGGGAGCTGGAGACTGGAGCTGTTCCTATTCGGCCATCTTGCTCCGCCCCCCTCTAAAATAAAAAACTTTAAAAGGAAGTCCTCGATATAAACTTTACACTTGACCAATTGAACCTAGGAGACATCTACAGAATACCCATCCAGCAACTACAGAATTTACATTCTTCTCTGCACATGGAACATACTGTAAGATTGACTATGTGCTGATTTGTAAAGCAAATCTCAATTAAATTAAAAAATTGAAATCATACTAGGCATACTTTCATGTAACAGTACAATAAAAATAAAAGTAAATACCAGTAAGATCTCCCAAAACTAGAAAGGACATGTAAATTAAACAACTTGCTCTTGAGCAGCTCTTGAGTGAACAAAAAGTTAAGGCAGAGATCAAAAAATTCTTTGTAATTAATGAAAATAGAGATATGACATACCAAAATATTTTGGGATACATCTAAAATAGTGTTAAGGGAAAAGTTTATGGCACTAAATGCCTTCCTCAAGAAGTTAAAAAGATCTCAAATTAATAACCGAACATCAGACCTACAGGAACTAGATAAAAATAAATAAATCAACTTCTAATCCAGAAAAAGAAGACAAATAACTTAAATGAGAGAACCATATAAAATTGAAAGTAAAAAAATGCAAAAAAATTAATAAAACCAAAAGTTTGTTCTTCAAAGAATAAACAAGATTGATAGACTATTAACAATATTAACAAAGAAAAAAAAGAGAGGGTCCAAATATGGTCAATCAGAAATGATAAAAATGACATTACAACCAATCCCACAGAAATACAAAATATCCTCAGAGACTTACAAACAAAAATTAGACAATCTAGAAGAGAATCTCCATTTTGAACAATATCCCCAAGTGGTTTTTATGCACAATAGATTTTGAGAAGCATTAATCCAGAAAACCCCAAGTATTTCCCCTCTAGTTCCTCAAAAAAAATTGTTGAACCCCGAAATAAAAGTTCATGTACATATTGTACAATTCCATGGAATTAGATAATCCTTCGTTTACATATAACTACCCTGCCGATGACAGAGAGTCCTGACACACTTAGTGAGGGCAGAAGCTTTAACAAAGTCCACTGCCATCACAGATTGTGGTAAAAGTGGTTGTAGAATGGATAGGGTTTCAAAAAGTAACCATATGGTGCTGTAATTACTGTTCTCATTTATACTTTAGATAATTTGTGGTATAAATAGTATCAAATCCAACTTGAGGTGAAAGGGTTTTAGATTAAAACAGTCATTCCATTCTAGAATGTAAAAGATAATGCCCACAAAATATTTTTTCTAATTTTTTACTAATAAATCTTTTCAAAAATAGCTAAAACCAAAAAAAAAAAAGCAATAAATCACCATTATTGCACCTTGCAGCTTTGACAATTACCACATTTTATCCTACGTCCTCCAAATATCTTTTTGTTGTAGAACATATATTTTAAATTCTAAACCACATTTTCTTTAAAATTACATCTTTGGACATATTCTTTTATATCTGCAATTTCCTTTCAATATACAATAAAATTAACAATAATATTTGGCATCATTTAATAATTCATACTGTAAGTTCGCCAGCTGTCTCAGAATTCATGTTGAAGTTTGTTTAAGTTAGGAGACAAAAAAGTTGTATCCACTGCATTTAATTGTTATTTTTAAAACTGTTTTTCTTTATGTAAAAACTCTTTTTAAATCTTAAACTAACCTTAACAGAATTAGAACTAAAGTAATATAAGTTTATGAAACCTTATTTGCTATGGTAGATGTTACATTTTTTTATTGCACATTATAGATATTTCTTTTCTTCAAAACTAGCAATCAGGGAAATAACTACAATTATCAGATTTTTAAAAAAATTAGTAATGTAAGAGAGATACACAAATCAATTTGCTCTTTTTTTTTTTTTCTATGATTGCTCTAAATAAAAACTCTGGCATCTGGTCAATTTATTTCCTACTTTTCAAAATATTTTAAATATTTATATGCTATATCTTTTTATAATTTGTGGGAAAAAATTATTATTTAACATTAACCCTTAATGAAAAACAAACATTAGTAGCTAATTACATTGCATACTATTTATTTTATATTTTTATGTATTCTGATTATATTGTGATTTTTAAATGTATAAAATATAGGTTTGTGGAGTGAAAAGGCAATCGTTAATTTTATTAAAGTTTTTAGTCTATTAGGAGTAGAATTTTAGTATTTGTGATCAATATTACCCATTTAGTACTACTATGATAATTATTGATCTTAATGATCTCTGTATGCTTTCTTGTGGTATATTTTTATACATATATGTATGTTATAATTTTATAATATGCACAAATCATATTTTTAATTGTTTTGTGTAAATATAAATTGAAAATACATAACATTAGTCAAAGTTAATTTCTATAAATTGCTTATGTGGTGATTTTTACATAGCATTAACAGATTTTTTTCTCACAATTTTTAGGCAACATAATATTTGATTTATACATTAACTAAATTTCCCATATTAAAAATGAAAAGAAAATAGGAAAGCACCAAACATTTTTTTATGTCTGTCACAAATTTTTTGGCTCATTAGCTAATTTTTATTAAGTTTGGACTGATTGTTTCTATGTCCCTGACTACTTTAACAAGATTACTCCTTAAATAGTTTTGTCATATTTTTTATTGAATATAAATTACTTTTAAAAATTAAGATTCATTTTGACATTTCATGTTATTATTCAAATTGGTTATATATCAAGAGTGAGTTGAAGGTAGGCAGATATATCAACGTTGGATGCAAAAGACAAACAAATACAATATTTTTAAAAGGAAAAGTCTTTTCATCCTCTAAACACAAGATTTTGCACATCTGAAATTAAGATCACTTGTTGAATATTTTTATGTCCAAACATGTTCAAGACACTGCTCTGCACACTAAGGGCACACTCAGATATAGTTAACATGGTTTATCTGACAGGAAATTAATTTATCAATATGTAACATGTGCATGCTAACAGCCATTTCTACAGAAATGAAATAACGTGATTACTATTTCATTAACTGTCACAGGAATTTGTAAAATATATGTTTGTCATCTGAAAAAAACGAGTAAACTTTTTTTTTTTTTTTTTTTTTGAGACGGAGTCTTGCTCTGTCGCCCGGGCTGGAGTGTGGTGGCTGGATCTCAGCTCACTGCAAGCTCCGCCTCCCGGGTTCCCGCCATTCTCCTGCCTCAGCCTCCCAAGTAGCTGGGACTACAGGCGCCCGCCACCTC
>NC_045436.1:95360683-95400243 GCF_002776525.5 Piliocolobus tephrosceles
AAAAAAAAAAAAAAAAAAAAAAAAAGACAAAACAACCTCAATTAAAATAATATTTTTAATGACAGTTCCACATGCATGACTTAATTTAATTCTAAAGTATTATCTACCCTACCTTTGATTTTCTGCTTCTGTTAATTGAACTAAGATGTGTATTGTGATTTTACCTTCTGACTAGTTCGCCGTGAATCACATTATGAATCTTAAAATGCTAACCTTTCCTAAGACAGTCAAACGGTACCTTGATCAAGACCATTTCTGATGGCTTTTATGATTTTGATAATATTTAAAAGTATGGACTATCTTTTTTTCTCGCCTCAAAATGAGTACTAATTATCAGTCTCTCTCTCTCTTTCTTCGTCTTTTCCTCCCGTTCTTTCTCCTGCTCTCCTTTTTTGGGGGGGTGGGGATGGTCTTACATTACTGGAGTGAATGCCAAAAATGTGTTTAAATTTTCATTGCCAAAGTGATCAATATATTTTGCTGCCTTTCAAAAATTGTACTTACAAATTTGTAGGTATTCAAATGCATAGTGAAGGCTAAAGCTAATAGAATAGTAAAAATACCTTTTTATTTAAAAATACATCTGTAATCATTTTTCAAAAATTATCTTATGCTCTTATGATTGCCTCAGATGAATCCACACTCTTGGTTGATACAAATTTTGAGTGTTGATACTCAATATAGAATGACAGGTAACAGAGTTACTACCCAGAACCCTGCTATGGCTATGGAAAGAGTAAAAACTTGGAGGCTGCCATACATTATTCCTTAGTCTAGAGCTCTGCAAAAAATTTCTGTAAAGAGTCAGATAGTAATTAAGTTTTGCAGCTTAATTGTAAATTAATAAATTTCTTTGATTCTTACATTTTCGTTGGCAAGGTAGTCATTTTAAGCATATTCAGTGCATAAATACCAATACATAATCAGTGCACCATATTTGCTTAGGCGAGTAACTAAGCAAATTATTCTTGCTGAATGGTTTCCAGAGCTTAACAAGTTAGAATCCTGTAATACTAAATTTTTAATTCTCCAAATTTATTGAAAACGTTTACATTTTGAATACCTTCTTTCTGCAAGTAAATTAAAGACACGAGAACATTATACTATTATTAGAGTGCTTGCAGAAATGCTGATAGCATCAAATACATAATTCTCAGGGGAGAATTTCAAAGATATAGCAAGTGATTGCAGTGGCATTAGTGGCTAGCAAATGAAAATTTAATCTCAACTGAACAGCAGGATGTAAGGAAATTGTGGTGAATATAAAAATATTTGGCATATTTTTACAATGTTTTATTTGGTTAATGAATGCTTATTTTAAATGTGGTAATTATAACAATAATAACATTAAATTAATGTACCCAGCTATTTCTAATATCCTAAAAGTGTCTTCTAAAATCATTTTCTGCAAGTATTATTTATAGAAAAGCACACCAAATAACTGTAAACAAAACCTCTGTGAAGCACGTTTACCTGTATAACAAACCTGCACATGTATCCTAGAACCTAAAATAAAATTAAAACAGGTTAAAAAAAATGGCTTTAGTTTTCTGATTGTCAGTTATGGAGGAGCAGATAGAGATTTATTGTGATTTTCAAGATAATGATGCTTTTGTGAATAAATGCTTATAATCTAAGAGTATCAACAAAAATTAATATTTACCTTCACACATAAGACAAAACACACAGAATATTAAGCCATAAATAATATATTATAAATTCTTATCTTGACATTAAGAGTTTGTTTCCCTCATTCACCTTTAAGAGACAACAGTGTGAGTTTATCTTTCCATTTCAGGTGCTTCTCGTCTTTCACAGTTTTAATTCGGCTTCACCTGCTGATTCCTGTAAGTCATGTGTGACAGGGACCAAAAAATATGAATAGAGATGAGTTTAATATGGTGCTACAGCTCATCATGTAAAGGCATGGCTTCCAGAGTTAGACTTCAGAGGTAAAACATACCACTTATAATGGGTCCTTTGGCAAAGTATTTAACTTTTACTAGTCTGAGTTTCCTCATTTCTAAAATGGAAGTGATAATTATATACACCTCTTTAGGTTATTGTGTGATTAATAAGTTGACGAATGTAAAATATTTAGAAGAGAACTTGGTGAGTACATTTGATCATAACCTCTGCCTGCACTCACATGCTCAGTAGAATGCTATTTCTTACTTATCTTTCAAATCTCCTTAAACACTTCCACCTCCAAACTTCAAATATCAATGGCACGTTGTTTTATTTCTTCAGGGCCTCATTACCTCATTACATAGATGGAAGTAATGAGTGAGAGGTGGCCTGGATCAACAGAGAGGCTGAAGGAATTTGCACTGGAAAATGTAAAGGAAGGAAATGACAAACAGAGAGAGGCAAGAAGGAACTGGACTAGTTGGATTAGTGGCAGAAGTTTGGAATTAGGGTAAATATGATTTTTCTGAAGCAACCACATTGTGTGTGAGAGATATTGCCCGAGTAGGAGAGATGGGTCAGAGGGATAATTAAATAAATGTTACTGAATTGTAAAAAATGACCTATTATTTAGGTATTTCTTTTTAATGTCAAAACATGTTTAAATTACTTTTACTAATTTTTTGTTAATTACATATTCTTTTAATAAAATACCCACTCAAAGCAAGAGGAAGCTACTCTCACTCTATGCAGATTACATATGCATGTGTGTAACACATACACCAGTATTTCTGCCTAAGAAATTTCCTACTTCATACGTAAACTAGAGAAAATTATACAATTACAAGGCACACCTATACTTCAAGTAACCAGTTTTCTGGTTGGTCCTGTAAATCTTAGCAATGCTGTAATATTAAGAAATGTACTTCACTCTACCATAATAAATACTTGATAAAACGATTCTACTCTGCTGGGGAAAAAAGTGCCTTTACGCTACACTTTGCTCTGTAGTGGAGCTAGCAGTTTAGGGACCACTCTGTATTTTTTAAGAAAGAAAACACATTAATTCAATAAATGTTTACTTTTTTTCTCACTTAACCGATTGTCTTAACTATGTGTTTATTATCTGTGTGGCATAGCAAGTATCCCCATTGGCTCCAGCATGAATGTGTTTATGCTTAAAAGTTATGTTGGATTGTAGCTAAAATGAAAGCATTATTTGGAATCTAGATTACTTAATACTTACTGCTTTATTTGTCATTGTTGCACGTTCTTATCTAGAACTCTCTTTCACAGTGAAAACAGTACAAGCTTACGTAAGAAATGTTTCTGGATGTTATAGTTCCTATTTCAAAACAAAGGAGTTAAAGAAGCATTAGTTGGTTTTTCACATGTATTTTGACAGTGTTTTCAAATACGTGTAGACAACATAAATAAACACCCTTTCTTGTGTTTTTACCAAGCTATATAATTTTAAAACATGAAGAATTCTCCATGTAATAAATATTTTAAAGTTTTTGTTTCAGCCTAAATATCTTTCTCAACATTTCAGGCACAAGTAAATCTATGACATTAGAGCAATTATTAAGCCTAAAGACATTTGTATATTTCCTAGACCTTTAAGACTAGAGAGAAAAGTTGTATATAATAAAATAGTTATTTTAAAAAATTATAGTGATTTCATGTAGATTGAGTAAACATTAGGCTTGAAACCAGAATTACAGAATTATAGAACTATCCCAGAATTCTTAGTACATTTTTCATACTATATGCTAACTAATCAATTTGCTTTGTGATTGGATATTGTATAACATTTATTTATGTGAGTCTCCGCAGGTCTGACTACTAATATTGCCAAATAATAGGCACCAACCGCACTGGCAGTGAATAATAGAAATATGTGCAGGATTCTCTCAGTTGTTATGCTATGGTCAGTATATATGATCTAGCTGCTTTAAACACACACACACATGTACACACACGCACATGCACTTACTAACCTATTGTTTAATTTGTGGTTTCTATTATGTTCTATTACTGGCATGATGGTCTGCAGCACTTAAATTAAGTACAGACATTTTATCACTGCAACTGAGGAGTAAGAAAATGGAAGCAATAACAATGAAATGTAGTTCAATTATAAAAACTCAATAGATTCTAAAATATATGTGCCCCCCAAAAATCACTGAGGAGAATAATTTGAAAATGATAACTGAATGTTATACACGTTATCTGACAAGCCACAATAAATATTAAAATGATATAACATTTAATGTTTGCAAGAAATTAGCCAAATACTATATTATAAATTATACAATATAATACTTATCTTAATAATTATTATAAACCAAATTATTAAAAATATTTTTAAATAAACAAAGCTAGAGATGTCTGACTTAGATTAAGTACATCTGAGGTTTTCCAGAAAAGTTGAGATTATAAATTCATTCAGCACAGTCCATCATACTAAGTTTTTGAAAGTAGAAGAAAACTACAGTTGTGCTAGATATCAAACACAGCCATAACTTTTTTCAATTTGTAACCCCCTTGCCTTGTGTACTGACCTCTGACACTAGGCCTGGCCTTGTGATTCGCTTTCAACAATGCCATATTAGCTAATAGGATGTAAGCAGAGGCCTGAATTGCGCTTGCAGAGGGCTTGTCCTCCCTTGCAGCTCTGGGTCTTCTGCCACTGCTGCTCTGAGAAGCCCAGGTTAGCTTATCAGATGATGGCAGACACATGACCTAGTCACCCCATCAACCTGGCTGACAGTTTACAAACCATGCATGTGAGGGAGACCATGTTGGAATATCCAACCACCAGTCCATCTACTTGCCAACCTGAATGCAAGAACAAGCTTTAGAGAGATGAGCTGATCTGGCCCAATTCAAAATAATTGACCAGATAAACCATTAAAATATTGATGTAATGAAATGGTAGCTGCTTTAAGTCACTTTTTTTGGGAGTAGTTTGTTAAAGAGTAAGAGACATAAACATATATATTGCACAAACTACATATCTTTGTTAAAGATTGTATTATGTAACATACATAAAATGAAAGGTTATACAGCAGTTTTAACAGGTGTAGTTATAGATTTATATTTAGGAAATCAGGTTATAATAATAAAATTTAAGAATCACTATCATTTAAAGTGTACTTAATGCAGTTTCACTTACTTTACATGTATTAACACATTGTATTCCCACATCAACCCAATGGAGCAACACTATTTTTATTCCTCTTTTTGTATAGGAAGAAAAAGAGGCCAGATTTAATAAGTAAGGCAGATCATTGATTTGAACACAGGCAGTCTGGCTCCAGAAACTGTACTGTTATTCATTATATTATTGCTTCTTGTGATGGATATTCACAATAGATTGTAAGGTAAATAAAACAGGAAACAATATTGTGTAAGCTACAACCCAAACTTTTTTTTTTTTTAATCAATGTTTTGTACAGAGACAAGAAGAAAAAGATGAGGAAATGCCATGTCTATTTGTTTCCTATTGCTACTGTACCCAACTACAAAATGGTTTTAAACACGCATTTATTAGTTTGCAGTTCTCTGTCATGAGTTTCACTGGACTAAAATCAATCTATTGGTAGGTCGTGTCTCTTTTGTGAGACTCTAGGGGAGAATATGGTTCCAGCTTTTCTGGGTTGTTGGCAGAATTCAATTTTTTGAGGTTGATGGACTGGTGTCCTTGTTTTCCTGCTGGCTGTAAACTGAGAGTTGTTTCCAGCTTCTAGATGTTGCTGCATTCTTTGGCCCATGGCCTTTTTCTCTATCTTTGAAGATAGCAATTACAGGTTGAATCATTCTCATCTTGAATTTCTCTGATGTCTTCATCTTCTGTAGATTTCTAATTGGTTTGCCTGGACGATCCAGAATTATTTCTGTATATCAAGTACTTAACCTTAATCACATCTACAAAAATCTCTTTTTTACATACAAGGTAACATATTCACAGATTTCAAGGACATAGGCATTTTAGGGGTGCCCTTATTCTGCCTACAACAAGTTATAATGATATATAACCCAAAATGAGCAATTGTTATTTCTGAATAATGACTTTATTATGGGTGAGTTTTGTTTCCTTTCTTTGGTTTAAGTAGTTCTTTGATAATTCCTTAAAAATAGTGTATTATGAATCTGATATAAAAATATTTTATATATTACTTTAGGCATATTATTCAGATATCTAAATTTTTGCATCCTTTAAAGATGAATACTATATTGATTAATAGAACTTGTTTCCTAGGCATGTTTATTATTTTATTGCTGCATTCAAGATAATTTTGTGATATAACATAAAACTGAACCTGTTTTCACTTCTATAGTAATTCAAATTGACTTTTGTTTTTCTAGTCATTAAGGTGGTTAAAAACAGGATTTTTAAGCTATTCTGACCTCCTTTAATAACTTACTATGGTATTATCATTTATTAATTTCTCATGGAAAAAGTTAATAATCCTTCTTGAATATCTCATTTTCTTCCACAACCAAGTGTTCAATTTATTAGTTATTCACTCTTAAGTATTATAGATGCTCATCAGAAAACTGGCATTTTCAAAGATATTTTAAGTAATGTGGTGCCTATTAATTAAAATGTGCTTGTTACACTGTTATTTTTGAAGCTCTCATTACCTCATTTTCTCTCTCTCTACTTCTCTTACTGTCTACCTCCTCTCTTTCCTCTTTTCCAGCCCCTGTAATTGAAATGCTATCTTTTCATTAATATCTTAGTTCATTTGAATTTGTATTTTCAACTCCATTACCTTTTTTTAAATTTTTGGCCCTTAGGAGACATATTGTCTAATTGAAATCCCACGGTATTTGCATTGTGTACTCATGGGACATGAAAAATGCTCTATGTGAATGGGACAGCACAGCGCATTGGACATACATATTGCACACATCTCTTAGGCTCATGTACATGCTTCATTGTTCCATATAGTTCACTCACAGAACACAAGTTTAGAGATAAATTATTAAGGATTTCAATATGGTGAAAGCAGTGTATTAAGCTAAGGGTGATGTCCTTCTGAGCATTGGCCCTGTGTGATAGCACAGTTTGCATACCCATTAAGCAGCCCTGTTTCTTCACTTCCTATCTCACTTGGGCTTCCTGTAATAACCTTTCAGATGAATGACTTCAGTCCCAAACCTTTACTCATTGTTTTATTTTAAGAAAATCTATACCGTGAAGGTAATGGCAGTGGCCATCATGATGAAATACTAGTCAGAAGATACCAAGTACCCCACTGATGGTGGGAAATGGGCTGGTGATAATGTATTTAGAACTGAAGCATCACAATTATTTAGAACTTCATTTGTGGAGAATAAAATTAGATACAAGTACAAAGGAAAAACAACAATTTATGAATACCTCTAACACTTGAACATATTGGAGTGATAGGAACTATAAAGATATTAAAGTTGGCTACATCTCATTTACAGACCTAAAGACCTTGAAGAAAGAGAATTTGAGGTGCGGGTCAGTTACCTATCAATTCAAGGCACACTTTGCAAGCCACAAATCCTTCCTGGCAGAATTTGAAGACATTCAATGCTGTCAGCAGCCAAAAGTCAGACTGGGCTGAAAACAAAACCCATGTTTTGATTTTAAGAACTGCAGAATCACCAAAACTATTAAATTCACAGCCCCAGCACGTCTTCTCTGAAAAATATTAAGCCCTTGATAGAGAGTACTGGGAACTGGAGACCAAGGAAAGAATATTGCATAGATCAACTTGAGAACTTTGAAATTCAGATGCTTTTGAGTCCTTTAAACTTGTAGAAATGATCCCCTAGCTCTTGCTATAAGAGAGAAAATGTACACTGCCTGGAGATCAAGCATGGCCTTATCTAAGACAGTGTTTAGAAAAAAAAAAAAGTTTTACTTCTGCTCTCATATCACAACAAGCATAAATACACACAGACTTCTGTAACCCCCAAAATATGTGGGGATTTTTCCCTTCCAACAAACAGTCAATCTGTTGTACAGCAGACACCGCCTGAATGTCGTCCAATTCAATTCTGACACTATCTACCTGAAGATGGCATCAGATCTCACAAGTTAAAGGCTCAGTTTCCAAGACTGCCCCCCTTCAGACACCTTTTGCAAATCCAGGTCTCTATAACTTCTGACCCAGTGGCTTCAAATGAGTTCCCATGGCCCCCTTTCTGGGTTTCATTAATTTGCTGGAGTGGCTCCAAGGATTCAGAGAAACATGTTTACTGGCTTATCGTAAAGGCTATTACAAAGGACACAGTTAACAAGATGCATAGGGTGAGGTATGGGAAAGGATGCAGAGATTCCGGCCCTCCCTAAGTGCATCACCTTCTAGGAACCTCCACATGTTCAGCTCTCTAGAAGCTCCCTGAACCTTGTCCTATTGGACCTTTTATAAAGGTTTCGTTGGATAGGCATGATTAATAACTGTGTAGAAGTGTGAATAGACAAAAAAGTTATGATCTAAACCCAACAAGGCTGGTCTGTTCAAATTCTTTTCGGCCTCTCTGTGCAGCATTCCTTCCTGCAAGATATCAGCCAGGACCATCTCTGGAATGAGGGTCTCCTGATCCACAGTCAGATTAGAGTGCTTCCTTTGTCAGCTGGAAGGAGGGCAGGAAAACATCAGAGAGAGAGCTGGTCTGTTTACTATAACCAGGGTTATGGGAGTTATGACCCAGGAACTGTGGATAGAAACATATATACGTATGTCTCATGATATCACAGGTGGATAGTACATTGATATGGTTTGACTCTGTGTCCCCACTCAAATCTCATCTCAAATTGTAATCCCCATATGTCAGTGAGAGGACCTGTAGTCCCTAAGTGTCAAGGAATGGAGTGATTAGATCATGGAGGCAGTTTCCCTCATGCAGTTCTCATGATAAGAATGAGTTCTCACAAGATCCGATGGTTTTTTTAAGTGTTTGGAAGTTCCTCCTTCACCCTTCTCTTCCTCCTGCCACCTTGTGACGAAGGTGCTTGCTTCCCCTTCTGCCATGACTATAAGTTTTCTGAGACCTCCCTAGCCATGCCGAGAACTGTGAGTCAGTTAAATGTATTTCCTTTATACATTACCCAATCTCAGGGAAGTTCTTTATACCAGTATAAAATAGACTAATGCATACATTAATGCTGCTTTTCCTCACAGTTTTTCCCTCTTGCTTCTATGACCTCTAAATCAATAACTAACCTAAAGCCTTAGCATGTATCATGTAGCTAGTATGCTTTATATTATATTGAAAAAGAAAACATTTCTTCCAAGAACTGCAGAAGCTGGTCAACATGTAACGCAGAAACATGGAGAACACGTGTGGGAGTGAAACTTGATTGCATTTCTCAGAGAAAGAGAAGGAAGACTACAAAGCTGGTTAGCATGACAGTTTACTAATACAGCTATGATTTCTCAAAAGTCAGGATTGATAAATATACCTCTATCCAGTTCTAATTCACTACTGACACAGATCTGTACTAATTTTCTATTGCCATAATAATTCTGTATAACAAAACCACCACAAAACCCAGTGGCTTAAAAGAGCAATCATTTATTCACCAGCCAGTGAGGCAGCTAGATTTTTTTTTTCTATTCCAGGTTGGCCCTATATGTGTCAAATACATTTTCTCAGGCATATGCTATTAGCAGATAAGTGGTCTGAATGTAGTTGGTCTGGCATCTCCTCGGCTGATTCCTGCAGTCTCATTCTCCAAGAGATTAACTCACACTCATTCAGATGATGAGTGAGCAGAGGTTCAAGAGCAAAAATAAAAGTGTAAAAATATTTTTAAGCTTATGCTAGATACAGGCACACTATCACTTACACTCTACTCTATTAGTCAGTAAGTCAAAGATGCAGGTGAGGTTGATGGAGTAAAGTAATACACTCTGCCTCTTATTGGGAGGAGCTGCAAAGTCATATTGCAAAGAAGTAGGTATAGAAAGGAGTAGATAATTGAGCCATTTTTCAAATAATCAATCTCTCTTGAAGCTTGGAAAAAGATATAATCATTGCTACCTTGAAAAAGAATTGCAAAAGTAGTCAGATAACTCAGAGAAGTGGGCATGATAACATGCATTTATTACGTGAGAATTGGGAGCCTATCTGTGAATACATTCCCTGACTGATAGGGTCGAAGGGGCTTCCCTTTGTTGAAGCTGTAAGCAATGCACCAGTGGAAGGATTGGGGTTGGCAGCATCCTTGAGAAGCTCTTAGTTGTAAGCATAAAAAAATTGCCAAAAACCAGGCATCAAATTGATGACACAAAGTATGTTATTTCAGAATAACAGAGACAGTGGCGTTTAACCATCTGAGGCAAAGCAGATATGATTACCATAATGGTCAGCAAGGCAATAATAGAAACCAGGAAGGTTTTGTCTTGCAAGAAATTGTGTCAATGACAACGTATCAATGTGTTTCTTGGTTCCAGCTCTTTGCTATTGTAAATAGTGCTGCAATAAGCATACGTGTGCCTGTGTCTTTATAGTAGAATGATTTATAATGCTTTGGGTATATACCCAATAATGGGATTGCTGGGTCAAATGGTATTTCTGGTTCTAGATCCTTGAGGAATTGCCACACTGTCTTCCACAATGGTTGAACTAATTTACACTCCCACCAACAATGTAAAAGTGTTCCTATTTCTCCACAGCCTCACCAGCACCTACGATTTCCGGACTTTTAATAATTGCCATTCTGACTGGCATGAGATAGTATCTCATTGTGGTTTTCATTTGCATTTGTCTAATGATCAGTGATGCTGAGCTTATTTTCATTATGTGTACCTATGTAACAAACCTGCACATTCTGCAGACATATCTGGAACTTAAAGTAAAATAAAAAAGTAAATAAATAAAAATAAAAAAGACAAAAATAAACAAGGAAAATAATTATTTCTCACCAAGTTCCCATATTTGGCCTGTTTCTCAGACACAGATCTTACCACTTATTAGAGTTTTAGTCTCTTAAGGAAAGACCTTGCGAAGATACCACAAGTATATAAAATAAATATTACCTCAACATTTCTCTGAGAGATACTTAATACATTTAACACTGTAACTATATAGTAGACAAAAAAATGACTTCAACAATAAATATATCTGAGATGTATGCCATAATGATTTTTCATTTGAATGAATGAATTAGTAAGTCCAAGTTAGATATATGGGGACTTGGCCTAAGTGTTTCATAGTGGGTCCAATAGGCTAGCAGACCTATTTCAGACCTGAAGTCATTCCTTCAGTTCCTTGACCACGTAAAATAAATAGGATTTACTTTGATCTTATTAAGTTCTTTCTAATCAGGGTCCCTGACCTGGAAAGTAATCAAATTTATCATAGAAATTAGATCAACCCTAGAAAACTTCAAGGATACAGTAGTAGTAGTTCCCATTATATCCCCTTTCCATTTTTTTGTATAATCTCTGAAAAAAAAAAGTCATGATGCAAATGGTGAGCTATATAAATGTGATCGAGTCATAGGCCTGACATAGTGTCGTTACTCTGTTCTATCCACATGGCCTCTAACAGTTGATGTGCCGCTATTAATATGGCAAATGTGTTCTAATTTCTGACACACATACACACATGCACACACACACACACACAAAGACCTCTTGCATATTCCACTCTTGTTCTGAGATTCTATCAAATCTGGGAAGGATTAAAGAGCTGCCTGTTTTGGATGGGGCCCAGAGAAAGAGATGAATCTGCAACAGTTTCAGGTTTCTATATGAGGAGTGGAGAGCAACTACAAAAGGCAGCTACAGTGCAGACCACTAGGGTTCTGGAGCAAAGACGTACCTTCTGCAGTAGAAAATTATTAGTAAATAATAATTACCATTACTCTTTAAAAAGTAGTCTTTAGCTTTTGGCTAGGCACTAGATGAGACTAAGCACCTAAAAATGATGCATCAAGTAACTATGAAACTGGTTCTGTTCTTCCTAAGCTATATTGTCAGATAAATAAATTTGTAAGTTTAGATGAGTACAGTGATAGCAGCAGTGGCCTATTTGGGTTATCTGCTGTGGTGGTGCCAGCTGCAGTGGGGGAGGCATGACTGGGGCTGCATGTGCTGTAGAGCCTGCAGGAGTCCCGCCCCCCACCAAACTGATGGCAGCTGCAGCTGCCCAGTCATGGCTCCGGACCTGGGCATCCCCTTGCTCTCAGAGACACAGGAAACCTCCCTGCCCCCATAGACTCAGAAGTTCCTACTCCCCCCTCGTGGCCTCTCCCTACCTCTGGCCTCTCCTCACTCCTGGTGCCTTCTCCAATTTTAGAGCAACGTTGAAGCCAAGCCCAGGCGCTATTGTGACCCAGATAGATGCACAGGCACTCAGGGTGGGGGTGGTGTTGACACTCCAGCCCCACCACCATCTCGGCCCCCTCTGAAACTTTGGGCAACCACGAGCTTAGGGAGAGAGGCAGGGTGGACGGACAGGATGGCACTGACGGTGGCTCAGCATGGGCCTGCTGGTGCCCCTTGGTCCCTGCAGCCTGGGTGCTGTGGATGGCACATTGATGGCAGCAGAAGGTAGACAGGTTCCTAGGAGGGAAGGGACATGTCCTCAGTGAAACCTTGCCTTCAAGCTAGGAGTGGCCTGAAGCCTCGGTTCTAGGCCGCCAGTTCCAGGTGGAGTCTACAACCTGGAGTGAGAACTTATGGTGCTTTTTCCAGTCCATGGTCACAAATGGATCAATCAGCACTCCCTTCCTCCCTTCTAAGCCCATAAAAACTCTGGACTCAGCCATACTCGTACACTTGTCGGGATGACTTGCCTGCAGAAAGGAGCTACCCATTATCTGTTTCTGGTCTCCTCTCGGCTGACAGCTGGACACTCATTGTGATGATCTGCCTGAGAAAGGAGCTGCTCACTTTGGGGTTTCTGAGTGCTGTTCTATCACGCAATGAAGCTCCTCTCCACCTTGCTCAACCTCCAGTTGTCCGCTTACTTCATTCTCCATGGACTCTCGGCAAGAACTTGGGACTCACTGAATGGTGGAACTGAAAAAGCTGTAACATAAACAGTGCTGAAACATGCCCCCACTAGTCATGTTGTGGGGGACAAGAAGGAGAGAAGAGTCATGGCCCTTCTGGAAGCACAGACCTCAGGGCTCCCCAAGTCAAGACTGTGACATGCCATAACACCCTTTATGAGCCTCTGCAGTTCCTGACATCTCCAAGTTTTCAGGCCCCATTGCATTTCCCTTGTCTAGACACTGGTGCCCACAGTGGAAGCTGCTTGTGATACATCTGGCCCAGACACAGCCTCGCATGGAGCCAGCACCTGTGCTGGCACCTGGAACTGACCACTGTACCCTAGCTGGCGTGTCTGACTGTGCGCAGTGGCTGGACCCTGCGCTTGCTGGCTTACACACCCCGCACTTGCTGGCTTACACACCCCTCGCAGATCTGCACCTCATTTACCCTTGGCAGGCATGGGAGTTGGGTTGGTAATGTGAGTGAGGGCAGCCTGCTGGGCTGCGTGGGCAGAAGAAGCCCATCAGGCACAAGCAAAATGCAACCTGAGGCATTGCTGGCCACAGAGGCTTCTGGCTGCTGAAGGGACAACCTAAGGATCCTGTGACAACACTAACTATCTCTCATATGATGGATATTATTCTAACCCATGTGATTCGGCCATAGTAGGTATAGGGAGCTTAAGTAAACTACATAAAAAGAACTCAACATCAGCTACATTTCTTGCATCAATACCTTTCCCTCAGCTAAGCCTGGTTTATAAATTACCTCATGGAGGAGGAATATACTGAGGACTAGCTCACGGAAGAGTCAGTGAACTATATATGTGAGCTGAAAATGGGCTGCAACCACATAAGGTATAGAATTAAAATATAATATTGAGGGGAAATACCCTACTGGATGGAATTCCAAGCAGTATACTTGGTTAGCAACTTTTCATGAAGGAAGACAAAGTTTGAGGTAGTGATAGATATTAAATTTAAGGCAATGATAAACATATTGACTAGTTGGTCAGGTACCTGGAAGGAAAAATACTGAAATATTGTGAACAAATAAATTGAAGAAGAAACTTTTCAATAAACCTATAGAGGCAAACACAAAATACTCTGATGTTGATTAAAAGAAAAAAATGATACAGGGCAGGTGCAATGGCTCACGCCTGTAATCCCAGCACTTTGGGAGGCCGAGGCGAGCAGATCATTTGAGGTCAGGAGTTCAAGACCAGCCTGGTCAACATGATGAAACCCCGTGTCAATTAAAAATACAAAAAAATTAGCCAGGTGTGGTGGCGTGTGCCTGGGGGTTTGAGGCAGGAGAATCGGAGAATCGCTTGAACCTGGAAGGCGGAGGTTGCAGTGAGCTGAGATCCCACCATTACACTCCAGTCTGGGAGAGAGAGTCTTACTTTGTCTCAAAAAGAAAAAAAAAAAAAAAATGGTACACAGCCATTTACCAGAAAGAATACACACTTACTGATACGTCAGCATACCATTCACCGTGATATTGTCTCCTACCAATGGGAACACTTTTAAGGTGAAGAAAGTGAGACAGTGTGCAGATTGTCATGGAACCCTTTAGTTATATTATATTTTCATTTCATTCAGAAGCTTCCAGCATTACAGATATTGGAATAATCTCTAAAGTCTTAGCTAGATCATCCAGCTAAGAGATGACACTCTGTGAAGCTGGGAATAGTCCTACACAATGTGGTATATATGCTTTTCCAAATGTCATAATGTATCATGAAGTTTCTCTTTGCTAAAATATACATTACGTTGGTGCAAAAGTCACCACGGTTTTTGCTGTTACTTTCAATGGCAAAAACTACAACGACTTTTGCACCAAACTGATGCATCAGGAAGGAGGGTGTGAACTTAAGATGGGCCCCCTCACTATGATCCACTTGAGGAACTTGTGCTTCTTGTTTCTGCAGCTTTAACCTATAAGGGATTTAGGTGCTGATTCTTGGATTGGTTTGCTGAGGGAAGCTCATTCACTTTTAGCAGAGGACACAGGGTTCCTCTCAACCTAAAATTGCAATGGCCACCTTGTCATGTTGACTTCTTCTACTGATATGCCACTAAACCAGTAAAACTGATAAATCAGAATATATGGGACATCATTTGTTGCATTCATATATAGTAATTACAGTAAGTGGGTGAATGTATTACATATTGCTTGAGGAAAGCACGGTAACCAGTGGCTTAGACTTCTCAGGGATAAAGGCCCGTGTCACCTCACTTGGAAAATAATGTGACTAAAAGTGAAGGGAATCTTGAATGGGTGGTAGAGGAAGAAGAGGATAAAAACCAATTCTGTCCTTAGACTCAGGAAAATCTGTAGAATATGTGATTCTTCTGTTAGTCCTAACATAAGATTATTTTTTTTTTCAAAATTGTGGTTATGAAAAATATGAGATTCTACCTTATTGAAAAACTAATAAAACTGACAGTTTTCTAATGCTGGAAGAAGATATGTGAGTCCTCTGTTAGAAGCAAAAGGCATTTTTTAACATTTTTATTAAATATTATCATTATTATTTTAGAGATGGGGTCTCACTCTGTCGTCCAGACTGGAGTGTGGTGATATGATCATATCTCAATGCAATCTGGAACTCCTGGACTCAAATGACCCTTCTTGACCTCCCAAAGTGCTGGAATAACAGATGTGAGCCACTGTGCCCAGCTAAAGATAAAGAGCATTATTATTCACAGCACAACAAGCAGCATGAGCTTCATATTTATATTGATTCCTCTTGCTTCCCAAATTCATGGAGGCATTGCAGAGAGGGCAACTTGGATGCTGCACAGACAATGGGTCTGTGTTATAGCTGAGAAACCCCAAAGTTAAAGCACTTTAATATTTTTAAAGGGACCAGTAAGATTTGCTGCCCCATCTTTGCCCTGAAAGAAACATTACCTGTGTCATTAAAAGTCCTTTACTATACAAACCTTACTTAAAAAGATAGTCGGGAACAAATGTCATGAGAGTATAGAAATGCAGTGAACACTCTGCTTACCCAGCAGTGATTGGCTATCAGCCTGAAGAGTTACACAGTAGGCTCATTGTGGGCCATGAGTGAATTTCAAGAGTGCAAGAGGTAGACTGTAGCAGCTATTATAAATGTCTTGCCATCTATGCTCATCTCTGAGTTTACCAGCAACCATACATACCGATAGCTTCTCAGTTCCAGTGCCTGCTTCCTATGTTCCTCTGACTGAAGAATTTAGCCACTGGAATCTGCTCAACCCACATTCAGTGAAGCCTGTGTATGCCAGGGATTTGGTGTCTACAGGGGAGTTCACAACAAATGAAAAACAGGAGTTAGTGGATAAATTCCACACTTCTCAATTCCTTGGTGTAACTTTGGTGTAACCTCGGCGTAAGCACATTCCATGTGCTTCCTAAGAACTGTTGACAGGATCAAGCACCAGTCCCCCATAGCAGTCACCTACTCATTTAGACATACTTAACTGGACTGTCTCCCTTTCATGGCTCACTCTCCACACCCCCTCACTTGTACTTCCCTCTCACTATTGTGATTAATTCCCACAACTACCTGCAACGAGACCTTGTTTTAGGACCTGGTACAAAGGGAATCAAAATATTGACAATTACCATATTCATATTCTTCATCTTTCATTTCATTATCTCTCAGGAGTTTGAATTTCTCTTCATATTTATTCTAGTCTTAAGCACTTATCTTCTTATGAATTTTTCTTTATTTTTAAATTTCTTATCTCTTCTTGCTGATTTATAAGAATTCCATACATATTCTTGGTATCATATTCTTGTCTCTTTTGGACATTGCAAATATATTCTTTTAATATATCACTATCTATTAGATTCTTCAATGATATCTTTCACAGATATGAATCCTTAATTTTGATGTAATCATATTCATCTTTTTTTAACTTTTTAAAACCTTAGTTGGACGATCCCTCTTTTAAAAATTTATTTTTCTGGTTAGCAGGTTAGCTCATCTGTTAGTGGATATTTGCTTCTCTGTATAAATTTTGGAGTAAATTGATCAAGTTTCTTAAACAAATAATTGCAATGTTGGTAGAGTTTATGTTGATATTTAGGCTGTTTCATGGATATAGTTTATCTAAGTATATGGACTATATATGCGTTTATTCAGGTCACCTTTGGGTTCTTGGAGCCCCTGGCTCCAAGTTACAACCACTATGTTAGAAATGCAAAATGCTTGTTCCCCGGTGCTGCAAAGAAATAGCACTTGAACATGAATTTAATTCTCTCAGCAAGGCAATTTTTACTTTCTGCAGAAAGAGTACACTTGCCAGCAGTCTTGCCACAAGAGTACACCGAACAAAGATAAAGCAGACATGTTTATCCCTTATGCATTTGGGTTGTCCTTAATGCTGTGTCCTGCATCCATTGGTTGGAGCCAAACCTCACAGTCTCAACTGATACCCGATTTGTTAACAACCTAAAACTTTTTTAAGTAGGTAAAGGTAAGGAAGAACAAAGGAAAAGAGGAAGTTGCTTATGATAGATTTAAAGAACTAATAACATTTCCAAATAAGGAAAGGATATAGGCTGTGAGCTGAAACATGCCTGTGAGCATGTTCAACAGCTACATAGAATAGGGCTTAACAAAGAGTTATTAGCACAAAGCAAGGAGGCTTGAAGAAAGTTAGACTTTAAGGAAACTATTATTTCTAACACTTAATGATTTATTCTTTAAGAAGAAGGGAAACTTTGAAGAGGAAACTTTTTACTTTCTACAACTAGCCAATACATTTTCCACTTCAAGGCAGCCTTTACTTTCTCTGAGCGTCTTTCATATTAGGTTTGTTAGTTTCTCTTATTCATATTTGCTCCTTTCTTTCATAATTTTTTAATCACTTGTTTTGGAGCAGATCCAGTAAATTATTCTAGTTTACTATTTTGACCAGGCCTGGAAAACATCATCAGTAGTCCTAAGAATGCCTAAAGTTATTCCTTTCCTTATTACACCCCTCTATACATTTGTTTCAAGATTTGAAGCAATCTTGCATGACTGCATATATTAATCCAGCCTCATTCTTGTTCTTTACAGGCATTTTCTTAAAATGTGATAAAAAATCATTTATTTTGATCTCCATTATACAGTTTTATCCCAATCAAACTTATTTTAATAAGAGTATAGGATTGTCACAAAAGTTTAATTTTTCCTCAGTAAAGTTGTATAAATAAAACCTATTTTTAGTAGAACCCAAGACATTTTTCTAACACTATATGTTATCTATTAAAAATGTATTGGTCCATTTATAATACTTACACAGTCCTTAGTGATATATTTCTTTATCAAAGCAATGAAATAGCAAAATCAATAACATGTCAACTCAGTTTGGAAAGTATACATAAAAGTAGACTACAATTTTTCTATATATTGAGCTAAACCAAATATCTAAAACCTAGAAAGGAAAATAAAAGTTTTAATTTGAATATAAAAATTGAATGTTTAATAGGAAAAGTATTTGTTTAAAGTTGTGTTTTTTTTTTTTCTGATTGTCCCTTATTGAAACACTTTAGATAATACACTAGAAACTAACGGAACAATAACTAAAATTAATTATCTCATTTCATATCCATAATCACTATTAATACCTTTGTATACATCCATTCATATATTTACATCACAACCATTCATATGTACATTAATATGAACATATGCATGTAAAATATATCATATATATATCATATATATATCATATATAATCATTTACCAAACCTTATTTTATAGTTTGTACTTTATTACTTAACTCTATATTTTTTTCTTTCTATATATTTTCTCTTAAGCTTGATTTTTTTTTTTTTTTTTTTTTTTTTTTTTTTTTTTTTTTTTTTTTTTGAGACAGAGTCTCACTCTGTTGCCCAGACTGGAGTGCAGTGGTGTGATCTCAGCTCACTGAAATCTCTGCCCCCTGGGTTTAAGTGATTCTCCTGCCTCAGCCTCCTGAGTGGCTGGGACTACACATGCACACCACCTCATCTGGCTAATTTTTGTACTTTTTAGTGGAGAAAGGGTTCATCATATTGGACAGGCTGGTCTCAAACTCCTGACTTTGTGATCCACCCACTTCGGCCTCCCAATAAGCTTGATTTTAATTAGTATATATAGGTAATGCCAATTGCTGGACAATAATAATTATTTTATCAATCAGCGTATACTAGATGTTTTTTGGTAAAGCAACTCAAAAATCTTAGTGGCTTATGAAGATATTATTACTCATGTCTATAGCATGTCCACTAAGTGGTTGCTAAGGCCTCTAATTCATATTATCTTGAATCTTGGATCCAGATTGATGGAGGAGTCAAGATCTCTAATATTGCATGTGGCAGTGTTAGAGGGAGGGGAAGCATGAGAAACCATGTGTTTACTAGTTTTTAAAATTTTCCTTGAGAGATGACACACATATATTATTTTCCGTTATTTAAAATATCAAACATACGAATATTTCTAATTATATTTGGCCAGGACTAACTATATATGACCATATCCAAATAAAAGGCAATTGGATAGTAAAAGTTTACATGTTTCTGGAAGAAATAAAGAGAAATAAAATACTTATGAACAACTCTGAAAACCAATGGTGACTTACCTCGAGTCTTCAAATATTATATTCAGTTTACTCTCCTTCCAATTAAAAAACGCAGTCAGTTTCTCCTAAAGAAAGACAATTTCATATGGTCACAGCATGGAACTCAAAGTACAAGCCTTCTGGATCATGAACAATAATATTTTCACTTAATATTATTATAGTTGTCAATATGGATGAAGATATTAAACTAAATGTTGATTTCACATTTTTATTGAAGAATTGCTGCTTTAACATCTGAATAGATATAATTAATCAACGGAGTTTTATCATCCCAAAATATGCAGCATATAATTTTTCTATTAAATTAAATTCAATATAGTTATAATATAGAAAGGATTTAAGTCAGTGGCAGATAGAGTACTGACAATCTTTCTTAGCAACGTTGTATCAAGATTTCGTCACCGTTTTAAAATTTTTTTTGTAGTTTAAGATCTAGGTTACATGTGCACAACATGCAGGTTTGTTACATAGTTATACATGTGCCACGTTGGTTTGATGAACCCATCAACTCATCATTTACATTAGGTATTTTATCCTAATGCTATCCTTACCCCAGCCCCCCACCACCTGACAGGCCTCAGGTGTGTAATGTTCACCCTGTGTCCAAGTGTTCTCATTGTTCAATTCCCACCTGTGAATGAGAACATGTGGTGTTTGGTTTTCTGTCCTTGTGACAGTTTGCTGAGAATGATGGTTTCCGGCTTCATCCATGTCCCTGCAAAGGACATGAACTCATCCTTTTGTATGGCAGCATAGTATTCCATGGTGTATATGTGCCACATTCTCTTAATCCAGTCTTTCACTGGTGGACATTTGGGTTGGTTCCAAGTCTTTGCTATTGTGAATAGTGCCACAATAAACATATGTATGCATGCGTCTTTATAGTATCATGATTTTTAATCCTTTGGGTATATACCCAGTAATGGGATCTCTGAGTCACATGGTATTTCTAGTTCTAGATCCTTGAGGAATCGCCACACTGTCATACACAATGGTTAAAACAATTTACACTCTCACCAACAGTGTAAAAGGGTTCCTATTTCTCCACCTCCTCTCCAGCATCTGTTGTTTCTTAACTTTTTAATGATCTCCATTCTAACTGGTGTGAGATGGTATCTCATTGTGGTTTTGATTTGCATTTCTCTGATGACCAGTGATGATGAGCATTTTTTCATGTGTCTGTGGGCTGCATAAATGTCTTCTTTTGAGAAGTGTCTGTTAATATCCTTTGTCCACTTTTTGATAGGGTTGTTTTTTTCTTGTAAATTTGTTTAAGTTCTTTATAGATTCTGGATATTAGCCCTCTGTCAGATGGGGAGATTGTAAAAATTTTCTCCCATTCTGTAGGTTGCCTGTTCACTCTCATGGTAGTTTCTTTTGCTCCACAGAAGCTCTTTAGTTTAATTAGATCCCGTTTGTCTAATCTGACTTTTGTTGTCATTGCTTTTGTGTTTTAGTCGTGAAGTCCTTGCCCATGCCTATGTCCTGAATGGTATTGCCTAGGTTTTCTTCTAGGATTTTTATGGTTTTAGGTCTAACATTTAAGTCTTCAATCCATCTTGAATTAATTTTTGTATAAGGCATAAAAAAGGGATGCAGTTTCAGCTTTCTACATATGGCTAGCCAGTTTTCCCAGCACCATTTATTAAATAGGGAATCTTTTCCCCATTTCTTGTTTTCATCAGGTTTGCTAAAGATCAGATGGTTTTAGATGTGTGCTGTTATTTCTGAGGCCTCTGTATGTTCCATTGGTCTATACATTTGTTTTGGTACAGTATCATGCTGTTTTGGTTACTATAGCCATGTAGTAGAGTTTAAAGTCAGCTAGCGTGGTGCCTACAGCTTTGTTCTTTTTGCTTAAAATTGTCTTGGCAATGCGGGTTCTTTTTGGTTCCATATGAACTTTAAAGTAGTTTTTTCCAATTCTGTGAAGAAAGTCATTGGTAGCTTGATGGGGATGGCATCAAATCTATGGGCAGTATGGCCATTTTCATGATATTGATTCTTCTTATCCATGAGCATGGAATGTTCTTCCATTTGTTTCTGTCCTCTTTTATTTCATTGAGCAGTGGTTTGTAGTTCTCCTTGAAGAACTCCTTCACATCTGCTGTAAGTTGAATTCCTAGATATTTTATTCTCTTTGAAGCAATTGTGAATGTGAGTTCACTTACGATTTGGCTCTCTGTTTGTCTGTTATTGTTGTATAGGAATGCTTGTGATTTTTGTTCATTGATTTTGTATCCTGAGACTTTGCTGAAGTTGCTTATCAGTTTAAGCAGATTTTGGGCTGAGACAATGGGGTTTTCTAAATATACAATAATGTCATCTGCAAACAGGGACAATTTGACTTCCTCTTTTCCTAATTGAATACACTTTATTTCTTTCTCTTGCCTGATTGCCCTGGCCAGAACTTCCAATGCTATGTTGAATAGGAATGCTAAGAGAGAGCATCCTTGTCTTGTTCTGGTTTTCAAAGGAAATGCTTCCAGTTTTTTCCCATTCAGTATGATATTGGTTGTGTGTTTGTCACAAATAGCTCTTATTCTTTTGAGGTATGGTCCATCAATACCTAGTTTATTGAGAGTTTTCATTATGAAGGGCTGTTGAATTTTGTCAAGGGTCTTTTCTGCATCTATTGAGATAATCATGTGGTTTTCATCTTTGATTCTATTTATGTGATGGATTACATTTATTGATTTGCATATGTTGAACCAGCCTTGCATCTTGCATCTCAGGGATGAAGCCAACTTGATTGTGGTGGATAAGCTTTTTGATGTGCTGCTGGATTCAGTTTGCCAGTATTTTATTGAGAATTTTTGCAACAAAGCTCATCAGGAATATTGGTCTAAAATTCTCTTCTTCTTCTTTTTTTTTTTTTTTTGTTGTTGTTGTTGTTGTTGTTGTTGTTGTGTCTCTGCAAGGCTTTGGTATCAGGATGATGCTGGCCTCATAAAATGAATTAGGGAGGATTCCCTCTTTTTCTGTCAATTGAAATAGTTTCAAAAGGAATGTTACCAGTTCCTCTCTGTACCTCTGATAGAATTCAGCTGTGAATCCCTCTGGTCCGGGACTTTTTTTGGTTGGTAGGCTATTAATTATGGCCTCAATTTCAGAGCCTGTTATTGGTCTATTCAGAGATTCAACTTCCTCCTAGTTTAGTCTTGAGGGAGCTTATGTGTCCAGGAATTTATTCATTTCTTCTAGATTTTCTAGTTTATTTGCATAGAGGTATTTCTAGTATTCTCTGATGATAGTTTGTATTTCTGTGGGATTGGTGCTGATAGCCCCTTTATCATTTTTTATTGCGTCTATCTGATTCTCCTCTCTTTTCTTCTTTATTAGTCTGGCTAGTGCTCTATCAATGTTGTTGATCTTTTCAAAAAGCTGGCTCCTAGTTTCATTGATTTTTTGAAGGGTTCTTTTGTGTCTCTATCTCCTTCAGTTCTGATTTGATCTTAGTTATTTCTTACCTTCTGCTAGCTTTTGAATTTGTTTGCTCTTGCCTCTCTAGTTCTTTTAATTGTGATGTTAGAGTGTCAATTTGAGAACTTTCCTGCTTTCTCTTGTGGGCATTTAGTGCCATAAATTTCCCTCTACACACTGCTGTAAATGTGTCCCAGGGATTCTGGTACATTGTGTCTTTATTCTCATTGGTTTAAAAGAATATCTTTATTTCTGCCTTCATTTTGTATCCCAGAGATTCTGGTATGTTGTGTTTTTGTTCTCATTGGTTTCAAAGAATATCTTTATTTCTGCCTTCATTTCGTGTGTACCCAGTAGTCATTCAGGAGCAGGTTGTTCAGCTTACATGTAGTTGAGTGATTTTGAGTGAATTTCTTAATTTTGAATTCTAATTTGACTGCACTGTGGTCTGAGAGACAGTTTATTGTGATTTCTGTTCTTTTACATTTGCTGAGGAGTGCTTTACTTCCAATTATGTGATCAATTTTAGAATAAGTGCAATGTGGTGCTGAGAGGAATGTATATTCTGTTGATCTGGGGTGGAGAGCTCTGTAGATTTCTATTAGGTCTGCTTGGTGTAGAGCAGAAAATAAGTCCTGGATATCCTTGTTAACCTTCTGTCTCATTGATCTGTCTAATTTTGACAGTAGGGTGGTCAAGTCGCCCATTTTTATTGTGTGAGAGTCTAAGTCTCTTTGTAGGTCTCTAAGGACTTGCTTTATGAACCTGAGTGCTCCTGTATTGGGTGCATATATATTTAGAATAAGTAGCTCTTCTTTTTGAATGGATCCCTTTCCTATTATATAATGGCCTTCTTTGTCTCTTTTGATCTTTGTTGCTTTAAAGTCTGTTTTATCAGAGAGTAGGATTGCAACCCCTGCTTTTTTTTTGCTTTCAATTTGCTGGGTAGATCTTCCTCCATCCCTTTATTTTGAGCCTTTGTGTGAGCACGTGAGGTGGGTCTCCCGAATACAGCTCACTGATGGGTCTTGACTCCATATCCAGTTTGCCAGTCTGTGTCTTTTAATTGGGGCATTTAGCCCATTTACATTTAAGGCTAATATTTTATGTGTGAATTTGATCCTGTCATTATGATGTTAGCTGGTTATTTTGCCTGTTAATTGATGCAGTTACTTCATAGAATCAATGGTCTTTACAATTTGGCATGTTTTTTCAGTGACTGGTACCAGTTGTTCCTTTCCATGTTTAGTGTTTCCTTCAGGAGCTCTTGTAAGGCAGGCCTGGTGGTGACAAAAATCTCTCAGCATTTGTCTGCACAAGATTTTATTTATCCTTCACTTCTGAAGGTTAGTTTGGCTGAATATGAAATTCTGGGTTGAAAATTCTTTCCTTTAAGAATGTTGAATATTGGCCCCCACTGTCTTCTGGCTTGTAGGGTTTCTGCTGAGAGATCTGCTGTTAGTCTGATGAACTTCCCTTTGTGGGTAACTTGACCTTTCTCTCTGGCTGCCGTTAACATTTTTTCCTTCACTTCAACCTTGGTGAATCTGATGATTTTGTTTGTCTTGGGGTTGCTCTTCTCAAGGAGTATTTTCGTGGTGTTCTCTGTATTTCCTGAATTTGAATTTTGGCCTGCCTTGTTAGGTTGGAGAAGCTCTCCTGGATAATATCCTGAAAAGTGTTTTCCAACTTGATTGCATTCTCCCCGTCACTTTCATTTACACCAATTAAACGTAGATTTGATCTTTTCACATATTCCCATATTTCTTGGAGGCTTTGTTCATTTCTTTTTACTCTTTTTTCTCTAACCTTGTCTTCTCGCTTTATTTCATTAATTTGACCTTCAGTCACTGACACCCTTTCTTCCACTTAATCAAATTGGCTATTGAAGTTTGTGCATTCATCACAAGTTCTCATGCCATGGTTTTCAGCTCCATTGGGTCATTTAAGGTCTTCTCTGTACTGTTTATTCCAGTTAGCCATTCATCTAACCTTTTTTTCAAGGTTTTTAGCTTCCTTGCTATAAGTTTGAACTTGCTCCTTTAGTTCGGAGAAGTTTGTTATTATTGACCTTCTGAAGCCTACTTCTGTGAACTTGTCAAACTCATTCTCCGTCCAGCTTCATTTCGTTGCTGACAAGGAGCTGTGAGCCTTAGGAGGCAAAGAGGTGCTCTGGTTTTTAGAATTTTTAGCTTTTCTGCTCTGATTGCTCCCAATCTTTGTGGTTTTATCTATCTTTGCTCTTTGATGTTGGTGACCTACAGATGGGGTTTTGGTGTAGATGTCCTTTCTGTTGATATTGATGCTATTCCTTTCTGTTTGTTAGTTTTCCTTGTAAAGATCAGGGCCCTCAGCTGCAGGTCTGTTGGAGTGAGCTGGAGGTCCACTCCAGACCCTGTTTGCTTGGATATCACCAGCAGAGGCTGCAGAACAGCAACTATTACAGAACAGTAAATATTACTTCCTGATCCTTCCTCTGGAAGCTTTGTCCCAGAGGGGCACCCACATGTATGAGGTGTCTGTCGGACCCTACTGTGAGGTGTTTCCCAGTTAGGCTACACGGTGGTCAGGGACCCACTTGAGGAGGCAGTCTGTCCATTCTCAGAGCTCAAACACCATGCTGGGAGAACCACTGCTCTCTTCAGAGTTGTCAGACAGGGACTTTTAAGTCTGCAGAAGTTTCTGCTGCCTTTTCTTCAGCTATGCCCTGCCCACAGAGGTGTAGTCTATCGAAACAATAGGCCTTGCTGTGCTGCGGTGGGCTCTGCCCAGTTCGAGGTTCCAGGCCGCTTTGTTTGCCTACTCAAGCCTCAGCAATGGTGGATGCCCCTCCTCCCACCAGGCTGCAGTCTCACAGGTTGATCTCAGACTGCTGAGCTAGCAGCAAGCAAGGCTCCATGGGTGTGGGACCCACCGGGCCAGGCAGGGGAGAAAATCTCCTGGTCTGCTGGTTGCTAAGATTGTGAGAAAAACATAGTATTTGGGCAGAAGTGTACAGTTTTTCCAGGTACAGTCTGTCACAGCTTCCCTTGGCTAGGAAAGGGAAATACCCTAACCCCTTGGGCTTCCTGGATGAAACAATGCCCTGTCCTGCTTTGGCTTGCCCTCTGTGGGCTGCACCCAGTGTCCAACCAGTCCCAATGAAATGAACCAGGTACCTCAGTTGGAAATGCAGAAATACCTATCTTCCGCGTTGATCATGCTGGGAGCTACAAACCAGAGCTGTTCCTATTCAGCCATCTTGGAATGGGCTCATCACCTCTTTTACACTGGTTATGAATATGTAACTATCAAAAGAAAAATCATCAATATTTGTACCAAGGTATCTCATCAGGGAAACAAATTGTTTATTTCCTCTAGTAATCTAGCAAAATTTACCATACGTTTGACAGAGACTTAGATTGTGTTTATTTTTCAAATTCCTGATATACTAGTTTTATTGCCTAGGGAGTGGTTGATAGTATTAATTTCTATTTCAACATCAGTTGTACTTTCTTCTCCTTTATCTTTTTTGCCATGTTTATTGATTATTCTGTCTACTGATTGAAGGTCTTATTATTCCTTTGCTGTTTTTAAAAGTTGATTAAAAATAGATAATTTCATAGTCTACTCTTCCCTAAACTCTCTGTTTTACTTGTGAATTCTGTTGAGACCATCAACTTTTAGTTGGTATTTCTATTTGGTATGTCAAAATTTGTACATTTTGTATTTTTGCTCATTTTAGTTATGAGGCTAATAGAATAGAAAATCAAAGCCCTATAATTTCATCTTCATACCTATTTGATGCTCCATAGTCTGATATGATTGGTAGTGTTAAATTATTTGGTTAGTTTTGTTGTATAAGACACATTCACTTAAAATATTTTTGATGTGCAATCACAAGTCCATATAAGCAATTTCTCTTGCAAATTCTCAGTAGAAGTGATGTAATATGCTAAATTTATTCTGACATTCTCCATAAACATTAGCAATAGCATTTTTAGTGTTGCAAGTCTGAGCAAAGTTCGTTTTGCTTACTTAAGGCAGTGATATCACTGTGTCAATTGTCTCCATAACTGAAGAGTTGCTCATTTTAACCCTGGCTATATATAGCAAATGCCCAAGTTTATCATCTTGGATAATTGCCCAGCATTAAAAATAATGTTGAATCTTCTGCCCCTTCTTTTTTATACCAGCAGTGTTCCCACTTGTCTTTAATAATCTTTCTAAGATCATATTCAAGCTCTTTCTTTCCTTAACTCAGTGTAAATATTGCTGTATCTTTGGGAACATTGAGATCCAATAGTTTTGATATAAAACCAGAAAATCTATTAACAGTACAGAAAGTAACTGTGAAATCCTAGTAAAATGACAATACAGAGCATTGCCACTAACTTTGCTTCCCAATTCCATGCCAATTAGTAATGTCTCTACAATTAAACAGCTTTGTATGGTCAGTAAGTTAGGGTAAAAATTGCGGTTTAGGGAAAACAGAAAAGTTACAAGATGTTTTTCCCCTAGAGCAAATGATTGCTGAAATACCACAGGTGGAATGTCTCGGTATATGCATTCATAAACAAAGATTCTGGAGACTCTCTGCCTTGAGCAGATCTATGAAGTCTAGGTAAGAAGGGTGGCATTCTCTTTGTTCCCCAGGGAGTTGAAAAACAGTAAATCAGATAGGCTGAAGACTCTCTTACCCTAAAGCTGGGAATGCTCTAATTTTGCAGCTGACATTATAAGGAAAAACACTGCTTAGTGCCTGGACAAAGGAACCAACAAGTTTTAAGCTGGTTTAGCTCTGGCACACACAGAGGAAGATTTAATTCCTACCACTCTTAGAAACAACATCAGTGAATAACTGAAGCCAAATTCCAAGGGGTAGTTAAAATACTCTGATAATGTACTTAATATGTTCCAGCAGACAGAAAATAAACAAAAAAAGAACTAGCAGTAAAGTAGGGTTACTGGAAGAAATAGGTGGCAATTTGAACAATGGGGAGAGAGAGAGAAATGGAGAGAGAAAAAGCAAAAGATTCATTTTAGGGAGGTCAAATAAAAATCAAATCCAGGCCGGGCGCGGTGGCTCAAGCCTGTAATCCCAGCACTTTGGGAGGCCGAGGTGGGCGGATCACGAGGTCAGGAGATCGAGACCATCCTGGCTAACACGGTGAAACCCCATCTCTACCAAAAAATACAAAAAACTAGCCGGGCGACGTGGCGGGCGCCTGTAGTCCCAGCTACTCGGGAGGCTGAGGCAGGAGAATGGCGTAAAACCTGGGAGGCGGAGCTTGCAGTGAGCTGAGAACCGGCCACTGCACTCCAGCCTGGGCGACAAAGCGAGACTCTGTCTCAAAAAAAAATACAAAAAAAAAAAAAAAAAAAAAAATCAAATCCAAAACTAGTATGGAAATATTTTATTTGCAAAGATTATTGCAAGTGGGGGTAAAAGTACTATTGCAACAGCATTGCCCTGTTTGGCTATTGTGACCGGAAGAGCACTCTGAATATAAAATATGCTAGGCCAGGCGCAGTGGCTCAAGCCTGTAATCCCAGCACTTTGGGAGGCCGAGACGGGCGGATCACAAGGTCAGGAGATCGAGACCATCCCGGCTAATATGGTGAAACCCCGTCTCTACTAAAAAATACAAAAAACTAGCCGGGCGACGAGGCGGACGCCTGTAGTCCCAGCTACTCGGGAGGCTGAGGCAGGAGAATGGCCTAAACCCGGGAGGCGGAGCTTGCAGTGAGCTGAGAACCGGCCACTGCACTCCAGCCTGGGCGGCAGAGCAAGACTCCATCTCGGAAAGAAAAAAAAAAAAAAAAATATGCAAATAACCCAAGGGATAGAAGAAAAAGAATTTTTTCATGGTAAAGAAGAGTAAACAAGGTTAAAAAGAATGAGCTACGGGCATGTGGGACAAACGAAAGAATCATGACTGGACAGTAGATCGGAGAATGTTTTACCTGGAGACCAGCCTACTCTCAGGAGAGACTGGTAAGGAGGCGTTGAATGCTACTTAAGGCTGAAAATGAGGGAAAATTCAATAACCCTGAAGGGAGGAAATATTCTTAACCAAAATTTGGTCAATATAAATTTTATTCTGAATGATCAGCTAATTATTTATGAGGTAAAAATGGAAATATGAAAAGTCTTTGTCTGGTCTTGTCATAAGTGCACACGGTGGCATCCGAAGTTTTATCTAAGTTCATATGGGGAAGGGAGCTTCTTAGCAGTAAGTTGTTTCCCAGAACAAGAAAGAAAGGCTGTGTGGGGATAGGGTGAAGGTGGGAGCGGGGGAGAGAGTGGATAGTGAGGTGTGTGTGCAATTTCTTAACTTTCACATTTTATTAGGATTACAGGGCTCAAATAAGATTAAATGTCAGGGAGGTGTTTTTATTGTACAATAACATTTTGTAAGACTTATATTTTTTGTATTGCAAACAATCAGGGATGAAAAGAAAGAGTAGTTACTATTGGATAACTAAGTTCTTAACTGAAAGACCAAATGTTAGAAATATCATCAAACTTAGACCAAAATTTCAGGAAGGTAAAAGCAAAGAGCAAAGAGGTAAAAGAATTAGAGTACAAATAGTGACTCCTAATATGGAAAAAAATTAAAATAGTTATGAAGCATCTTTTAAAATGATACAATTAAGGAGAGACAAATATGTAAGAAGCTATAAATAAAACTTCTTGATATGAAATTTTACAGTTTGTTTACCCGAGTTCAAGGCAAGATTTAAAAAAAAAAAAAAAAAAACATGTACACTAACAAACACCCCTATAAGCAGATATTAGTAAAAAAAACAATTTTGGGGGAGCAAGAGAAAATATTACAAGCCTCTAATTAGATAAAATAATTGATTTGTAGAAGTAGAAATAATGAAACTCATATTAGGTTTCCTAGCTGCAGGACTGAAAGCTAGAAGACTACAGAATAGCATCTACATAATGATACAAATACGCCTGAAACCCAGTGTTCATATATACAACTAAAAATATATCATTCATCAGTCAAGATGATAGATATCTGCCAAGTTCAAGAATCCAGAGATTATATCACTCATGCCCTATACCAGAAAAAAAATGTTTAGTAAAAAAAATCAAAATAATACATTAACCCAGACTAAAACTTGAAATAGAGGAAGGTGAAGAAGGAAAGATTGTGGTGAGTAATCAACATTTTTGCATACATATCTATCTATCTATCTACCTATCTATCTAATCTGTCTATCTGTTGAAATCTAAATTAAATCTTATTAATGGAGTGCCTCAAATTGTAATATTTATGCTGAACAGGATCCTTGAAACAAAATAGACGTAATATTTAGTTTAGTGCAAAAGTAATTGTGGGTGTTGCCATTACTTTATATACCTTAACAAGAATAATAGAAACTGCCAAACCTCAGAGCCAGACAGATGGAAGGTGGGAAGTGATATATTTCAAAGGTAACACCAGAGTGGGGTGAGAGTACAAAAGTCACTTTAGTTTAATACTTAACTCTTATACACTTATCTCTAGAAGGAGGAAAGCAGTGAAAGAACAGATTTGTACAGGGAAACCACCAAATTATCTCATGGGAAAGATGATAATGAATAGTAATATGGTTCACACTGGCCACAGTAAAAAATTTTGGGAGAAAAATTAAACAAGATAATTCAAGTATGATTAAAAGTAAATCTAATATGTATACTGTTAAATTAAATGTAAGTGAGTCATTGAATATCACAGATTATCTTACTGAATTAGGGAGAATAAAAAGTTATATGATGCTTGAAATGACACAAACCAGGTGCAAAGATGCACAATAGACAACCACACAAAAGAAATATTAAATGGCACCATTAATATCAGATATGGGCAAGTTAATGGTAAGATTATTAAATAAGATAAATATGCACACTGTATATTGATTAGAAGCGTAATTAATGAATTAGAGATACTAGATTGATCCACATACTTATATGCACACCCCAAAATGTTAATTAAATATACAAAGTCAAAACTATGAAAAATTCAGAGTAAAGAGAAATAAAGCTTGGAAAGCAAAAATTTAGTGTGTATTATTTTAACAAGTAGACAATTTAATATTCCAAAGTTACTAATTGTATATTCAAAATAAAGTTAAGTTATTGATGGCATTAATATACAGAAATTTTTGTATTCAATATTTAAACTTTTTATGTTTCCATGGAACATTTTCATGCATAGTCTTTGAGAAAAGTTTAGCAAATTCTCTTATTAGTGAACTCCAAAAGAAAAATACATATAAAAACATACCATATATTATTATTTTCAAACGAAGACACAAATTTCTGAATTACCTTAGAAAGAAGAAAAGTTGAACCCTAAAAGTCAATCTGTCCGAAAATCAATGAAAAGGAGAGAACGCTTTAAACTAAATTCTAAGCCTGAGAATTTTGAGGAACAGTGTCATTATTCTAAACATAATTAGGTGGTGATCCCAATTTTAGCCAGAGCAAACTAACAAAGTCTCTGAAACTTGGTGTGGAGCTACTGACTTGGAAAACGTGGTTTTTACCATTATGATTGGCAAAGACAATTCAGAGAGTGAGGGATGAGAAGAAGAGAGATCTCACCTTCTCTGCAATGCATTGTAGCTCATAGCAGCTACATTTCCTCATGGCTCCACCTCTTGCTTGACTGACCAACCTGTCAGGCAAACTGGCCTCTTCTTTTACTAGAATAGTAAAAGAAGTTAACAAAATACCACAGATGGAGTAACTTAGCAGAATTTTAGCATTATTTTAGCATTATTTTCTGCTAGAAGCCTATGATCAAGGTGTCAGACTATCTGGTTAAGGAGTCTATTCTTGGTATGCAGATGGCCACTTTAGTGCTATGGCTTCACATGGTCCTTTATCTGTGTATACAAGCATTTCTTAGTATATCTTTATGTGTCCGACTTTCATTTTCTTATAAGGACCCAAGTCAGATTTGATTAAGGGCTACCTTAATGGCCTCATTTTATTTTTTTTATTTTTATTTTTTTTGAGACGGAGTCTCGCTCTGTCACCCAGGCTGGAGTGCATGTCACCCAGGCTGGAGTGCAGTGGCCGGATCTCAGCTCACTGCAAGCTCCGCTCGCTCCCGGGTTCCCGCCATTCTCCTGCCTCAACCTCCCGAGTAGCTGGGACTACAGGCGCCCGCCACCTCGCCCGGCTAGATTTTTGTATTGTTAGTAGAGACGGGGTTTCACCGTGTTAGCCAGGATGGTCTCGATCTCCTGACCTCGTGATCCGCCCGTCTCGGCCTCCCAAAGTGCTGGGATAATGGCCTCATTTTAATTTAACCACCCCTTTAAAGGCTCTATATCCAAACACTCACATTCTGGGGCACTAAAAGTTAGTGCTTTAACACATGAACTTGAGAGGAATAATATATTGTTCATACTACTTTCTTATTTGCTTTTCAGCCTAGGAGTGGTAGTGGTGTCTGGCTGCGGTTAATCACTCATAATTTTGTGTTAGCATTGTTGCTTTTTGATCACCTTTGCTTTTTACTTTTAGAAATATTTTGGAATTATACTTCACTTCATTATTAATTTTGATACTTTAAGAATAAAAACCTGTACAGCATTACATCTCATTTCATCTAAAACTCATATTTCTGTTGGTGAAGGTATTAGTCCATTTTGACACTGCTGACAAAAACATACCTGAGATTGGGCAATTTACAAAAGAGAGAGATTTAATTGAATTTAAAGTTCCACCTGTCTGGGGAGACCTCACAATTATGATGGACACAAATGGAAGCAAGTCACATCTTAGATGGATAGTGGCAGGCAAAGAGAGCTTGTGCAGAGAAACTCCCATTTTATAAAAGATCAGATCTTGTGAGACCCATTCACTATTACAAGAACAGCACAGCAAAGACCTGCCCCCATGAGTCAATCATCTCCCACCAGATCCCTCCCACAGCACATAGGAATTATGGGAAATACAAGATGAGATTTGGGTAAGGACAGAGAGCCAAACCATTTCATTCTACCCCAGCCTCTCCCAAAACTTTTTTCTTCACATTTCCAAATAAATCATGCCTTCCCAACAGTCCTCCAAAATCTCAACTTATTTCAGCATTAACTCAAAAGTCCAGAGTCCAAACTGTCATCCAAGACAAGGCAAGTCCTTCCACCTATGAGTCTGTAAAATCGGAAGCAAGTTAGTTGTTTCCTAGATACAATGGTTGTACAGGCACTGAGTAAATACGGCCATTCCAAATGAGATAAATTGGCCAAAACGAAGAGACTACAGACCCCATTCAAGTCCATAATACGAGGGGCAGTCAAATCTTAAAGGTCCAAAATGACCTCCTTTGACTCCATGTCTCACATCTAGAGCATGCTGATGCAAGAGGTGGGTTCCCAATGTCTTGGGCAGCTCTACCCCTGTAACTTTGAAGGGTACAGCCTCCCTCCCAGCTGCTTTCATAGGCTGATATTGAGTGTCTGCAGCTTTTCAAGAAAAACAGTGCAAGCTGTCAGTGGATCCACTATTCTAACGTCTGGAGGACAGTGACTCTCTTCTCACACCTCCACTAGGAGGTACCCCAGTGCGGATTCTGTGGGAGCTCTCACTACACATTTCCCTTCTGCACTGCCCTAGCAGAGGTTCTCCATGAGGGCACCACCCCTGTAGCTCAACTCTGCCTGGACATCCAGTCATTTCCATAAATTTTGTGAAATCTGGGTGGAGGTTCCCAAACCCTAGTTCTTGGCTTCTTTGTATCTGCAGGCTCAACACCACATGTAAGCTGCCAGGGTTTGGGGCTTTCACTGAAGCCATGGCCTGAGCTCTATGTTGGTCCTTTTAGCCGTGGCTGGAGCCCCTGGGATGCAGAGCATCAAGTCTCTAGGCTGCACACAGCACAGGCACTCTGGACCTGGCCCATGAAGCCATTTTTTCTCCTAAGCCTCTGGGCCTATGATGGGAGCGACTGCCATGAAAACCTCTGACATGCCCTGGAGACATTCTTCTAATTGTTTTGGGGATTAACATTGGGCTCCTCATTACTTATGAAAATTTCTGCTTGAATTTCTTCTCAGAAAATGAGATTTTCTTTTCTATCACATTGTCAGGATGCAAATTTTGGGAACTTTTATGCTCTGCTTCCCTTATAAAACTGAATGCTTTTAACAGCACCCAAATCACTTCTTGAATGCTTTGCTGCTTAGAAATGTCTTCAGGCAGATACCTTAAATCATCTTTCTGGAGTTCAAAGTTTCACAAATCTCTAGGGCAGGACAAAATGCCACCAGTCTTTTTGCTAAAACATAATGAGAGTCACTTTTGCTCAAATTTCTAACAATTTCCTCATCTCCATCTGATACCACCTCAGCCTGGACCCAATTGTTCATATCACTATAAGCATTTTTGTCAAAGTCATTCAACAAGTCTCTAGGAAGTTCCAAACTTTCTCACAGTTTCCTGTCTTCTTCTGAGCCCTCCAAACTGTTCTAACCTCTGCCTGTTACTCAGTTCTAAAGTTGCTTCCACATTTTCAGGTATCTTTTCAGAAATGCTCCACTCTACTGGTATCAATTTACTGTATTAGTTCGTTTTCATGAAACTGACAAAGATATACCTGAGACTCAGCAATTGCAAAACAAAGAGGTTTATTGCACTTACAGTTCTACGTGGCTGGGGAGGCCTCACAATCATTGCAGAAGGTGAAAGACACGTCTCACATGGCAGCAGACAAGAGAGAAGAGTTTGCACAGGAAAACTCTCATTTTTAAAACCATCGGATCTTGCGAGAATCATTAACTGTGACCAGAACAGTTCAGGAAAGACCTGCCCCTATACTTCAGTCACCACTGGGTTTCTCCCACAACACATGGGAATTGTGGGAGTTATAATTCAAGATGAAATTTGGGTGGGGACACAGTCAAACCATATCAGCCAGTAATATAATTTTAGTACTATCACTATCCTGACCAAGCCCTCAGAATAGACCTGCATACTTTGTAGATTCCTCAAATGTAATGGAACATTTTTTCCTGTTTTAAAAATTAAATGCTAACATATAGAAGTTTTCTATTACATAACAACATGAACTACCAAAAATTAGAGTTCAAGACTAGTATTGATTTTGTGGTTTCTCAATGTGATTCCAGGATGATATTTATCATGAAACTCTCACGGGAATTTAACGACGATGAATAAAAACTGTTAAGATATCTTAACATAAAAACATGACTCTGGCAGTGAAAGGTTTTAGTCAAAGTAAATCATATCATGAACCTCAACTCTAGAGTCAAGGAAGTATACTCTTCATCTAGTGAAACAAACAAACAAACAAACAAACACAAATTTATAACATACAGGGAAGTGAATAGAGTGAGAGATGATTTAGGAGCAATGCTTTTTATTTTTGCAGAGGTTACTTAGTATAAACAAGGTCTTACAGTTTTTAGAGACTTTTTAGTAAATTATCTCAGTCTCCCTCAACATTATTCTGAGAATGTTGCAATTAACATTACATTATAGATGTAATAACTGAAGCTCAAGGATCTGATTATTACAATTTTTACTACATTGTTTTTGTATGTGCACATTTTAAGTATCATGGGTTAACCATGTACAGAATCCTCCTCTCCTCCTTTCTATATATCCACATCACTGCTTATTGATGACATTTTAAAGTGGAATAAGTTGGCTGACCAGCCACTTCTTACAGATTATAAAATAAAAACTTAATAAAAGATGAACTTCAGTATGCTGGCTACTAAGTTAATTTATTATATTAGGATATATTTATTATTTTATACCAAAACAGATGTCAGGATATAAACTTTTATTGCTTGAAATTCTTCACAATGAAGTCTTAAATTATTCCTCAAAATACTTATAAGAGGGATAACAAATGGATTCTCCTTGGAAATAAATGTATGTCTTGCAGATTGCCTATGAAGAGAATGTTCAAGTTGTATGAGCTTTTAATACTTTACTCCTGAAAAAAACAAAAAACAAAAAAAAACAAAAAAACGGATACATCGGCCGGACGCGGTGGCTCAAGCCTGTAATCCCAGCACTTTGGGAGGCCGAGATGGGCGGATCACGAGGTCAGGAGATTGAGACCATCCTGGCTAATACTGTGAAACCCTATCTCTACTAAAAAATACAAAAAAAAGCTAGCCGGGCGAGGTGGCGGGCGCCTGTAATCCCAGCTACTCCGGAGGCTGAGGCAGGAGAATGGCGTAAACCCGGGAGGCGGAGTTTGCAGTGAGCTGAGATCCGGCCACTGCACTCCAGCCCAGGGACAGAGCGAGACTCCGTCTCAAAAAAAAAAAAAAAAAAAAAAAAAAAAAAAACGGATACATCTATGCACTTTTTAAAACTTCATTGATTGCTTTATACTATAAAATTTTTTAAAAAAGATTAGTCATTTAGTTTCATAGTACTAGTTAAAAGTGCACCTGCAGATGGGGAAAAAAAAAAAAAAAACATTCTAATTGCCTGTAAGGAAATAAAAAATAAAATATCTGGTAATATATCCAGTAATAGCTTGGTAGCATTCAGTAAAAACAGTTTTGAGTTTTATTTCTGAGTCAAGATTTCCAACATACAAAATATCATGATGAGTGTATAAATTATTGTTTAAAGAAAATTCAAGTAAATTTACTATTCTCAAATATAACATTTAAAGTGAAATATAAAATCTTTGATATATGTTTACTACATGCTAAAAATAACTATTCAGAGAATAATAGGCAGCAAATCATGTTGAAGTTTGTTTTGTAACTTAATTTAATTAATTGTTTAAAAAATTGCTTCAGAAAATTTTAGAAAGCTGTTGGATTAGTCAGTGTTCTCCAGAGGGACATAACTAATATATATATATATATATTATATATATACACATACACACACACACACACACACACATATATATATATAAAGGGATTTTATTAAGTATTAACTCATATGATCACACTGGAGGATCACAATGACATTTTGGATGCCCTAGAATCAATATCAGCTCAGAGCCACTGTCCAGGAGTCCCTGAAAAGTCTGATCATTTCCCTTTCCCCAATGCACAGTTATCCTAGTAAAAGGCTGGTGGTCTCTTTGGGGAAGGATGGGAGAAAGATTCACTGCATAAATTGTCAGTAATGTAGTGGTGTCCTTCCTCAAGGGAACTGGGCCTCCCTTCCATTCAAGGGGTTCTGGGTCTGTAAACCGGGCTCAAGTCTAGAAATTGATTGAGGAGTTGTGATTCTCTTTTGTCCATTCAACCTAGAAGTTTTCTGCTTGTATAAATTAAGTAGAGATGGAGTAGGCTTCCTATCAATTTCACTTCTAGGAGCACTGTGATTAGTTAGCCAATGCAAGAGCTCTACACTAGTCAGACTATTCTGATTCCTGCTTTGCCTCTGCTATCCATTATGGTAGCTACACCCACCTTGCCTTTAATGGTTGAGAGCCACCACTTGGCTTCCTCCACCTCGGGATCCAGTTATTCCTATTGTATTTAAATATTGTAGTTGAGTGACTGCAGTTCCCACTATTAGATCTGATATATAGAGAAGAGCAAATACAGGGCTCTTCAAACATGCAGGTACTGCCCTCACAAATCTATTTTGCAAGACATTGGTCAAGGGTGTATCTTCTGGACCCTCCCCACTGGGATGAGTAGGTGCAAAGTGACTAATCCACTCCAGCATTCCAATCTCCTTAAACCTTTGGATAACTTCCTCTACATTAAACCAAGGAGATAAGGCAAAATTTCTGGCTCACTCAGTGGGCCATCTTTTAATCCACATTTCAGCTAACCAAACAAATAAACTATTAGAACTTATTTTTAAACTCCCCAAGCTGCAACATTAAATGCAGAGTCCCTATTTAGTGAGCCCAAATCAATACATTCAGCCTGATCCAGCTGTATGTTCCTTCCACCATTATCCCACACCCTTAATATCTATTCCCATATTTGTTCTTTAGATTTCTGTTTATAGAAATTAGAATACTCAAGTAGGTTTTTGTTTGTTTGTTTGTTTGTTTGTTTGTTTTTGGAGTCTCTGTTGCCCAGGCTTCAGTGCAATGGCACGATCTCAGCTCACTGCAACCTCCACCTCCCAGGTTCAAGCAATTCTCATGCCTCAGCCTCCTGAATAGCTGGGATTACAGGCACATTCCACCTCATCAGGCTAATTTTTTGTAGTTTTTTTTAGTAGAGACCTTTAGCAGGTCAGTCACTCACATGATAAAAGCTTGTGACTGTTTCTCCACAATTTCAGCTCTTTCTCTACAGGAGATAAGCCTCTCATTCAGGGCAATCTTAGCAGATTTGAGGCTCAATATCTGCTTCTGAAGCTGGGAGATAGAATCCCTGAGTTCAGCATTTTCTTTCATCACTTTGTCCACTGAACTTAGGAGCAAATAACCAGCTTCATTATATAGTTCCTTGGTTCTCCACATATGGTCAAAGGTATTATGTACAGAGTCACTAAACTCCTTGCCTCTCATAAGCAAAAAATCAGGAGTGTCAAATGCATTTATTCTGTTTATCTAAACAGTTCATGCCAAGGACTATCAGTATTCTCCGTGCAATTAGAAGTAGAGTCCTCAGCAATTTGGGGTCTAATCATATTAAGCAGTCAACTCCAGAAACCCCAAAACCAATGAAAGAACTCCATCCTTAATATTCTTGTCCTCTAGAACCACTCCTGGTACCAAAATCTGTATTAGTCAGGGTTCTCTAGAGGGACAGAACTAATATATATGGGAGTGTATATATATACACACACACATATATAATAAAACATATATTTATATATATATAAAGTCCCATATATATTTATATATATATATATCAGAGTTTATTAAGTATTAACTCACACTATTACAAAGTCTCACAATAGGCCGTCTACAGGCTGAGGGGCAAGGAGAGTCAGTCTAATTTCCAAAACTGAAGAACTTGGAGTTCGACGTTCAAGGACAGGAGCATGCAACGTGGGAGAAAGATGTAGGCTGGGAGGCTAGGCAATCTCTCTTTTCACATTTTTCTACCTGCTTTTTATTCTAGTCATGCTGGCAGTTGATTAGATTGTGCTCACCCAGATTAAGGGTATGTCTGCCTTCCCCAGCCCACTGACTCAAATGTTGATCTCCTTAGGCAACACTCTCACAGACACACTCAGGATCAATACTTTGTATCCTTCAGTACAGTCAAGTTGACACTTAGTATTAACCATCACAATTGTTTTAGAAAATTTGCCTTTAAATGCACTTCACCCACAACGGTGGCACAATGTATTTTGAGTAATGCATGGATGGGCAGAGGCAAAAGAGACAGAGAAAAAAGAAATGAAAACATTGAAACCTTTAAAGACCCCCCACTGACAACATCCCAATTTTCTTCAGTTATCATATTTTATCTTCTACTGAGTCTCTTCTTCATTGACTTTCCCCAAATCGGCACATCTACACCATCTTTGAGAGAAATCCTTCAAGTTCTGTGGCCAATAATCCTGCATTAAACAGCATACCCTTGATTCTTTGTAATTTTATGTATTTGTTTGTTTATTTATTTTAACAAGATGTAAGATAACTGTGCTGTGTTTTTCTTTCTTTCTTTTTTTCTTTACTTGGTTTTTTTTTTTTTTTTTTTTTTTTTTTTT
>NC_045436.1:95400343-95530711 GCF_002776525.5 Piliocolobus tephrosceles
TTTGGTTTTTTTTTTTTTTTTTTTTTTTTTTTTGAGGTGGAGTCTTGCTCTATCTCCCAGGCTGGAGTGCAGTGGCACGATCTCGGCTCACTGCAACCTCCTCCTGCCAGGTTCAAGCAATTCTCCTGCCTCAGTCTCCTGAGTAGCTGGCACTACAGGCACGTGCCACCACCCCTTGGCTAATTTTCTGCATTTTTAGTAGAGACGGGATTTCACAGTGTTAGCCAGGATGGTCTCGATTTCCTGACCTCGTGATCCGCCCACCTCGGCCTCCCAAAGTGCTGGGATTACAGAGGTGAGCCACCACGCCCGGACCCTGTGTTGTGCTTTTCATACCACGGAATACTATGAAGCAGTGGCATTGAAGGGACCAGCATGAACTCATATCACCAATATAATAATAGTGAGCCAAAAAAGCAAATTGAAACATATAGAAGATATGATTCATTTATATAAAGCTAGGATCAGGCAAAAGTAAACAATATTTTAAAGGCATAAAAACATATAAAATTAAGAAGAACAGCAAGTGGATAATAAATACAAAAATTTGTGGTAGTGATTCCCTTTGGGGTAAAGGAAGGGGTTCACAAAAGGATTCAAAGTTCTTGCAATGTTCCATTTTAAGCTAACTAGTGTATGTAGTTGTTCTTTTATTTTCACCTAACACATGTGTTATGTTGTTTAATATGTATATGACATTTAGTAAAAATTTTAAAATCAAACAGAAAAAGTTAAATTTTTCTTGGGCCCTATCATTTATATTTTATCTTTCTTCTTCTTTTTTATTCTCTGAAGGGAAATGGAAAACTAATCATTTAACAAATGTTCATTTATTTATTTATTTATTTTTATGTGTTTTTCATTTTTTTTTTTTTTTTTTGACTTTTAAGTTTATGGGAACATGTGCAGGTTTGTAATGTAGGTAAACTTGTGACACTAGGGCCTATTGTAAGGTGGAGGGTGGGAGGAGGCAGAAGATCAGGATAAATAATTAGTGAGTATTAGGCTTAATACCTGGGTGATGAAACAATCTGTACAGCAGACACCCATGATACAACTTTCCTTATCTAACAAACCTGCACATGTACTCCTGAACTTAAAAGCTAAATAAAAAATAGAGAAAGTTTTTTTTTAAGTATTTTGTCTTGAGAGTACCTTACGTCTTTATACTACTAAGATTTTATACATAGGTTTGTTGAATATCAAATTTGTATTATATAGATTTATATCTTTCATGACTTAGATGATTTGGCAGTTTTAAAGGCAATGTTTAGTCTAAAGTACAGCTATTAATAGTGTATTTAGGTTTCATGAACCATGACATTATCAGAGGAACATCTTTAAGACAAATTTTTTCATTTTATCAAGGAAGTGTCTCAGAGCCCTGAATTTTATGTTAAAACAAAATTTCAAACAGAGTAATATCAAAACAGGATCAAACAAAATGAACTATATTTAACATTGTAATTGTCTATTTTTAATTGCTACATGTACACAAAATTACATCTTTACATATGCTTGCTACACATACATAGAATTATCTATCTATATAATGGATTCTTAAAGTCTTCACTAAAAATTTTGGGGCAGCAATAATTGACACAGAAAAATTAAAGTTAAATTATTAATACAAAAGTAAATATTACCTAAGTAATTATAACATTAGCAATATAGTGATAGGACTGCAATAGCACAGTATATTAGCTTACCAGGACAGCTGTAACAAGGAATCACAAACTGATAGCTTTAAAAACCAAAAATTTATTGTCTCACAGTTCTGGAGGCTAAAAGTCCAAATTCAAGATAGCAGCAAGGTTGATACCTTCTGAGTGCTGCAAAGCAAAAATCAGTTTCATGTTTCTCCTCTTGTCTTGCAGATGGCTTCTCTTCATGTCTCTTTACAGCGTTTTACATATACATATGCCTATCTCTATGTCCAATTTACTGTTTTTATAAGGATACCAGTCATATTGTATTAGGGTCCACCAAATGACAATTCAAGGAATAAAAATATGCCTTAGGCCTTCTCCAAGATTCATACTTAAAATATGATGTAAGTATTTTTTAATACGTAACTATATGGAAACATTTACAATAGTATGAAAAAAGTATTTAAAAAAAAGTCTAAGATAAAAACTTTCTAATCTTTCATTCAGATCTCTAGCTTCCCCTTTCTGAGTTGTGGGAGTATTTCCCTAAATATATGTACTGATGGTAGTGTTTTAACTTACTTGTCCCAATGAGATCAAGCATATTTTCTTTGAAATATGCTGAGGTAAATGGCACTTTTGGTAAATGCTGAATCCTGTCTTCATGAAGAGGTACATTTTAAAAATGTGAAGTTTAGCTTGATCATGGAACATGTTATCCCATGTATTATCACTCCTTTAATTTGGACACTTGGTAAGTAGAAATGATAATATTTGACATATTTTACAATTGCCTGCAAGTGGCAATTTTATGTGATTTAACTTGGTGAGGATGAAAAACAAAGAAGATAATGTTTCACAAACCTCATCTCCCAAAGGAGAGTCCAGAGAGAAGATGGACCAGTTTAAAATATTACATAGATCAAAACTGCTTCTTTTCCCTTGTTGCCATATCTTAAAAAAAATAAAATACTAAAATAAGTCTAGGAAGGATTCAAGGACCGATGCAGACAGCATGAACCATAATGCAACGTTGTGTAATAAAGAATTAACTTTACCTAAAGAGCAGTCTGGCTTCTCTCCCAGCACTTAGGAGGTGACCTATTAAACCTCTGAAAATTTCCAAGGGAGAAGATTGCCTTTGCTATTGATTGTAGGCCCCTCAGACCACAACTTTATATTTTATGCTAAGAAGGTGACTCTTTCCTAGATATTTTGTGCTAACACGATGAGTATGGCTCGTGGCCATGTCAGACACATGAATTATGTGGTTTTCCCAACTGGAGCTCTAAATCATGTACTATCAGTTCAAACTCTGGGAAGATGAGGGGGCTGGAGGTTAAGTTCAACCACACAGGCAATGACTCAATCAATTACACCTTTGTAAAGGATGAGCTTTCCTGGAGGGCCACACTCTTTGAGCAGTGTCACACCTGGATGTGGAAAGGGATTTTTCAGATAGGACCTTGAGAATGATAAAAGCTTCCCATTTCACATTCAATTCTTTGAGTCTTCACCTTCTATGTACTTCTTTGGCTGATTCTCATTTTTACCGGTTTGCTATAATAAAACCGTAATTGTATGTATAGCACTCTTCTGAGTTCTGTGAGTCATTGTAGCAAATTATCAAACCTGAAGGAGTCTGTAGGGAACGCTGGATTTGCAATCCGTTGGTCTAAAATGAGAGTCATGCTAGAAATCCCTGAACTTGTGACTGATAACAGAAGTATTGGACAGACTCAGCAGTCTGGAAGACTATGTTATTATTATTATCACTATTTAGTTCTGAGACAGGATCTCACTCTATCGCCCAGGCTGATTGGAGCGCAGTGGCACAAACAGGACTGACGGCAGCCTTGACCTTCTGGGGTCAAGTGATGCTCCTGCCTCAGCCTTCTGAGTAGCTGGGACCATAGGTATATGCCACCACACCTGGCTCATTTTTCAAATATTTTATAGAGGTAGAACCTTGCTACATTGCTCACACTGATCTGAAACTCCTGGGCTCAAGTGATACTCCCACTTTAACCTCCCAAAGTGTTGGGTTTAGAGGTGTGAGCCATTACTCCAAGCCTGAAGGACTGTATTCTTTACTTCTAGCTTGACCTAACTTTATATAATCACAAATTAAGTAAACCAAAGAAAATTTTACCAGTAGATGTGTAGAACCAGTTAGAGATTGGAGAAACAGAGAAGCTGAAAAGTTAGAGTAAGGAAGTGCTTTAACTAATAGACATAAGCTTGTGTATGGACTATGCTTATGGTTTAGTTTTTATGAGATATTACTTTCATTTATTTGAATTGACTGGCTCCTTTTAAAGGAGTGGGGATGCATCAGATTTCATTTAACTTCCAAGCCTTGCTGTAATCTTATCTTTTATTATTATTATTATTATACTTTAAGTTCTAGGGTACATGTGCACAACGTGCAGGTTTGTTACATATGTATACATGTGTGGTGTTGGTTTACTGCACCCATTAACTCATCATTTACATTAGGTATTTCTCATAATGCTATCCCTCCCCCTTTCCCCCACCCCACAACAGGCCCCAGTGTGTGATGTTCCCCACCCTGTGTCTAAGTGTTCTCATTGTTCATTTCCCACCTATGAGTGAGAACATGCGGTATTCGGTTTTCTGCCCTTGCAGTAGTTCAGTCAGAATGATGGTTTCCAGCTTCATCCAGGTTCCTACAGAGGACATGAACTCATCCTTTTTTATGATTGCATAGTATTCCATGGTGTATATGTGCCGCATTTTCTTAATCCAGTCTATCATTGATGGACATTTGGGTTGGTTCCAAGTATTTGCTATTGTGAATAGTGCCACAATAACCATACCTTAAACATACCTGTGCATCTGTCTTTATAGTAGGATGATTTATATAAATTATGCAATCTTACCTTATTCAGTCTCTGCTGAACCATAAAATACAAATACCTTTGATAGTTTCTTTAAATGGGAGGTGTTTTCCATTGTGATCATTCTAAACTACCTTTCTTATGAATCCTCATTGTCTCATTGTACTCAATAGAACAAAATCTAGTTCTTTTGCAGATAAGTCTTCAACTTGTTTACCTTCAACTGTTGCAGAACTCATATATAAAAACTTGTCATTTATTTTACAGGAAATAGGGAAATGCCGAGCAATAAATTACGAAAAGGCATCAGATCATTCATTTATTCAGTTATACTGGCATCATACTGTCAGAAATTTGTAAAAAGATTGGCCTTTTTAAACACCTGCAATAAAGAAAGCAATAAATAAAATGGTTACCCGCCTCAGGCTAGGTACCGTTATGTACATGGTTCTTTAACACATCAAATGTGTTTCCTTTATACAGGTTTCTTTAATAAAGTAGATCTAAAAACTTGTCTAAGCATTGCCTGGAGTCTTGTGATGGAGGTTCCTTGTGAAAAATTCCCCTTTCTTATGTCCTTGTAGAGTAAAAGACACTTGGGAACACTCAATTAGGGAGAGTAAAATGTGCCTTCAAGCTTTATACTTTGAGGAGGATTTTTTTTTAGATAGATGCTCAAAATAAAATAATGGAAAGGATCACAGTATTTTACACATACAATGTTTAATATTTTTTATAAAGAATCATACACTTTGTCCAGGAAAGTCAGGGTTGTTACAGCTTTCTCAACAAATACAGTGCAGGTAATTTGTTTCTTCATAAGCATTTTCCAGACTTATTGATATGCTTATGTGTAGGATTGTCTTCTTATTGCTTGCCTTAATTCATCATTAGTGATTATCATGTTCCAGACTTCCCATCACAGCTTCCACTTTCAATTCAAAAGCCATTCATTTGGGAGTGAATATCCTTATCTCCTTGATGCAATACCATTTTCATCTTTCAATTTATTTGGTTCAAATTAGTAGCAACAGAAGCAATATGCAGCAAATTAAACCACAAAATATATGAAAAATACATTGCAATGGACTAAATGTGTTTCCCCCAAATTCATTTGTTAAAATCTGACTCCCAATGTGATGGTATGAGAATGGGATTAGTGACCAGATGTGCACATGCCTATAAATCCTTTACTTTGGACTGAGGCAGGCAGATCACTTGAGCCCAGGAACTTGAGACCACTCTAGACAACGCAGTAAAACTCAATCTCTACAAAATATATAAAAATTAGCTGGTGAGATGGTGGTCACCTTTAGTCCCAGCTACTTGGGAGGAATCAATTGAGCCCAGTGAGCTGTGATTGCACCGCTGCACTCCATCCTGGGTGACAGAGCAAGACTCTCTCTCAAAAAAGAAAAAAAAAATGAATCAATGTCTGTTGTGGTTTGAATGCTTATCCCTTCCAAAACTCATGTTGAAATTTAATTCTAAATTATATTTTGGAAAGTAGTATTGACAGATGGTCATTTAAAAGGTGATTGGTTCATAAGGGCTCTGCTCTCTTGAATGCATTAATCCACTCATACATTAATAGATTAATAGATTATAAGTTATCATGGCAGCGGAACTGGTGGCTTCATAAGAAGAGAAAAAGAGATCTGAGCTATCAGGCCCAGTTCACTCACCATGTGATGCCCTGCACCTCCCCAGGTTCTTCAGAGTTCTCATCAGCAAGAAGGCCCTCACCAGATGGGGCACCCCAACCTTGAACTTCTCAACCTCCATAGCTATAATAAATAAATTCATTTTCTTTATAAGCTATGTGGTTTCAAATATTCTGCTATAAGCAACAGAAAATGAACCATGAAAGGAAATAGATCCTGAGAGCTGAATGTTTGGGCAATGAATAATCTAAAAAAGTGAAAATATCTTTGGAATTAGGTGACAGGTGGAGACTAGAAGAATTTCGAGAAGTAGGCTTATATTCTAGCCTAAATCCTTGTCTACAAGACAAAAAGATTAGGGAAAGTTTCAAACTCCTTAGAGATTAGTGAAGTGGTTTTGACAAGAATATGAACAGTAAAGGTCATTCTGATGAGGTTTCAGATGGAACTGAGGAAAAAGGTATTGGAAACTAGAGTAAAGGCTATTCTTGTAATAGTAGGCAAAGAATGTTGCTAACCTCTGTCCATACCTGAGGGCTTTGTGTAAGGCTTAATATGGGAGTGATGAAGTAGGGTATCTGGCTGAAGAAATGTCTAAGAAAAATATGGAGACAGTTGCAGGGTTCCTTCCTTTCGGCTGCTTACCCTGAGATCCTAGAGAAAAGAAATAATTTAAAAACAGAATTTATAATTAAAACTGAAGCAGAACAGAAAGATTTGAGAAACTCTCCATCTGGCCTCCCAATGAGTGAAAAAGGATGCTCAGGAGAGGAAACCAAGGATATAACTCAGTGACTATTTGCTAAAAAATGATTAGCACATGTACAAGGGAGCCAGATATTATTCCTGAAAAGAATGAAAAAAAAAAACTCCAAAGGAATCTTAGAGATCTTCAAGGCTGCTTTCCCATCATAGGCCCAGAGGCCTAAGAGGGCAGAATGATTTCAATGGACAGGCCTAGGGTATTCTCCACAAACTTACTTCCAGGGGCTGCCTCAGGACTCTGCTCCCCATACTTCAGTGCAACACTCTGGGGCTGCCCCAGCCATGGCTCCTGCTGCAGCTCTAGAAGTTACAAGTTGTAAACCTTGACGCTGTCCATGCGATGCTACTTTGCAGAAAGCAAGAGCTGTGGAGGGTCAGCAGCCTCTACTGAGATTTCAAATGTCATACTGAAAAGCCCAGGGGCCCAGGCAGAGATTTGCCACAAAGCCTACCATAGACAGCACTCACTAGAGCAATGCTGAGTGCAAATGTGAGATTGTAACTGCCACAAAGATTACCAACCAGGGCAATGCATAATGGAGCCATGCAAGCAGGACAGATACTGGGACTCCATAACTGTGAAGTCACCAGCAGCATGCAATGCCCACCTAGAAAAGCTGCAGGCACCAGAGTCCAACCAGTATGAGCAGCCATGTAGACCCTACCCAGCAAAGCCATAGGGCTAGGGCTTCCTGAGATCTCGGGGGCCCAACCTCCACCTCAGTGTGTCCATGAGATGGCCCATAGAGTCATAAAAGGTTTTTCTCCAGCTTTAAGATTTAATTTCTACCCTGCTGGGTTTCAGGCTCACTTGGGGGCTATTATTCCTTTTTTTTCTTCCTATTCTTATCTTTTGGAAAGGAAATGTCTATTTTGTACCTGCACCACTGTATCTTGAAAATGCAAAACTTATTTTGATTACACAGGTTCACATATGAGACTCTGGACTTTGGACTTCTGAGTGGGTGCTCAGACAAGTTAAAGCTTTGGACTATGGGGAGAGAACAAATGTATTTGTATGTTAGAAGGACATGAGTCTGAGGGATCCATGAGTAGGATGCTATATTTTAAATGTTTGTCCCCTCCAAAACCCATGTTGAAACTTCATCCCCAATGTGATAGTATTGAGAAAGGGGGTCCTTAAAAGGTAATTGAGTTAGAGGACCTCTGCCATTATGAATGGATGGATCCATTCATAAATTAATGAATTAATATGTTAATTAATTCATGGGTTATTACAAGCATCAGACTGGTGGCTTTATAAGGAGAGGAAGGCAGATCTGAGCTAGCATCCTCATCTGCCTTAGCATGAGATACCCCCTGCCACCTCCAGACTCTGTACAGTCCACACCAACACAAAGGCCCTCATTAGATGCAGCTCCTTGACCTCAGGCTTCTCAGCTTCCATAATTGTAAAAATGATTTTTAAATTTAAATTATCCAGATTCAGGTATTGTTTTATAGGCAACAGAAAATGAACTAAGACAGTGCCCTTAAGAAAATAATCCCAGAGAGTTCTCTAATTCTCTTCCTGCCATGTAAGGATAAAATAAGTCATATGAAGTCAGCAGTCTACAACCCAAAAGAGGATCCTCACCAGAACCTGACCATGCTGACATCCTGATCTCAAATTTTCAGCCTCCAAAACTGTGAGAAATAAGTTACTGTTATAAGCTACCCAATCTGTGATACATTATTATAACTGTTCAAACTAAGATATACATACATAAAAAAGTGAACAAAGATAAAGTTAAGATAATCTTAAAATATATCTTTGGCACAAATAATATCACAAAAGAAGTTTCAGTTTGTTTTCATTCAAATTATATAAGAAAGTCTATAAAAATCTGATGATAATTTTTGTTTCTGCTTTTCTAACCACTATTTCCCTCCAATTAAATATCCCTAAGGATGAGAAAAATGACCTAAGTTTATGTCACTAGGAGTTTTGCTATTGAGACTTTTGCACAGTGATGCCTTGGGAGAAAATATACTTTAATAAGTCTCTTTTTGCTCTTGCTTCAGTTTTGTTTGAGTCATGTTAAAAATTAATGCCCAATGGGAAAGCATTCCAGTTAGTAGGTCTACTTTCTATGTATCATATTTCTAGATTTAAAAAAAATCAGTCCCATTAATCTGTTATTTGGAAATGTAATGAAATGTATGAATAACATTAGTATTAATTCATAAGACATGTAGAAAAAAGTTACAATATCCTATTTTGCACAATTATGATATAAACATTTATTTTTTTCTTTAGATATTGAAAAAGGCATCTCATTTTTAATTATGAACATTTCCTTTCTTTCTTACCCTTCAATGTATTGCTTGAAGTATTTTCTTTTCTTTTTTTTTCTTTCTTTTCTTTTTTTTTTTTTTTTTTTGAGATAAAGTTTCACTCTTGTTGCCTAGGCTGGAGTGCAATGGTATGATCTGGGCTCACCACAACCTCTGCCTCCTGGGTTCAAGTGATTCTCCTGCCTCAGCCTCCCAAGTAGCTGGGATTACAGGCACCTGCCACCATACTCAGCTAATTTTTGTATTTTCAGTAGAGACAGGGTTTCACCATGTTGGTCTGGCTGGTCTCGAACTCCTGACCTCAGGTGATCTGCCTGCCTAGGCCTCTCAAAGTGCTGGGATTACAGGCATGAGCCACCATGCCCTGCCTTCTGGAAATATTTTCATAATAGTAATCTTAAAATAATTTTCTTTAACATCAATATACCTTGGAAAAATTTCTATATTATTACATTTTCACACCATGAGAATACCAAACTCTTTTCTAGTTTTGTTATATTTAATGTAAATTTAAGTAGTGGGGAAAATGACAAAAGAGTCTTAATGTTATAGTACTGTATCTACTTTTGAAGTTAGTTTTTGTAGTGTCAATCTATATTTTTGTTTAAAATTTTTATAGCATATAAACTTATACAATAATCAAATTTATTACTGAAATTGCTTCAGTAATTAGAAGATATTAGTGACTATACAGAGAGCTATTTCAGCTAAAGGTCTTTATTAAAAGACACTGAATTAAATAGTTTTAAAGTTATCTGTTCAGAATTAAGCTGCCAGTAAATAAAAAGCTAAGTTCATTACAGCCATATCTTCTATTTACTGACCATTCTAATAATTTTCCATTAAAAATGCATCATCATCATTATTATTTTGTTTTGATAAATTGCATGATACTATATTTTATTTGATGGTAATATTACAGAATTAAAATCATATGGTATAGCATAATCTTCTACTTTTACATTATTAATTTAAAATACTATATTTGTATACTAATTTAGGTTATATTGATTATAATTTTATTCAGAATGAATTTGTTCTATGGATCAGATATATTTTGCTAACAATTTCTTTCTCTGGCCTTTTTTTAAAAACTAAATCACTTTAACAAGACTTCACTGGTCAGTTATTATCATTACGATGTATACTACTGTAAGATACTCCTGAATCGATAACAGCAAATTATCTCCACTTAATATGTCATATAAATCTTTTTCACAATATATTGGAGGAGTCAATGATAATAATAAAAAAGAATTCTCATTACTTATAACCCCTGCTAATCAAGTACATGGTTTTCCTTGAAATGTAATATATTAGGTAAAACAAGAAGTTAAACTGTTTTATCATTAAAATAGAGTGCAAAATAATGATTACTTTTTATGAAAAACTCAATGCTCAACTTTCAACATAATGTTGAATACGAAATTTAGTGAACTGGAATATGGGGAAACTGCATAGTGTACTGAAACATTGAAACAGGATCCTGAACATCTTTACTGCAATATTACCTTCTCACAAAGTCACTCCATGGCAAATTATATTTCCCATACATATTTTCTCCTTCTGCTCCTAGCATTTATTTAGCACCCTGGAATTTATGAATCTCTAAAATATTTATTATATCTGTTAATCTTTTTATTTATTTATTTATTTATTTTTTTACAGCCAGTCTCTTCCCATTGAAATATCTGAGAATGGTTTTTTACTACTATGTTCCCTGATGTATTCTTGGTGCCTCAAACTATTTATTACATAATGGAAGCTTTATTAATTAAGATTCACTAACTTATACTGCTGTTAACAACCTAAACAAATCTGAGTAAATTAAGAGTTGACTCTCCATATTCCACATCCTTATTCCACAGAATAGCTTCAGTCAATAAAAGTTCCAGTGTTCCCTGGCTATGCCATCTGGAACATGTCTCCATGTTCTCTCCAGCAAGGGATGAGAGCACTAAAAGACTTGACTAATAACTAGATACTTTGGCCCAGAAGTGATACCCATCACTTTTTTCCAGAAGCAAACACATGTTCTGCTTAACTTCCAGAGGAAATAAAGTGCAACTCTCTAGTATTCCTGGAAAAGAAGGAGAACCATATGTATGTAAACAATAACAGTTTTTTTCCAATACAAATTTCTACCATAAAGACCAATAAATAAATATATGCACTAATCACAGAATAAATTGTGATTGATCACATCCCTTTGATTTATTGGTCTTTATGGTAGACTAGTGTACGTGCTGTGTGAGGGTTCAGCTCCAGGCCAAAATGCTGCTTGCGATATTTTAGGCTTGATATTGGTAAGAATACATGGTATTCTTAGGGATCATTAAATTGACATACAAATAAATAACTACCATTAGAGAGAGACAAAGAACATATTTACCTGAGAAGTTGATATAGTTTGGCTCTGTGTCCCCATTCAAATTTCATCTCAAATTGCAATCCTAATTGTAATCCCCACGTGTCTAGGGAGGAAAGTGGTGGGAGGTGATTGGATCCTGGGGGCAGTTTCCCCCATGCTGTTCTCATAATAGAGCTCTCATAAAATCTGATTGTTTGATTAGTGTGTGGCTCTTCCGTACTCTCTCTCTTTCCTGCTGCATTGTGAAGAAGGTGCTTTCTTGTCCTTTACTTTCTGCCATGATTGTAAGTTTCCTGACACCTCCCCAGCCATGTGGAACTATGAGTCAATTATATCTCTTTCCTTTATAAATTATACAGTTTTGGATAGTTCTTTGTAGCAATGTAAAAACTGACTAATACAGAGGATTTTAGTCAGTACTTTGGAGAAAGGGAATTTTGGGTAAATACAAGGTTAGTCTTATGTAATAATGTAACAGTAAATATTACTGCATTTAGTTAATGCCAAACCAAAGCCCAGTTTGTGGGAACTCAAAGCCACTGGATTCAACAGTAAGGTTTTTAGATATTTTTCCTTTTTGATGTTTTTTTTTTTTTTAATTTTGGAAAAATGTCATCATTTTAGCTTTCAAAGTTTTAATATTTCTTCCAAAATCTTTGATAAACTCCAATTATGTGTTCTGTTTTTTGAACATGAAGGAAGTATAAAGAGTTTTCTCTACTAAAAACATTTTTTTCTAATAAATTACACTCTTTTGAAAATTAAGCTAATCTCGTATAAGGCATGTGCAAATTATTCTTGAATTTTTATATTGAGCATTTTCTTATCTCCCAGTAGTTAAATGATACCAGAGTTAGAAAATATTTCTTTCTAAATCCAAAATAGTCTATAGATATGGATTACATATTTTAAAATAAATACTAAATAACAAAATTGCATACAACTAAGTTATATTATTAGTTATTAAATTTTATTATTTTAATTAATTATTAAAACTTACTACATTATTTTCAGTTGCCAGCAAGTATTTATAATCTAATTGTGCTAAGATGGTTGGAAGCCTCTGAAGATCCATTCTCTATTACTTTTCTGGTAACAGAATTATAGCTGGGATAGAATGACTAGCTGTGAATTCTCTAGCCTATGAAATATATTTGAATTAATTCTCTTGGACATAAAATGAGAAAAGATGTGTGCCACTTCTACACTTGGTCTGGAGAAAACCTTTCTGTTTTGTTCCTTTACAGTCTTTCCCATTTCCGCAAACTAGAACGTGGAAATTCCAGAAAAATCTTTGCATACTTTCCAATGAAACAGCCTAGAGGGGGCCAAAAAAATCACAATGGATAAAATATCTATCTATAAATGATACTGTGGACCAGAGTCACTTGTCCTTTGGAATTGTTACATGTGAGAGAAACAAACATCTATTTTTAAATTAAGCTACTAGATTATTATTCTCTGATTCCTATAGATGAATTATATAAAACCAAATGTATGTATAATTAATGTCATATAGTATAAATACAAAATGGAAAAAAACAAATTTAAAGGATTAACTCAATACAGTTGATCCCCTGATTTTTCACTATCTCACAAAATGATATCTTAGGTTGAGTATAGATGGACAAAAAGTCTACCACATCATCTTTCTACTCCTATTAAAAAATAAACACCTTTACATTTTTGGTCAATCTTTTTATTTAAATGGTAGTAAGAATGAACACTTCTTTTTTCCTTCCTCACCCTCCTAATTACCCTCAAACACTATGTTTTGCTGCGATAATTTAATCTATATTTTTATGTTGTTTATCGTATATCATGTCTATTGGAAGATAATTTTTTATGGTTTCTTGCATCCCTGCAAGTTCTAGGCCTTTTGAGTTAATGACTCAGAACAACGCTGTTTGAACAACAAATATACCTTAGAAGCTAGGTATAGTGTCTCCGTAAAGATAGAGACTCCCAGAGACATTCTACGGTAGTAAAGTCTTCTTCCTCTCTTTAAGACACTGCTTCTTACCTTCGAAGCTAGTAATGGCAGACAATTTCTCCTCCCCTCTCCAAAGAAGATTTATTTGTGTCTTTCCCAAAGAATGATTGACAGATTTGTGAGACTTCCAGTATAAGCTTTTAGTCTTTTAATTTGGATGTTCCATTCCTGTGGTGCAACCTACTCTTTGCAAAAATACATCTCACTTCATATCACTCTGTCAGAATAGTGTCATAAAGAACTAACATCAGGTGTTGCTTTGGCTGCTATGGTTGCTGTGTCATTTCATTTACCCAGGGTCTTGTATCCTGTCTGTTTATGTATATAAAATTGTGGCAATCATTTTATATAAGCTGGCTTGAATTCAGAGTAATGTCAGACTCTTTACAGTCTCTGACTCAACAATACGTATCTTCTGACTTAATAAGACCTATCTTCTTTTTATTTATTTATTTTCATTATTAATTTCTATTATACCTTAAGTTCTGGGGTACATGTGCAGAATGTGCAGTTTTGTTACATAGGTATATGTGTGCCATGGTGGTTTGCTGCACCCATCAACCCGTCACCTACAGTAGGTATTTCTCCTAATGTTATACCCCCTCAGTCCTCACCCCTTGTCAGGCCCGGTTGTGTGATGTTCCCCTGCCTGTGTCCGTGTGTTCCTATTGTTCAATTCCCACTCATGAGTGAGAACATGTGGTGTTTGGTTTTCTGTTCTTGTGATAGTTTGCTGGGAATTAAGGTTTCCAGCTTCATCCATATGCCTACAAAGGACATGAATTCATCCTTTTTATGTCTGTAGAGTATTCCCTAGTGTATATGTACCACATTTTCTTCTTTTTAAAAAAATCCCAAAAGCTCTATGATGATAACATATTGTATTGATTCAGCTTCTCTACTGTATGTTGTCCTGTGTTTAACTATAATCTCTAGTTCAGTAATTGTTGTGTCAGAATATATTATTTTGTGTTATCCCCATGTAGAATGCATAAGTAGCATACCAAATGAAACTTTGCATTTTGAAAATCACATCCACTGTTTCTGAGAGATGAGGTTATAAAGAGTTATTTGGTCATACCCACTCACCTACCACCCAAGATATTACTATTTTTGTCTAATGCCAATCCTATTCTTTTTAACTTCATATGCGTGTTTGTACATTTTTGTTTAAAAAGAGAGCACATATTGTTTAAGAAAAAAATGAAAAGCTTAGATGGCTAAATAAATGTTTTCACTTTAAAATAAGCAGACTTCCACATTTTGGGGAAATCTAGTATACCTCTCATTTCAAGTGTCATTTGATCATGAAGATCATGATGTCATCAGCATTCCAATTCCATTTCCCAGAAATGAAGTCATCTTGATATTAATAGTGTGCTTCAATTTTGGGTTAGTTTTATCAGTGAATTCAGACATCTTAACTGATTTAAAAAAAGACAATGTACACACTACATTTGTTGTCTTAAAACTATCTCCTACAGAAGAGCAAAATCACATTTTTAAAATTACACGTTTTTCAAAACTTCTCATGTTTCATGTGCTCAAGGTGTTTTATGCTGTAACATAATAAGAAGAGAAAGGTAATCCTCCTCCCCCAAGCCCCCAACCCCTATACACAGTAAAAGTATGCCTAAGAGAACAGAGGCAACAGGTGGTTAAGGACAATCTCCTAGTGTCCACTAAAGCAGGCATAAATAGCACACGAAATCAGTTCTTTCTGATGGAAAGCATTTTATAAAATGTTAGGAAATTGTCGATATTATCAATGTGAGATCAGAGATGACACACACAAATGAAAAAACATTCTATGCTCACGAATAGAAAAAACAGTATTATTAAAATTATCCAAATAAATTTACAAATTTAATGCTATTTCCCTCAAACTACCAATGACATTCTTTACATAATTAACAAAAATTTAAAACTCATTTTGAACCAAATAGTAGCCTGCATAACCAAAACAATCTTAAGCAAAAAGAACAATGCTGAAGGCATCATGTTACTTTACTTCAAACTATACTACAGAGATATAGTAATCAAAGCAACATTATACTGATACAAAAACAGACAAGACAAATGAAACAGAATTAGAGACCCCAGAAATAAGGCTGCACCCCTAAAACCATCTGATCTTTGACAAAGCTGACAAAAGCAAGCAATGGAAAAAGGACTCCCTATTCAATAAATGGTGCTGGTGTACCTGGCTAGCTATATGAACCTGGAACTCTTCCTTTCACCATATACAAAAATCAACTCAAGTGGACTAAAGACTTAAATGTAAAACCCAAAACTGTAAAAACCCCCAAAGACAACCTAGGCAATACCATTGTGGACATAGTTGCTGGCAAATATTTCATGATGAAATGCCAAAAGCAACTGCAACAAAAGCAAAACTTGACAACTGTGATCTAATTAAACTTAAGACCTCTGTACAGCAAAGAAAACTTTCAACAGAGTAAACAGACAAACTATACAATGAGAGAAAATATTTGCAAACGTTCCATCATACAAAGGTCTAATATTAAACATCTATAAGAAACTTAAACAAATTTACAAGAAAAAGCAAGCAGTTGCCTTAAAAAGTAGACAAAGTACACGAACAGACACTTTTCACAAGACCTACATGCAACCAACAAACATATGAAAAAATACTCAATATTACTGATGATTAGAGAAATGTAAATCAAAACCACAGTCAGATACCATCTTATACCAGTCAGAATGGCTATTATTAAAAAGTCAAAGAGTGACAAAAGCTAGTGAGATTGCAGAGAAAGGGAATGCTTATACACTGTTGTGGGAGTGTAAATTAGTTCAACCATTGTGGAAGACGGTATGATGCTTCTTCAAAGAGCTAAAACCAGAATTACCATTTGATCCAGCCACTCCATTACTGGGTACATACCCAAAGGAATATAAATTTTTCTATCATAAAGACACATGAATGTGTATGTTCATTGCAGTACTATTCACAATAGCAAAGACATGGAATCAGCTTAAATGTCCATCAATGGCAGATTGGATAATGAAAATGTGGTACATATACACCATGAAATACTATGCAGCCATAAAAAAGAATGAGATCATGTCCTTTGCGGGAACATGGGTGAAACTAGAGGCCATTATGTTTAACAAACTAATGCAGAAAGAGAAAACCTAAAACCACATGTTCTCACTAGTAAGTGGGAGCTAAATGATGAGAACACATGGACACAATGAGGGGAACAGCAGACACTGGGGCCTACTTGAGAGTGGAGCGTGGGAAGAGTGAGAAGATCAGAAAAAAACACTATTGAGTAGTAGGCTTAGGACCTGTATAGCAGACCCTCATGACACAAGTTTACCCATACAACAAAACTGTGGATGTACCATTGAACCTAAAAGAAACTTTAAAAAATGAATACAATTAAATTTTTAAAAAGAAATATTAGAATTTCACTGTGTCTTTCTAGGACTGTGTCTTTAAAATATAAAGTATAAAATACATTGTGTATATAATATATATATTATATAATATAAAATTTTAATTTTAAGTGATTTTTTTTTTTTTTTTTTGAGATGGAGTTTCTCTCTTGTTGTCCAGGCTGGAGTGCAATAGCGTGATCTCAGCTCATTGCAACCTCCGACTCCCGGGTTCAAGTGATTCTCCTACCTCAGCCTCCCAAGTAGCTGGGATTACAGGCACCCGCCACTACTCCTGGCTAGTTTCTGTATTTTTTGGAGAAATGGGGTTTCGTCATGTTGGCCAGGTTGGTCTCCAGCTCTTAACCTCAGGTGATCCACCCGCCTCGGCCTCCCACAGTGCTGGGATTACGGGCGTGAGCCACTGCGCCCTGCCTTAACTGATATTTTGAAGCATTTAAGAAAAACATTTTGAAGCACAGGGTAAACGTTAAATTGTACCAATACAAAAGGTTTCTTTTTTCATAATTTTGTCATTTTTCTACCTATTCCCTTGCCAACAAAAAGGTATAAAATGTACTCGAGCTATATGTGGCAAAATTAGAAAAAAATCTTTTCTATTACTACTTATTTTTATAGCAATTATTAATATTACATTCTAGAAGTTGTGGTAAATTATCCTGGCACTTAGTACTGTGAAATAAAATAAAATGTAAAAATTCCAGATTTTTTAATTAGATTAAAAATTCCAGATAAAATATATTAGATATATAATAAAACACATATTTGAAAAGATCTATTAGGAAGAAAAGGTGTTATTAGAAAGCACAGTACACAGATAAAAATTTGTATTTCATATATCCAAATGATGTATTGGCTAAATAAAAGGATAATAATATTAAGAATTATGCCAATCACAGATAATTTTCCAAAATAAAATCGTATCTGCTAATCATATATTTCTTAAAATAAGCATGTAATAGCATTTTAGCAAAGAATATAAGAGAGTCTAAAGCTCATACAACTCACTGCACAACAGTTAAAAATTGAGAGACCAGGTGTTGGGACAAGGAAAGCAACTTTATTTCAGAGATCCAGCAAACCCAGAGGTTGGCGGACCAGTGTCTTAAAGAACCATCTTAAATTAATATAATTTGAGGTTCTTTTTATGTTAGAGGAAGAGGAAAGAAGGAAGGGCTTGAGATCAAGAGCTGACGGATAATCACAGACATCTGAGTGGCAGCAAGGGTCAGGGGCAGGGGAACCTTGTGAAGATTATTTGCTGTTGGTCAGGTCACAATGCTCCTATAAATCTTTAACATAATATTGTTATTACAACTTGTGTATTCACCCTCCTTATTTGGGGGAGGGAGCTATTATCATCCTTACTTTAAATTATAAACTAAATTCCTGCTATGGTTAGCTCAGCCTACTTGTAGAGAAAAACAAAAGGATTTAATGGAAAATATATCACTGCACAGTAGGGAGGGTTAGGAGCAAAATGGAACTAGTCATGTTAGGCCTCCCTTTGACTGCTACGAGTTGATTTCCATGTATGAACAGAAGAACAAATGGTTTCTTGATTTATAATGAAATAAAAATAATTCAGAAATGGTGGATAACATCAAAATTAAAGGACCTGTTAAAGTAAATGAACTTTTCTGTTCTTTTCTGTTTTTGATCTTAAGGGTAAGATGTTTACCATTTAATATTTTATCATTATTTCAACTTGTTGGTATTTGCCTTGTAACTGTAAAGTGAAAAAAAGTAAGATGCTACGGAAAATATATAACTATTGTCAAGATTTTAGTAATCAGTGTGGGATGGTTTAAAAGTTTTGGAGGGATGAATCCATAGACAAAAAAACAGAAACATCTGTGCAGTTATAAAGTGTGAAAACAGACAACTACACAAGAAAACAGTAGCTTATCACTTTAGCCTTGTGTTTTTTAATTCATATTGTATTAAAAATAAAATGAATTGGGCCATTTTTCTATGAAATTTGTATCCAAATACAAACAGAAATTTGTGTTATGTGGAGAAATTTGTATCTAAATAATACAACCGATCACAGGTTATAAAGCTTACAAAATTGCAAATCATCTTTATTCTACCTCTAAATGATTTCCTTAATCATTAAACATTCTTGGGAAACAGAAGATTTACATCACACAGATGGCAAATTAATCACATTCATCACCATTTTAAGCATAGTATTTTGGCAGCTGTCAAACATATAATTGCATATATATGCATATTAATATTTTTTAGGTAATGTTATTGTGATAATATTTAACATTTCAGTATTAAATTTAAATCAAGATAAATTTTAACATATAAATTATTGTTTCCTTACTCTCAAAATTCCAGTAGTTGGTTATAATCTTTAATTTAATTTTCATATTAAAAAGTCATGAGTTTAATAAGCTTACCCAGAAGTATAAAAAACTAGGAACTCGGCAGTGTGAGATCTCTGTATCATTGCTTTCCCTGGTGCAGTTTTGTTGCAGTCTCTTCCTTAGAGAAATCTTGTGCTCTTCAGAGAATCAAGTTCTTATTAGATGAATAATTGGGACAAATTTTAGTTGAAATTATATTTTCTTTGACACAGCATAACATGTGTATTTCCAGTATCTGAGTATTACATGACTATTTATTGTAAGACCATACACTAAAGTCATCTCTAATGTATTTTTTTGATATAATCTACTTATGAATTTTTTAGCTATATACAGATATGCTTACAAAAACTTCATAATCGGCTGGGGGTGGTGGCTCACGTCTGAAATCCTAGCACTTTTGGGGGGTTGAGGAAGGCAGATCACCTGAGGTCAGGAGTTCAAGACCAGCCTGGCCAACATGGTGAAACCCCGTCCCTACTAAAAATACAAAAAAGTTATTTGGGTGTGGTGGTGGGGACCTGTAATTCCAGCTACTTAGGGGGCTGAGGCAGGAGAATCACTTGGACCCAGGAGGAGGAGGTTGCAGTGAGCCGAGATGGTGCCATTGCACTCCAGTCTGGGCAACAAGAGTGAAACTCCATCTCGAAAGAAAAACAAACAAAAAAAAACTTCATAATATATCGTAACAAAATATTGAAACACAATTCCTTCTCCTTTTAGAATTACTATATTATTAAACAGGACAACACACTCTTTAAAAGAAAGGAATAAAAGTATTACCATTGTGTATTAGTCCTTTCTTACACTGCTATAAAGATACTACCTGAAACTGGGTAGTTTTTAAACAAACGAGGTTTAATTGACTCACAGTTCCACATGGCTGGGGAGGCCTCAGGAAATTTACAATCATGACAGAATGGGAAGGAGGAACTTTATTCACAAGGTGGCAAGAGAGAAAGAAGTGCATTTAAGGGAAATGCCAGATGCTTCTAAAACTATCAGAACTCATGAGGAATTACTCACTCTCACCAGAGTGAGAAACTGCCCCATGATCCAATCATCTCCCATGAGGTTCCTCCTTGGACAGGTGGAGATTATTGGGATTACCTTTCCACATGAGATTTGGATGAGGACACAGCCAAAACCATGTCACTTTGATTATTTTGATAATACTATTTCAGAATCTAAACATTATAAACTTTAATAAGATAATCATATGTTATAGGGGCTAGAATCCAAGTATGCCGGACAGTGTCTGGCACTCAAACTACTCATGTTGTATTGATTAATCTGATGAGTTTAATGAATACTGATATGGTTTAGATCTGTGACCCCACTCAAATCTCATGTTGAATTATAATCCCCAGTGTTCGAGGTGGGGTCTGGTGGGAGGTGATACGATCATTTGGCAGATTTCTCATGAAAGAGTTAGCGCAATTCGCTTGGTGCTGCTGTCATGATAGTGAGTGAGTGCCCCATGAGATCTGGTTGTTTAAGAGTGTGCAGAACCTTCCCCCTTGCTCTCTTGCTCCTGATGTGAGATGAGTCAGTTTTCACTCCACCTTCCGCCATGATTCTAAGTTCCCTGAGGCCTCTCCAGGATGCAGCCATGTTTCCTCTACAAACTACAGAACTGTGAGCCAATTAAATATCTTTTCTTTATAAATCACCTAGTCTCAGATATTTCTTTTTCTTTTCCTTTCTTTCATTTTTTCCTTTCTTTTTTTTTTTTTTTTTTTTTTTTTGATACAGAGTCTCGCATTGTTGCCAGAGGTTGGAGTGCAATGGCACAGTCTTGTCTCACTGCAAACTCGGCCCCCCTGGTTCAAGCGATTCTTCTGTCTCAGCCTATGGAGTAGCTGGGATTACAGGTGCCCACCACTACACCTGGCTAATTTTTTGTATTTTTAGTAGAGACGGGGTTTCACTATGTTGGTCAGGCTTGTCTTGAACTCCTGACTTTGTGATCCACCCATCTCAACCTCCCAAAGTGCTGGTATTACAGATGAGCCACTGTGCCCAGCCATCAGGTATTTCTTTATGGCAATATGAGAATGGACTAATAGAAATGCCAAAATGTTCTTTTTAATGTTGCAACTCAATTTAACATGTAATTTTAAATTGATTAATCATTATTGCATACTTTTGTACTTTGTTTTAAAATTGTTTAAAATGCATAATTAATTAAAGGTAATATTCAACTCAAAAGTTTGTGAAAATCAAAGAAACCATCAAAAATATAATGAACACTTTTTTGAGGCCAGCCTTTGTATTTATTCCATAGTAGTTAGAGAAAAGATCTAATTGGTACAGAATGATTTTCAAAATTACTCTGCGTTTAATTGATGTTTAAAATCATTTGAGGATTATTAGGTAAGCAAAATATCCAAAAGGATATATTACTAGACTGTAGCAGTCTGGTATATTTGAATGTGATATAAAATATTTCTACATTAATAATCATATTCTCTGAGATATAACTTTTTACCTTATTGTAAAGGAAAAGGTATGCAAAGAAGTTACATAATTTGCTTGGAATTAGATAGGTGGAGACTGAGTTCAGCTACACAATGAGTTTATATCACAGAAATAAGACTTAATGATTAGCATAACTGTAGAAATATGTTTTCCCCTCTTTATGGAAACTTCATTACAAGAAGGAAAATCATCAAAACATGCTATCAGGAAGAAACTTACGGGTAATCAATATTTGACATTTATGAGAAACAAATATATGAGTTGATAAGATGACAAAAATTTTTATTACTTTATATGCATTTCATCCTGTATTTCTGCAAAGTAAAAGATATAGTGATAAGTTTCCCTGTTCGATACAAAATTATCTACTAGGTAACATTTTCTCACAAAAACTCAATTTAGAAGTTTTATATATTATCCATTAATGTCATTAATTTCAATATTGCATTAACTCAGAAAACTGGCAGTTTCTCTTCCAAACCTGTTATAGCTCATTGAGTGGTAAATGGGGCAAGGGTGTCTCTTAATTAAATTCCTATGCGGTATCTCTTTGCTAAACTTGCAACAGATGATGGGATTCAAGATTTTCTCTTCATTTCTTAAAGATCTTCAATGATTTTCTCTATTATTTATCTTATGAAAGTTACTATAATAAACTATACACTATAAAACCCATTTCAAAAGAAAGTCCATAAACAGAGATCCATCAGGGATCAGACAAAGTACAAATTCTGCATAATAGTTTTACATATTAAAGGACTTATTATAGTCACCTCATTCCCAATCTCTTCTTTTCATTCTGGCAATAATTACAAGGTAATTTTGCTTACATACATTTATATTAAAATGAACAAGAAAATACTGAAGTTTTAAAACTACTGAAATATATATTCTTTTAATTTATTTCACAAAACAGCATTAACTTTTAATATTTCATAAAGTTAACAAATTATAAAAGAAAGTATATTGTGACATGAGAAATAAACTGCTCATTTTATTTAGAAGCTGAATCTAGTTATCTATTAGTCTTCTGCATATATTTAAATTACTACCAGACTATTTTGTGTTCAACTTTCTTCAATTTTGCTATGTATGACAATAATTCAGAAGAATTTTATAGTATTTATGGAATAATATATTCACAAAATTTAATCTTTATTTCTTTAGAAATTATTAATAATATAAAGTCCATCAGAGCGATAGTATTTTATTCTTTTTTTTTAATCTAAGGCTTAGAGTGAAGTCTCATACGTAACTGGTATTTAATAAGTGTTTTCTGAATCAGTACACCAGAAACAAACAATGCTATTTTTTATACTTCTTTATGCAAAACATTTCTTCAGTGATTGAGGAAAGAACAGTAAAAAAATACATAAAATTCTCTGTCATGAATATTGTATTCTAAAAAAGACAACAAATTTCATATTGACATTCACATAATACACGTATTACTGAAAGATTCATACTATCATGTAATTAAGCCAGATTATAAGGACAATGAGAAGAAATGAATTTCCATAGTAAATAAGGTAAAGTTTCATAAAATATATTAATTAGGCTATCAATCCCCAAGAGAAAAATTATGTAATAATTGCTCCGGTTTGAATGTTTTACCACCTTCCACAATTCTTGTACTAGAAACTTAATTCCCAATGTGTCAGTGTTGAAAGGTGGTGCTACTGGGAAGTGTTTGGGAATCAATGAATACTTGTATAAAAAGGGCTTCCAGGAATAAATTCTTTCTCTACAATTTTTCTGCCATGTGAAACAGTGGTCCTTGCCTCTAGATGATGTAATGCTCAAGGCCAATCTTGGAACAGAATACTGGGTCCTAACCAGACACCAAACCCACCAGTTTCTTGATCTTGAAATTTTAAGCCATCAGAAGTGTGAAAAATAAATTTCTGCTCTTTATAAATTACCCAGTCTCAGGTGTTCTGTTATAACAGCACAAAACAAAGTAATATTTATCACAGATATATTTTTTTTTTGAGACAGAGTCTCACTCTTGTTGCCCAGGGTGGAGTGCAATGGCACGATCTTGGCTCACCACAACTTCCTCCTCCTGAGTTCAAGAGGTTCTCCTACCTCAGCCTCCAGAGGAGCTAGGATTAGAAGCACGCACCACCACGCCCAGCTAATTTTGTATTTTTAGTTAGAGATGGGTTTTCTCCATGTTGGTCAGGCTGGTCTTGAACTCCCGACCTCAGGTGATCCGCCCACCTCGGCCTTCTCCCAAACTGCTGCCCAAACTGCTGGGATTAAAGGCATGAGCCAACGTGCCCAGCCTATCACAGATATTTTTTATCTTACCCTTGGAATATCTTTTGTAAATAGTGTTTCATAGAATACATATTAGATACACATAGTCAGTCATTTTTATTTATTCTACTCTGTGAAAGATAGATATTTCCTTAATAGCTAGCACAGTAAATGAGTCCTGCAATATTATTAAAGTGATTAACTAAAAATGATTTATTAAATGTTTATTAATTAATGCCTGTACAAGTAAATTTATCAGGCACTGTACTAAATGCAGGTGATGTGAAATTAAATAGCACATACCCTCATTCCTAGAAGAGTTTATTTTTATTATTAATATTTTCTTCTTGAATAAATAAAGTGCTTAATTTTCTCAGAAGATTAATAAAGTCTATTATTGCTATGTTGAAGTCAATCTGGTTGACAATAAAGTACAATTTGTATAATCAACAGGAAAAAAGTACATTTCTAGTAATGACTCAATAAGTTCATGTAGGACTAAAACGACTATCAATTCTAGACATTATTTAAAATTATCTGGTGGAAATAGAGAGTGAAACAAAGTAGGCAAATTCTTGTTGAGTATATATGTGTGCAGGAACAGGCTTATATGCAATGAGTGCTCATTTTCACAACGTTGTCAACAACACTCCAGTGTGACCTCTGGGCTGTTGGTTGTTTTGGTGAAAATTAAAATCAGTCATTCTTGCCTAAGGAGCCAGAACCCTAAATACAAGGAAATTTTCTGTTAAATAAGTGGGTAGATGACCTTATCTATAAAAAAGCCAAGAGAAGATCCCAAATTCTGTCTACCCATGTTTGGCTAATACCTGAAAGATGCATATGCTAAACAGACTCAAAAATCTCATTTGAAAATATCAAATGTAAGACTGAAACATTTCCTGAAGAAACAGAGTTTGCAGTTCAAGTTCAATTAAGGAATTACCTGCTAAAGCAAAAGAAACAACACATTAGAAAAAAAAAAACAGCAAAATATATAGCTTTTATTACTTGCAATTCAAAATTCATTGATACATTAGGTCTCCCCAGATGAAATTCATTCTCAAAATAAAAGAAAATTAATTGACTGATTACAACTCTGAAATTACTCAGTTCTTGGAACTTGAGGCAAGAATTGTTAAGTGGCTCTTTTATGCTACTTTGAGTAATATAAAAAAATGCTTGGAATAAATGAAAAGATACATTTAAGCTACTGTGAATGATGTTTCTATGAACATATGCTAACATGTGTCTTTATAATAGAATGAATTCTATTCCTTTGGGTATATACACAGTAATGGGATTACTGGGTCGAATGACATCATGTCCCTCACAGGGACATAGATGGATCTGGAGGCCATTATCCTTAGCTAACTAACACGGGAACAGAAAAACAAATACTACATGTTCTCACTTATAAAAGGGAGTGAAATCGTGAAAACACGTGACAAGTAGAGGGAAATCACACGTAATGGGGCCTATCAGAGGGTGCAGAGTTAGAGGAGAGGATCAGGAAAAATAATGAATGGATACTAAGCTTAATACTGGGGTAATAAAATAATCCGTCCAGCAAACTCCCATGACACAAGTTTACCTACGTAACAAACCTGAATCTGTACACCTGAACATAAAATAAAAGGCTTAAAAAAAAAACAGAAAAAGAAAACAAAATAAATATAAATTTAAGCAAAAGATGGAATGATAAAAAATAAGTGATTCTGTAATGGAAGGAAACATTATCTTATATAAACAAGTTTAACAGTAAAATGGATATAAGAGAAGAAAAATAAGTGACATTGAAAATTGATTAATAGAAACTATGTAATGTGAAGAACAGAGATAAAAATTGAAACAGAAATTGAACAGTGACTTGAAGACTGTTAGATAATATGAATGTTATTAACACATCATTTAATGAGAATCACAGTGTGAAAGTAGAGAAATAAATGTGACTGAAAAAATTTTGAAGAAATAATCGTAGAAAATTTACCAAAGTTGATGGAAGACATAAATGTATTGATTAAGAAACTCAATAAACACCAAGCAGGACCAACATGAAGATGGTCACACTGTTAAACATAAAAGGCATACTACTAAAAACCAAAGGTGAATCTTGGAAGCAGTAAGATAAATTATGCTAATTATATTCAGGAAAATGATTCAATTAATGGTTAACTTTTTGATAGAAACTAAGAAAAGAAATATTTAAAGTTTCTGCCTCTAATTGTGTATTTATTAAAAATGTCTCTCAAGAATAAAATAGATTTTTAGATCCAAAAAAGAAATACAATTTCTTTTTCTTTTTTTTTTTATTTCTTTTTTTTTTTGAGACAGAGTCTCACTCCATTGCCCAGGCTGGAGTATAATGGCATGATCTCAGCTCACTGCAACTTTCGCCTCCTGAGTTCAAGAGATTCTCCTCCCTCAGCCTCCCGAGTAGCTGGGATTACAGGTGCTCACCATCATGCTCGGCTAATCTTTGTATTTTATTAGAGACGGGATTTCACCATGTTGGCCAGGCTGGTCTTGAATTCCTGACCTGTGATCCACCCGCCTCAGCCTCCCAAAGTGCTGGGATTATAGACGTGAGCCACTATGCCGGGCCAGAAAACTTCTTATCTGTATTTCTATATTACAAGAAATGCTAAAAGAAGTTGTTCATGATAAAGGCAAATAATTTCAGGTAGATAGTCACATACTCAGAAAGGAGGACTAAGCACTAGAAATGGTAAACATCTTAATCATACAAAAGACCCTTTAACAAATACCTCTTAATGTTTTACTAGACATCAGATGGTTTAAAACAAAGCCATAGCATTGTAATATGGATTTATAAAGGATGTAGATACAATACATATAATAATGACAGTGGTCCATTGACCTACACAATTGCAAATTTTTAACTGTATACCTAAAGTTGTACAGCAGTAACTAGGACTAGAGTGAAAAGAGTTAGATATACTTATAATATCTTTAAGGTTTAACAGGCATATGAGAGTGTATTTGTATGTATTTATGTGTATAGAGTGATCTCTATCGCATGCATTGAAATGTATAATATAGTCAAAACCATTAGAAAATTAAAATCATATTAAAATAATATAAATTAAATCAGAAAAATAATAGAGAAAACAAAGCAAACAATGAAATGGAAAACAAATAATGAAATACACCCAAATCCAAATGTAAACATAACTTCATTGAATATTATGAACTGAGAACTCCAACTTAAAGATAGAAATTATCAAATGGGTCAAAAGTACAATTTAATGAGTGAAAAAAAATGGTGGCTAGCAGGCAGGACTGACTTGCAGCTCCCATCCGGATGGACAGAGCATTGTGTGGAGACTCATATTGTGAATTTTTGCTCCAATAACTACCGCAGGAACAGATCAGGAAAGCAAAGAGAATCCACAAACCCTTTGATGGTAGTGGCTTGCTGCTGCAGGCTCTATAAGACAGCTGAAAAACTCTGAGCGTCCAAAGGCGTGCCCTTGAACACGTATCCTCATTTGGGAACCTGAAGGTCCAGATGATGGGAGTAGACTTTGACCTTACCTGGAGCTGAAACAAATTTAGAGAGCCAGATGAAATACAGTGGAAGAGGAAGCAATGGGAAGAGCCCTGTAGGCACTTTTGGTTCCCAGGGAAGCCATTCCTGACTTTTTCTTGCAGAGGTCCTTGGGTAGGGCTGCCAGTGAAATTGCGGAAAAATGATAGGGAGGAAAAGAAAACTTCCAGCAGAACTTTGTAGCAATTTTGGCCAAATAAGAAGCTTCCTGGACAGATTCTGGGGGAGGTGGCAAACGGGAAGTGCAAATATGAGCACAAAAACTGTGACAGGTGGGAAGGTGCAAAACCTGAAAGCCCTGCTTGCTCTTTCAGTGGGGAGGCTTGTAACTTGGGTCAAGCTCCAAGCGCTGCTCACTGACTGCCTAGAAATAAACTCAGTGCTCTTGGTGGGGTACGGTGGAAGTGAAGCTGGCCTTTCAGGCTGCACTAAAGCTGGATGAGGTCTGTCACTGCCAGCTTTCCCCAACTTTCCTGGAAACCTGTATAGTGCAGCAGAGGCAGCCATAAACCCCCCGGGAACATAACCCCCTCAGCCAGAGAATGACACCTCCATCCCCCATAGCAGCTGTGGGAGACCCTACCAAGAAAAGTCTGAGCTTATATTCACCTAGCACAACCCTGGCCCCGCTGGATGGTCTTTTTTTACCCTCCCTGACAGCTAAAGACAAAGGACATAATCTCTTGGGAGCTCTACAGCCCTGCTCACTGCCAGAGAAACCCAAATGCTTATTCAGGCAATCCTAAGGCAAACTTATATTCTCCCTGTCCTACCACAGCTGATGCTCTCTTGAAAGTGCCAACTACTGGCTGGAGGTCAATCACACAAAATGAGCACGCTAAATAAAACTACAACCAAGAACTCTCAAAGAGTTCACTTCACTCCCCTGTTACATCCATTGGAGCAGGTGCTGGTATCCACGGCTGAGAGGCCTGAAGACAGATCACATCACAAGACTCTGCACACACTCTTCAGTACCAGCCCAGAGCCTGGCAGCTCCACTGGGTGGCTAGACCCAGAAGAGAAATAATAATCATTACAGGGAAGCCCCATCCCTAGGGGAAGGGGGAAAGCACAACATCAAGGGAGCACTCAATGGGATAAAAGAATCTGAACCACAGCCCTTGAACCCAAGATCTTCCCTCTGACATAGTCTACCCAAATGAGCAGCAACCAGAAAAATAATTTCCGTAATATGACACAACAAGTTGTTTTAACAACTCAGAAGATTACACTAGCTCCCCAGCAATGGATTTAAACCAAGGAGAAATCTCTGAATTGCCAGAAAAAGAATTCAGAAGGCCGATTATTAAGCTAATCAAGGAGGCACCAGAGAAAGGTGAATACCAAATTAAAGAAATAAAAATATATATATATATAGTATACGGATAGAAAAATCTCCAAAGAAATAAATAGCATAAGTAAAAACAATCACATCTGAAAATGAAAGACAAACTTAGAGAAATGCAAAATACACTGAGTAGCCTCAACAATAGAATCAGGCAAGTAGAAGAAAAAACTTTAGAGTTCAACAACAGGACATTTGAATTAACCCAATCTGACAAAGACAAAGAAAAAAGAATGCCAAAAAATGAGCAAAGTCTCCAAAAGTTTAAAATTATGTAAATGACTAAACCTAAGAATAGTTTGTGTTCCTGAGGAAGAAAATAAATCTTTAAGTTTGGTAAACATATTTGAGGAAATAATTGAGGAAAAGTTCCCTGACCTTGCTGGAGATCTAGACCTTCATATGCAAGAAGCTCAAAGAACGCCCGAGAAATTCATCAAAAAGATCATCACCTAGGCACATAGTCATCAGGTTATCTAAAGTCAAGATGGTGGGAAAAAAAATTAAGAGCTGTGAGGCAAAACCTATCAGATTAACAGCAGATTTCTTAGAAGAAGCCCTACAAGCTAGAAGGGAGTGGGGTCCTATCTTTAGGGTTTTCAAACAAAACAATTATGAGCCAAGAATTTTGTATTTAGTGAAATTAAACTTCATAAATGAAGAAAATATACAGCATTTTTTTCAGACAAATGGATGCTGAGAGAATTTGCCACTACCGAACCAGCACTATAAGAACTATTTAAAGAAGCTCTAAATTTTGAAACAAATCATCAAAACACACAAAAATTAAACCTTCTTAAAGCTTAAATCTTACAGGACCTATAGAATAAAAACATAATAGAAAATATTTGGTCAATAAATATGATAATGAATAGAACAGTACCTCACTTCTCAATACTAATCTTGAATGTAAATGGCCTAAACACTCCACTTAAAAGATACAGAATGACAGAATGGGTAAGAATTAACCAACCAAGTATCTGCTGACTTCAAGGGACTCACCTAGTACACAAGAACTCACATAAACTTAAGATAAAGGTGTGGAAAAAGATGTCCCATGCAAATTGACACCAAAAGTGAGCAGGAATACCTATTCTTATATCAGACAAAACAAACTTTAAAGCAACAGCTGTTCCAAAAGATAAAAGAGGGACATAATAAGATGATTAAAGGACTAGTTCAACATGAAAATAACAAAATCCAAATCTATACACACCTAACACTGGAGCTTCCAAATTTATAAAACTATTACTACTAGACTTAAAAAATGAGATAGCAACACAATAATAGTGGGGACTTCAATACTCCACTGGCAGCAATAGACAGGTCACCAAGACAGAAAGTCAACAAAGAAATAATGGACTTAAACTATACTCTAGAACAAATAAAATTAACAGGTATTTACAGAACATTTGACTCAACAACTGCAGAATATACGTTCTATTCATCAGTACCTGAAACATTATTTAAGATAAACCATATGGTAGGACACAAAACAAGTCTCCAAAAATTTAAGAAAATTGAAATCACATCAATTACTCTCTCAGACCACAGTGGCATAAAATTGGAAATCAAAGCCAAAAGGAACCCTCAAATCCATGCAAATAGATGAAAAATAAATAACCTGCTGCTGAATGATCATTGAGTCAACAATGAAATCAAGATGGAAATTTAAAAATTCTTTCAATTGAATAATAATAGTGAGACTACTTATCAAAACCTCTGGGATACAGCAAAAGCCACTTAAGGCTCTCACAATTTTACCAAATATTAGGACAGCAGATAATATTGGAGCTTGATTTTAGTTCTTCCCCTAAAAACACAGACATAAAAAGTTATTAATAAAATTTTGAAAAATTATAAAAATAATGTATTAAAATATATAATAATATATATGTATAAAAACCCAGTCTGATCTGGTTCAATTTATTCCAGCAACGTAAGGCTGTATTACCACCAGCATTACATTGATTGAGAAATGAATCAATGTAATTTACCATTTTAATGAAATAAACTGGAAAAATACATCATAATTGTAATGGATGTCAAAAAATTTATTTGAAACAATTGTAGAAACTTTCAGGAATGTCAGCAAAAATGATGGAATAAGTATCTACAAGTGATTTTTACTTCACTGAAACAGCAAAATTATGAGAAAAATACTGTCAAAATCCATCTAGTTAAAATTCTAGAAAATAGTCAAAAGTTTACAGCAACCAATCAAACACAGTATCAAGATAGAAGCAAAATGATAGGTGAATTTGAAGCATTTTTACTCTTGCCCTTGTCTTACCTCCCTCCCTGGTTTGACAACATTCTTTTTTTTTTTTTTTTTTTTTTTTTTGGAGACGGAGTTTCACTCTTGACCTGGCTGGAGTGCAATGACATGATCTTGGCTCACTGTAACCCCTGCCTCCCGAGTTCAAGTGATTCTCCTGCCTCAGCATCCCAAGCAGCTGGGATTACAGGCATGTCAGCACGCCTGGCTAATTTTTTGTATTTTTAGTAGAGACGGGGTTTCACCATGTTGGCCAGGCTGGTCTCAAGCTCTCCACCTCAGGTGATCCACCTGCCTCGGCCTCCCAAAGTGTTGAAATTACAGGTGTGAGCCACCGCGCCTGGCCTGACAGCATTCTCAAAGACAATAACATGCCTTCCCTGTGTGGAACCCTAATGTGTGATTCTGGAATGAGCAAAGCAGACCTTCTTCTCCACAACCGTGTTTGTCTGTTTTGACCTGTCTAAAGGCTAACTAAAAAGCTAAGGTAAGGCACTTACCTTTCTTTTGCCTAACTTGAAAATCTCGTGGTGGAAAAGTGGCATACTTCATAAATTTTGAAAGGCAAATGGCCAAACCACTGCCTCGAGAAACAAAATATTGCAATTGAGACAAACAGTAGACACACAGAAACGCTGGCAGAAAATTCTTGACAGAATTAGAGTATGGAAAAACACCACAAAAGCTGGGTATTTTAGAAAGCTACATGATTGCCCAGGGCATGATGTATGCTCAAAAAATGACATGATAGAATCTAAGCTTCTAACTCTGCTTTTTAGGATCTTTGCAGGCAGAATGTGAAAGCGGAGACAAGGTTGTAAACTGCCTGGCTAAGTAATGAAGTGCCTGATAACTAGCTAATCTGAAAATACAAGAAGAGTTGTTTTTCTTTCTCTTGTTTTTTCTTCTACAAGTATTCAAAAAGAAAATTGCAGTCAAAAAAATAGTAGCTGACCACAAACTTTAGGAACAAACTTTAGACATCACACATGAAAATATAGTCTTTACAAAAATGGTTTAGAGAAGTCACTGAGCAAACAACTACAACACATAGCAAACAACAACGATAAACCTTAAAAAGGAAAAATATCTTATGTCCAGAGTTATCACATTATATTATTTGAATGTTTACGTTTTGACAAGAGATTACAAAGCATGAAAAAAGTACGTATGACCTATTTGCAAGATAACCAAACCTGTCTCTTGAAGCACAGAAAATAAAATTAAAGGAAAATTCTCAGTCTAAAAATTACAATAATTGAAGCAAAAAAATGACTAGAGAGTTTCAACACATTTGAACTGGAGAAGAAAGACTTAGTGAACTGAATATTGGTTAATGGAAGTTATCCAGTCTTAGGAGCAGAAAGTAAAGTGAACAATTAAAATGATGAAAGTCTTACCAGTGGGATGCCATTGAATGAACTAACATACATAATGTGGGTTCTAGTAGGTCAGTATAGAAAGAAATGAACATAAGATGTGTTAAGAAATAATGGCTGAATTGTTTTTCAACTTTAATACAACACATGAATGTACACATCTATGGAGTTCAGCAAACTCCAACTAGGATAAACATGAAAGAATCTGGTAGATTTTAATCAAACTATCAAAATTTAAGGACAAATAGGGAATCCAGAAAGCAGCAAGAGAGAAGTGACTTCTAAGGCAAAGTACTCTCCTCTTATCTGTGGTTTTGCTTACTGCAATTTTAGTTACCAACTGTTATTCATGGGTCAAAATTATTAATTGAAAAATTCTAGAAACAATTTATAAGTTTTAAATTATGTAACATTCTGAGTGCCATGATAAAAATCTCACTTTGGCCTGTTCTGTTTAGCGCAGGATGTGAATAATCCCTTTTCCCAACATAGTATACACTTCCTACCCTTTAGTTGCTTACTAGTCATCTCAGTTATCTTGTCAAAAATATGATACAGGTATCTCTGGATAAGGAAAGACTACTGTACAAGAATCTTCAAGATTAACAGCATATTTCTGATACAAATCTATGGAAGCCAGACATGATTGCAATGACCGTTTTGTAGTGTTGAAGAAACTATAGTACCTAGGTTAATATAAAAGTATTAATGAATTTCAGTTTATACCTCTTGTGTTTTCTTATATGATTTAAAAAATGAATGGATAAAAAATAGTGACAATTATGTGAACGTGCACACAATTTATAAAGATGTAATCTGTAATCTGTGACAATAACAGCTTAAAGGAGAGGTATAGAGCTGTATAAGAGCAGGATTTGTATGGTAAAACTGAGATGCTATTAGTTCAGGGTGACTGCTAAGAAAATAACAAAATACAGAAAAAATGAAAAAGGAATTAAACTGATAAACCATAAAAAGTCACTTAAACACAAAAGAAGGTAGTCATGACAGGAGGGAAGGAGCAAAAAATATATGTGATACAGAAAACAAATATTTTGTAGCATATTGTAGCAATATGATATTTTGCTATTCTGATAACTTATTAGTTATTTACATGTAAATAACTATTTACATTTAAGTAGATTAACTCTCCAATTAGAAAACTTACATTGTAATAATTAGTCAAAAAACATCATCAACTATGCTATCAATAAGAGCTCACTTTATACCAAGGACATAAAGAATGAAAATAAAAAGATTAAAAATAATATGACATGCAAATGCTAATCCAGAGGCAGTTCGTATGGCCATAGTAATATCAGAAAAAATATAAGATTAAGAATGGGGTATGCCAGCTTAGTAGGGAGATTTCTTTTGTGATGATGAAAATGCTTTGGAACTTGGTAGAGGTGATGGTTGTACAATATTGTAAAGGTAGTATACATTTTAAAATGATTAGTTTCATGTTATGTGGGTTTTGTTTTAATACAATGAAAATAATTTTTAAAAACCTGTAAAAAATTGGAAGAGAGACAATGTCCTTAATCTGATTAAGCAAATAAAAAATAAAACTATAACCAACATACTACTGAATGCAGAAACGCTCAGTGCTTTTTTTGTAAAATAGATGAAAAGATTTCCACTTTTTATTTATTTATTTATTTTGAGATGGGGCCTGGCTCTGTCACCCAGGTTGGAGTGCAGCGGCACTATCGCAGCTCACTGCAAGCTCCTCCTCTCAGGTTCACGCCATTCTCCTGCCTCAGCCTCCCAAGTAGCTGGGACTACAGGCGCACACCACCATGCCTGGCTAATTTTTTTATGTTTTTAGTAGAGACGGGGTTTCTCCGTGTTAGCCAGGATGGTCTCAATCTCCTGACCTTATGATCTGCCCGTCTCGGCCTCCCAAAGTGCTGTGATTACAGGTGTGAGCTACCGCGCCTGGCCAAGATTTCCACTCTTACCACTTCCATCCAACATTGTATTCATGATCTTAGTACATGAATAAAGATAAGAAAACAGAGTTAAAGACACACCAATTTGAAATAAGAAAGTAAAACTTTTTTTTTTTTTACAGATGAAATAATTATGTAGATTTCTACAGAGTCTAAAAAGACATTCTAGAGGTAATAAGTGAATTTGCAAGTATATATGCAATTTTATTTCTACATACAAGCAGCAGAGAAGTATGTAATAAAACTCTAATAGCTTTTATAACACAGCAAAAAAGGAATAGATTTAACAAAAGAAATGCGATGCTTTTACATTAAAAACTACAGAATATTATATATAATATAAATGCTATTTATATTCAACCTAAAGATATACATTATTCATAGGCTGGAAATCCTAACATTAATCAGATGAAGTTTCATACAAACTATTCCAAGAATTTCAATAGAAATCTTAGCAGGCATTTTTGATGAAATAGGCATGTGGATCATAAAACCTATAAGGTAAGAGCAGAGTTCCTAAAATAGCAAAGAAATTTGCATTAAAATAAAATGAGATTGGAAAACTTTTATTACCTCAAATTTCAGCTCTACCATAAAGCTTCAGTTATCACAATAGTGTGATATTGGTATAAAGATAGAAATATTACAAAATGAAGCATAATAGAAAACCAAGAAATAGATCTACACTTTTATAGTCAATATTTGACAAAGGCTCAAAAGTAATTCAATGGAAAGAAAGATATACTCAACAAACTATGCTGGAGGAGTAGAATATTTATGTGAAATTAGTAAACTATCATTATCTCATGCCATGCACACAAATTAATTTTAAAAATTATAAAAATGTAAATGTGTTGAAAGTATACAACATTTATGGTAAAACTAGAGAAAATCTTGGTGATATTGGGTTAGGCAAAGATTTATTAAAAGACAAAAACCATAAAGTATTTAAAAAACACTTAAAATGGAATTTCTCAAAAATAGAACCTTATGCTCTTTACATAAAGTGATTTTGAAAATTCAAGTTTCATACTAGTAGAAAATATTTTCAAAACATATAGTTGACAAAGTTTTTGTATGAGAATATAAAAGAGGATTTAGAATTCAATAAGAAGACCATTAACTTTACAAAAAAAAAGGGGCAAAATATGTGAACAGCCTCTCCATAAAAGAAAATGCATGAATAGCCAATAAAAACATGAAAAGATCATGTAATCAAGATTGATAGTCATCAAGGTAATAGAAATGAAAGCCACAATAATATACTACTAAATTGTCACTAGAATGGCTAAAAGTAAATAGGTTTCATATACAGTTCCTTTGGAAAACAGTATGGCTGTTTCTTACAAAGTAGGAGGTCCCCAACGGCTGGTACCTATTTGTAGTCTGTTAGGAACCAGACTGCCCAGCAAGAGGTGAGCGGCAGGTGAACCAGTAGAGCTTCCTCTGTATTAATAGTGGCTCCCCATCAATTACATTACTGCCTGAGTGAGCCCTCCTCTCAGATCAGTTGCCTCATTAGGTTCTTATAGGAACACAAACCCTATTGTGAACTGTGAATGTGAGGGATGTAGGTTACATGTTCCTTATGAGAATCTAATGACTGAAGATCTATAACTGTCTCCCATCATTCCCACATGAGACCAACTAGTTGCAAGAGAATAAGCTCAGGGCTCACACTGATTCTACATTATGGTCTGCTGTATATTATAAATACAATGTGATCATAATAGAAATAAAGTGCACAATAAATATAATGCACCTAAATCATCACTAAACCATCTCCTCATGCCTGTGGAAAAATTGTCTTCCACAAAACTGGTCCCTAGGCCAGGTGCAGTGACTCACACCTGTAATCCCAACACTTCAGAGGCTGAGGTGGGTGGACCACAAGGTCAGGAGTTTAAGACCAACCTGACCAAGATGGTGAAACCCCATCTGTACTAAAAATACAAAAACTAGCCAGGCGCAATGGTGGGTGTCTGCAATCCCAACTACTCTTGAGGCTGAGGCAGGAGAATCGCTTGAACCCAGGAGGCAGAGGTTCCAGTGAGCTGAGATCAGGCCACTGCACTCTATCCTGGGTGACAGAGCAAGATTCCATCTCAAAACAAACAAACAAACAAACAAAAAACCTGGTCCCTTATGCCAAAAAGGTAGTGGGCTGCTGTTATAAAGTTAAAAAGTTAAATATATGCTTATCATATTGCCTAGCAATCTCAGAGTTGATGCAAGAGAAATAAAGATCTGTTTCCGGAGAAAAATCTGTACAAAAGAATATGTATCATAGTATTTTTCTTAATACCACAAATTTGAGAAAACTCAAAAGTCCATAAATTGATGAATTAAAAAATAGTATATCTATACTATGTTTTTCTGCTTTGTTAAATTGCCAAGTACTATACTAGTGCTTAGCAATTATAAACAGAGTATAGATAAATAATTATAGATAAAAGAGATAAATTTGATTATGTGTTTTGTTTTTATTAATATCCTACTTTGTAGTGCATTGCTAAAGCACTACTAGTGCTTAGAAATTTAAGAGCATATTATTGTAAGTGGAACCCATATTTTTTAATATTATATTTTAAAGTTTTAATATTAATAAAATTAAAATATGTTAAGTGGAACACAAAATATTGCATATAGTATCATTTGATACATATGAAAATCTAGGAAAAGAAAAATTCAGTGAGAGAAAGCAGATTGCACTTGCCAGATTCAGAAGTCAAGGACTGGTCTCAACTCTAAAAGCATATGATTATATTTCTAAAAGTTGATGGAAGGGTTCTAAATATTCATTGTGATGGTGGCTACATTACTGTACAAGCTTATCAAATTGTGCATTTAAATTGGTGAAGATCTTAATGTAAACTTCACATCAATAAAGCTGGGGGAAAACATAACCAGCTATTCACCCAAATGTAAGCACAATGTAGATAAGAAATAGGTCTAATTTAAATCTGAATTCCTCTATTGTGCCTGGCACATATTAGGTAATTAATAGATATTAGCTAAATATTGAAAAAATAACCATGAGTTGCATTACTGCCCATTCATATAAAACATATACACTTAATTTAGTTTACTTATTTTACATGTATACTTTATTTTATATCTGTAATTATAGGTATACTTTTGTGGACTTTTGAAGTCTATTTGAGATCATATATTTAAGATCAAGTAAGATTTTATATTCCATAGAAAAAATATGTAAAATTTGTTATATAGTTTAATAATACTTGTTTTTTGTAGTTTTTCATTTTAATATTTTGCATATGATTATTCTAAAATCCATGGCTTACTGATTTGTCAGTGAAAGACAGGAAACAAAAATCGGTCACTGAAATCATGGTGGGGAAACACTGATATAACAGCAAATCAACCTTTTTTTTTTTTTTCCTGTGCTTATGCTTTCCCTCTTCTGCATGTTTCTTGATTTTTTCAGGAATATTTCTTTTCCACAACCATAATAAATTACAAACAAATATTCAAAGAAAACATAAACATAAGCATAATAGAAAAGCTAGCTTGCAAAGACAATGTTTTACCATTAAGTGCCTGAAATAGGAGAGGAAAGAGAGGAGTAAAGGGATCGGATATACTGGTTGAAGAGAAGTGTTGGTATAAGGGAAGAGGTCATCACATAGGGCTTTGGAGCAAGGTGAAATGGACTCTGAGGATAAACTACCATTGAGCATGCATGCACTTTTCTATGGTCTTAATGTGTGTTTCTCCAAAATGCACATACCGAAAACCTATCCTGCAAGGGATGGTATCAGACAGTAAGGCCTTTGGGAGGTAACTGGTCATGACTGGCAAAGTCCTCATGAATGAGATTTGTGTCCTTATGAAGAGATCCAAGAGAGACCCCCTTCCTCCTTCCACCATGTGAGGATAAGGTGAGAAGACACCATCTATAAAAAAGTGGACCGTCACCTGGGGCCTTGATCATGGACTTCCAAGCCTCTAGAACTATGAGAAATAAATTTCTGCTGCTTATAAGGCATATAGTTTATGGTGTTTTGTTATGGCATCCTGAAAAGACACCCTTCTTGCTTTTACCTCTGGTCAGCCTGAGCTTTAACAGCACAAGACATTTATAAGCATTACCCCTTCCCTGACACAAACCAATGGAAAACAGGGGCTTTGGACACTGGAGTGGCAGCCTGAAGGGAAACTCTTATCCACTGACAAGGGAGGAATTCAACATAACTGGGGAGGAATTTCTCACGAACATGGACAGTATATGCTGTCTGTAACTGTTATTCTTCTTAGATGAAAGGAGAAGAGCCTCTCCAGCCTAATCAGATCCACTTAATGTCATTTTCCAGAAAGAATGAGAATCCTCCTCAAGGAAGCAAGAAGAAATAGTCTGCTTGACATCCAGATGCCTCATTATAATGAATAAACACTAGTCATTCTGTAACTTCATCAGGAGAAAAAAAATATCTTTCCCATTATATCCATATGGAACTTTTTTTGAACATTTCAGTTTTTTCAGTGGTAATTTGGCAGAGTAAGCAACCCCTGCTAACTAAGTCATTGATCAAAAAAAACAGTTCATCTCTGTTGGGTTGTGCATCATTTTGGTCTGTTTGCCACTCTTGTTTCTCTGCTTCCCACTTTTATGCCTTAGAATTCAGCTGTGTGTTGGTGCATCCTGATAGTATTTCTTTTGCTTTCATTTAAAACGAAAAACACCAGATGTTCAGATGTCTTATTGTACATCTGTCTTCTCTGCCTGCTCTGCTTTCTAAATTCACAATTCTATCAACATCATTACTATTCTTTCCATTTACCCTGGGTCACAAATTTAGCATTAGTTTGACTTCTATCACTGTTTTATCTCCTATCAGTCACCTTGTTTATCAACTTTTCTCTGTTAATTGAATTTCAGGTTCATCCTTTCTATTTGTCTACCACAGAACATTCTCCAATCTGTCTTTTTTTTGTGTTTATCAGACAGATTAATACTCTCTAAACATTGCTTTTAGCATTTTATTCTCTTGGTTAAAACCTCTTGCTGCTTCTGTATTGCCTAGCATATCAAATCCAAATGACTCAAATTCTCACCTAAGACTTCCTATACCCTGAAATTCTCACTGTGATCCTCTCCTCTGTCTCTCAATGCTCGTATCTGCATGTGTATCTAAATGTGTAGTCCTTTTTAGACTCTGTGAAGTCTTATCCAGGAGAAATGAGTCAACTAATCATATGCATATTTAAGCCACATTTTTTTTCCATAAAGACATACAGTTAATTTTCATTATTTGCAGTAGTCATGTTCTATAAAGTTGCTGTGAATGTTGAATTACTGATTACTTCATTCTTGCTCCTAGGGGAAATTATATATCTATACATTTATCTACCTATATCTATGTCTGTGTCTACACACCGAAACACCTGTACAAGTCACCTACAGAGTATAATCTTAATTTCTAGAAAAAAAAACTCATCCTGGTAGATTCTGTATTCTTTATAAAAAAGAAAATTAGAATCAAAAGTATTAAGTGACTTGTCTGAAGTACCCCACTGTAGGTGTCAGAGTTGAGATTCAAATCCTGTCCAGTTGTCTTCAGAGCTGGAGCTTCTTGCACTACTTTGCACTGCTCCCTACCATCTCCATCTTCTGGTAACCTTTGTATGAGACCTTAGACAAATTGCTTTGTTTGATTTAACTGCTAACATGCTCCTAGGCTCACTTAAACTTTGCTACTCCATGAATGTCTGCAAATGACCATGAAAGCACTGTATCGATTTGGGGATTACAAAAAAACTTTATACAGTAAGAACCCACTAATAATAAAGATCCACTGTAAACTGTATATACTTCTTCTGTGAGCTCCTAATTTAATATCTGCATCAGCAGCAAAAAAAATTATACGTTTTCAGTAATTTCATTGTGCTTCATGTGGCAATTTACCATATGAACAATGTAAGTGTGTGGGTACAGACGAGGGTACAACATATGTCTTTATTAAACAGTTACTACATAGCCAGCTAGATTGCTGTAGAAGTTTCACGCAATGCTCATTCAGCAGACATCAATATGAAATATAAATATAAATGTTTGTATAGAATATGTAAGCCTATTTTTAGTCTTATAACTCAATATTTAGAATTTTGGGGATGTTTTTGTTTAAAACCTTTGTAGAAGATGAATATTACATTTGTGCTGGTAATTATAATGATAATGTTTACTGAATATCTACCACACTATAGGTCCTATGCTCAGCACTTCACACAAACTAGCTTTCTTAGGATTTACATCAATATGCCCTATGTTCTCTCATTTTTCACATGTCAAACAACTTGGCAGTGGCAAAGCAAACATTATAATCAGATTTTTCTGATTATAGAATTTGAGCTTACAATCTCCTTATATGTGGATAGCTCCACATTCTTAGCCAATAATTTCTCTAAAATTGGAGAATATTCTGTTAAATTATTTTTCTTAATATGAAGAAGACATTCCAAATCTTAAAACAAAAAATTAGTATTTGTTGAACAAAACAACATTGAAAGCCTCAGAAAGGACACAGGACTTTAGCTTACAGATGAGAGCTAGAAAGAGTATTGTTCCACACAACAAGGAGAAAGAAATACAACCCTCGCATGATGTCATCGGAGACCTGAGGTCACCAGACAAAAATAGCATGAAATGTGGAGGGATACATTCTCCTATTTGGAGAAAAACCTGCTTTTCTTCAGGAACTCAAAGCAGATCGTGGAAATACTGATGAGAATCTTAAAAATAAAACAAAACAAACTCAATTTTCTCAATGTTGCTGGGTCAAGGAATAATAGGCACTGCCAAAATCAGCCCAGATTCTCTCCCATATGAAACAGAAGCTTTTATGTGTAGAAAGAAGTCCAAGAAAATAAAATCATCCTGAGGGCACTGGTAAGCCATTCACTGGAGTTGGGGAGCAGGAGAGCAGCCCCCACAGCAAATTTCTTTTCTCTGTTATCTACTCAGTGAAACAGTAGTCTCACATTACGGGGTGAATGGAAACTAGACTATAACCTGAAGGTACTGGGGAAACCATGAAAACCCACTGCTGATGGAAGAAGAGGCACAGCAAATGAAAGAGAGACATACCTCATACTTGGAAAAGGACAGATATACCTGCTAGGCCAAGGATTACTTTTAGAGAATGGCAGGAACACTTGTGAAGGCCAAACCCTAAGACCTGTGTTCACAGGGCCTACTTCAGACTGAGATTTATCAGAACATCAAAGAATGACCTCCCTAGCTCACTCCTGAAAACATCCAAACATGAAGTAAAAATGCAGTCAAAATGTATTTGGGAAAGTTGCAAGTGCCAGTGGCTTGGTGTGAATCACAAAAGGAAGACCTAGAGTTTAATTTGAAGACCCAAAGGCAATGAGAAAACAACACTCAAAACTATCTCAACCTATGACCACATAAACATGAAAGCTCACACTAAAAGCCTATTAGAAGGAATGACATACTCATCTCTGTGCAGAAAGCAATAGGTATCTCAGTTTTTATCTTATACAACATTTCTAGCTTTCAGCCCAAGTTACAAGGCATACAAAAAAGCAAGAAAATTATAGTCAGAAAAGACAGAGGGATAATTAAACTCAGGCTCAGATATTTTGTAGATATTTTAACTGTCAGGCAGGAAATATAAATTAAGTAGAATTAATATGTAAAGTTTACACTAAGCAAGGTAGATAACACACAATACCAGATATCTAATTTCAGGAAACAGATGGAAACCAGTAGAAAGCCTCAAGCAGAAATACTGGAAATCAAAACTACAGTAATGGAGGCGAAGAATGCCTTTAATGAGCTTATCAGTGGACTTTGTGTGTTTCTTTGTGAACACACAAAGAAAAAAATGAGTAAGTTTGAAAATAGGTCACTAGAAACTACTTAGATTAAAATACAAAGAGACAAAAGAAAGAAGGTAGGGGAGTTAGGGAAGATACAGAGCATGCAATAACTGTATGACCATAGCAAGAGTTTTAATGTATGTATAATTAAAATCTCTTCCTAGAAAGGAAAAAAAGACCAATGAAAAAATTTTGAAGAAATAATAAATGACAAGATTTTAGTGGCAAGCACCAATTTACAGAATCAGAAAGTTCAGAGACTATCAAGGGGAAAAAAATACCAAAAAGAAAAAAAAAATCCCAAAAGGCAAATCAAAGCATTTATTCAAATTGTTAAAGAAAATTTATGACAGAAAAAAGTGAAGGCAGCTGGATTATAAACACATATTACCTAAAAAGTAAAGATAATGGCTACAATAGGTTCTTTGTTAGAAACTATACAACCAAGACAAGTATTTGGTTTTGTTCTATAACCAAGACAAACTCTACAACCAAGACACGTTTAAAGTGCTGAAAGAAAAGTAAAAAGACTGTCAAATGAGACTTCTATGCTTAATGAAAATATTTCTCAAACTGGAGTTTTTGAAGACCTGATTTATAGGAAGTATTAAAAAAGTATTCAGGCAGAAAGAACACAACCATTAGAAACACTGATCTGAACAAACTATTGAAGAGTATCATATATGGGATAAATGAAGATTAAGAAATATATTTTTTTATAATTTTAAGTTCCTCTAACATATAAATGATTGCTTTAAGCAATAAGTGTAACAATGTAGTATGTGTTTATAACTTATATAAGAGTGAAATATATGAATATAATGACAGAAAGGACGGGAGGTATTAACTGAAAATTTGTATTATAAAGGTTTTAATATTACACAAGAAACATAATATTAAGTAATAAAGTATTCAAATTGTTTTTACAACACATTGAAAACTGGGGTAACCACAAAATATTAAGAAAAACAGATACACATAATAAATTAACAGATGAGGTAAACAAAATCATAAATATATTCAGTTAAACTGATGGAGGGCAGAAAAAAGGGAAAAACAGAAAAAATAGAGCAAAATGAAAAACAGCTAGCTGGGTGGCATATTTAATCCAACACTATCAACACTTCAAATTCAATAGTTTAAACCTACCGAGAACTTATTGGACATATGAGAAAAAAAAAAAAAAACTATATTTTTTCTACAAGAACCTGTCTTTGAATGTGAAAACACATAGGTAAAAATTAAAAGGTTTAAAAATACGTTACATGAAAACATTAAGCAAAAGAAAGCTAAAAGATATATATTTATCTTAAGCCAAGTCAAGAACAAAGAATGGTAGTAGGAATAAATAGAGACATTCTGCAGTGAAAAAGGAATCAGTCCTCCAAGAAGAAATAATCCTAAATGCATCTTCATCTAACGAAAAATGTTAGACAAATAATGGTGGATATAAAAGGAGAAACAGAAAATTCCACAACTGTATTTCTCCTCTTTCATTAGTTAAGAGAATAAGTAGTCAGAAAATCAGGAATGATATGGATGGCCTGAAAGCTTTTCTCTAATTTGATTTAATGGATATTAAAAACAGTGTCCATAGTAGAACATTTATAAACTTTATATCTTAGCAAATGGAAAGAGAAATTTTACAAAGCATTTTGTTGAAACATCAAAGTATTAAATTAGAAATTAATTACAAGAAGATATCAGAAAAACTCCCCAAATATTTAGAAATTTAACAACATATTTCTATATATTCCTTGAGCCAAAATGTTTCAAAAGACACTGAAAAGTAGTTTTAATTTCATAAAAAGAGAAATACAACATATTAGAAATACAACATATTAAAATATGTTGGTTGAAGCAAAAGCAGTGTTGAAAGGAAATGTGTAATCAATATATATATTAGAAAAGTTCTAAAGCCACTATCTCAAACTTCTATCAGAAGACTCTAGAACAAAAATAAAATTAAACAACAACAACAACAACAAAAAAAACCCATGAAGATGGAAGAAGACATACATGTTAGAGAAGAAAATAATAAAATTGAAAAGATAAAAATGGTGAAAACTAATGAAACCAATACTGATTAATAAAATTCATAAACTTCTAGCCAAACTGACCATGAAAAAACAAGACACAAATTACTAGTATCAGGAATGAAATAACAGACATTACCCTTGATCTCAGAGACTATAAAAGCATAACAAATAAGTATATGACAAACAGCTATATGACCATAAATTCAACAACTTAGCTGAAATAGATGAATTATTTGAACAACATAAACTATTATCCAAGAAAAAAAATATGTATCTGCACAGTCCTGTATCTTGAATAAATTGATACTTGAAAGTTTTCCAAATTTCTGGTGCAGTTGACTATGTCAGCAAATTTTACTAAACATATAAAAACAATATGTTATCAATTTACACATTCCATTTCAGTATATAGAGGAAGAGACATCACATGCAAGCTTATTTTATAAGGTTTGTATTACTCTCATAGCAAAAATAATGCAAAAAAAAAAAAAATGGAGACCAACATCACACATATAAAAGTCCTTAATAAAATACTAGCAATTTGAGTCCAACAATACATTAAACGGTAGTATGTTATGACTAAATGGAGTTTATCCACAGAATGAAAAACTGATTCAATATTTGAAAAATTAGTCACTGTATTTTCACCACATCAACAGGTTAAATAAGAAACTTATTAAATGTCATATCAGGTAATGCAGAAAGAGCATTCAACAAAATTCTAGACTTATTTATGGCTAAAAACTTACAGCAAATTAGAAGGCAAATCCTATAATGTACTGAAAAATTTCTGCAAGAAAACAATAATGACATCATAAAGAATGATGAAAGAATAAAAGCTTTCTCCCTAAGATGAAGAAAAGGGCAGGGGTGTCCTATATCATCACTTCAATTCAACATTTTGCTGGAAGTTCTAGCAATTTTGCTAAAGCAAGAAGAAGAAATAAAATGCCCTCTTGCAGAGAGATGAATAAAGCTTTCTGTTTTCACTAAAAATATTGTCTACATTGAAATACCAAAAATCTACTTATTTGTATAGCCACACAGTATATTTCCTATAATATTTATCAATAACTACAGTGATTTTAATATATGCTCTCAGATACTTGACACTTTTTTCTACAGGACATATAGCATAACTAGACATTGGCTTAGGCAAAGACTTCATGACCAAGAGCCCAAAGCAAATGGAACAAAACAAAGATAAGTAGATGAGACTTAATTAAACTACAAAGCTTCTTCACAGCAAAGAAATAATCAGTACAGTTGACAGACAATCCTCAGAGTGGGAGAAAATCTTTACAATCTATACATCCAACAAAGGACTAATATCAAGAATCTACAAAGGACTCAAATCAGCAAGAAAAAAACAAACAATCCCATCAAAAACTGGGCTAAGGACATGAAAAGGCAGTTCTCGAAAGAAGATACACAAATGGCCAACAAGCATATGGAGAAATGTTCAACATCACTAATCATCAGGGAAATGAAAATCAAAACCACAGTATGATACCATTTCACTTCTTCAAGAATGGCATAATCTAAAAATAAAAAAATAATAGATGTTGGTGTGGATGTGGTGAAAGGGAACACTTTTACACGATTGGTGGGAATGTAAGCTTGTATAATCACTCTATAAACAGTATGAAGATTCCTTAAAGAACTAAAAGTAGGCCGGGCACAGTGGCTCAAGCCTGTAATCCCAGCACTTTGGGAGGCCGAGACGGGCGGATCACGAGGTCAGGAGATCCAGACCATCCTGGCTAACACGGTGAAACCCCGTCTCTACTAAAAATACAAAAACTAGCCGGGCGAGGTGGCGGGCGCCTGTAGTCTCAGCTACTCGGGAGGCTGAGGCAGGAGAATGGCTTAAACCCGGGAGGCGGAGCTTGCAGTGAGCTGAGATCCGGCCACTGCACTCCAGTCCGGGCGACAGAGCAAGACTTCGCCTCAAAAAAAAAAAAAAAAAAAAAAGTAGATCTACCATTCGATTCAGCAATCCCACCACTAGGTATCTACCCAGAGGATAAAAGCTATTAAACAAAAAATATACTTGTACACAAAGCTTATAGCAGCACAATTTGCAGTTTCAAAAATATGGTACCAGCCCAAATATCCATCAATCAAAGAGTGGATAAAGAAAATGTAATATACATATACCATGGAATACTACTCAGCCATAAAAGGGAATGAAATAATGGCATTCACAGCAACCTGGATGGAATTGGAGATGATTATTGTAACTGAAGTATCTCAGGAATGGAAAACCAAATATCATAAGTTCTCACTCATGAGTGGGAACTAAGCTATGAGGACACAACAGCATAAGAATGATACGATGGACTTTGGAGACTCAGAGGAAATGGTGGGAGGGGGGTGTTGGATAAAAGATTACACAATGGGTATAGTGTATGCTGCTTGGGTGGTGGGTACACCAAACTCTCAGAAATAACACTAAAGAAAGTATTCATGTAACCAAATACCAACTGTTCCTTCAAAACCTATTGAAATACAAAATTAATTTATATTTTAAAAAATTAACTTTTTGAAAAAATAATTAAATTATAATAGTAAAATCAAAATAATTTTAGTGAATACTACAAGGTTTTAAGTTTTTAAAATTCTTTCCTTTTTTTTTTGAGACGGAGTCTGGCTCTGTTGCCCAGGCTGGAGTGCAGTGGCCGGATCTCAGCTCACTGCAAGCCTTGCCTCCCGGGTTCACGCCATTCTCCTGCCTCAGCCTCCCGAGTAGCTGGGACTACAGGCACCCACCACCTCGCCCGGCTAGTTTTTTGTATTTTTTAGTAGAGACGGGGTTTCACCACGTTAGCCAGGATGGTCTCGATCTCCTGACCTCTTGATCCGCCCGTCTCGGCCTCCCAAAGTGCTGGGATTACAGGCTTGAGCCACCGCGCCCGGCCTTAAAATTCTTTCTTACATAAAAATTGCTCAATGTTAATACAGCTAAACAATATTCACCTTGTAATTATAATACTGGAATAAATTTTAAAATTACCTAAATGTCTTAATTGTAATAAAACTCTTTGAAATTCTCCTTGGCCTGAGAAATAATAATTTCTTGATTAAAGTTCTCACAAAATATTTTTTCTTCTTCTTATTTTACAGGATCTCCCTTAAAGACATTACAAGTTAGTAATTCAGATCACAGATTGCTTCAGTCAAATAGACTACTTTAGATCAAAATTTCTTCAAATAGAAGTTACATAAACTTGAACATGTTATTAAGCATCCCTTGGATACATTTTCCTCATTTTGAAATTGAAATTGTGATTAATGATGATGATGATGCCATTTAGTCCCACAGATTTAAAAGATTAAGTAATAATAATACCAGCAAATTAAATGTGAGTGGCATGTATTGCTGCATAAAAGTTAGTTGTCATCATTAAATTATGTTCCCAAATGATATGAACTAAATTGTTCTCCCTCCCAAATTAATATGTTGAAGACTTAATTCCCTTAACTGTATTTGGAGATAGGTTCTTGAAGGAGTTATTCAAACTTAAGGGTAGTTATGAAAGTGGGACATTGATGAGATGGGGTTAGTGTCCTTATAAGAAAAAACACTGGACTGACATGGTGGCTCACGCTTGTAATCCCAGTACTTTGGGAGGCTGAGGCGGGTGGTTCATCTGAGGTCAGGAGGTTGAGACCAACCTGGCCAACATGGTGAAACCTTGTCTGTACTGAAAAAAAAAAAAAAAAAAAAAGTAGCCTGGTGTGGTGGCACATGCCTGTAATCCCAGTTACTCAGGAGGCTGAGGGAAGAGACTCACTTGAACCGGAAGGCAGAGGTTGCAGTGAGCCAAGATCATGCCACTGCATTCCAGCCTGGGCAACAAAACTTCGTCTCAAAAAAAAAAAAGAAAAGAAAAAAAAAACACCAGTTCTCTCTCTCTCTGTGTGTGTGTGTGTGTGTGTGTGTGTGTGTGTGTGTGTGTGTGTGTGGTGTCTGTCTCTGTCTCTCTCCATGTATATGCACCAAGGAATGTTCATGTTAGGACATAGGCAGAAGGCAGCAGTTTGTAAGCCAGGAAGAGAACTTTCATCAGAAACACAACCCTTTTAGAACCTTGATCTGAAACTTTACAGCCTTCAGTCCTGTGGGAAGATAAATTTGTGTTTTTCAAACTACATAGTCTGTGATTTGTTATGGCAGTCCGAGTAAACTAATATAGATTTTGTTACCAAGAGTGGTAGAAGAGGAATGTAATTTAAAGATGAGTTTCCTGAGTTGACTCCAAGATTTCTGGCATTGGATCTCTAATATGATTAAAATTAAAGACACTAATGACTCTGTTTGCAGTATAAGGAGAATATTAATAGTTCATTCTGTGATCTGGCAATAGAGACATGCAAAATCTCACCAGTGGAGACTTCTAATCAATCATTTAAAAGAAGCAAAGATTTTGGTGATATTTTTAAACATGTTTGGCAAACTAATGAATACACAGGAATAACTCATTTTATTGCACTTCACTTTATTGCACTTCTTAAATATTGCATTTTTTTACAAACTAACAGTATGTGAATATACTGGTTGAGCCAGTCTACCCATTCCATTTTTCTAATAGCATGTGTTTATTTTGTGTCTCTATATCACATTTTGGCAATACTTACAATATTTCAAACTGTTTCATTATTATCATATCTGTTATGATGATTGCTGATCAGTGGTTTTTGAGGTTATGACTTCATTTGTTTTGACAAATTGCACCCATATAAGATGGCAAACCTAATTGATAAATGTTGTTTGTGTTCTGGTTGCTCCACTGACTGGCTGTGCACTCATCTCTCTACCTCTCTTTGGGTCTTTCTATTCTCTAAGACACAACAATATTGAAATTTGAATTTAGACCGATTAATTACTCTACAATCACCTCTAAGTGTTCCAGTGAAAGGAAGAGTTGCTCATCTTTCATTTTAAATCAAAAGCTAGAAGTAATTAAGTTCAGTGAGGAAGGCATGTCAAAAGCTGAAATAGGTCAAAAGGTAATTCTCTTGCACCAAATATCAAGTTGTGAATGCAAAGGAAAAGTTAGTGAAGGAAATTTAAAGTGTTACTTGAGTGAACACAAGAATTAAAAGAAAGTGAAGCCAACTTTCTACTAATAGAAAGTACGATTGGTAAAGATAAAAGATCAAACCAGCCACAACATTATCTTAAATTAAAGCCTAATTAAACCCTAAGAGCAATGACCAATACCTTCAATTCTAAGGATGCTGAGAGAAGTGAAGATGCTGAAGAAGAAAAGTTGGAAGGTAGTAGAGAATGTTTCATGAGGTTGAGGAAAGAAACAGTTTCCAAAACATAGAAGTGTGAGGTGCAGATACAGAAGCTTGAAGATCTAGCTAAGATAATTGTGAAGTTAACTACACTAAACAGCAGATTTTCAATGTAGACTAAACAACTCTTTATTGGAAGAAGATGCCATCTAGATCTTTCATAGTTGAAGAGGAAAACTCAATGCCTAGCTTCAAAGACATGCTGACTCTCTTGGTAGGGGCTAATACAGCTGATAATTTTAATTTAAGCCAATAACCATTTGAAATTGTAAATGTCCCAGGGCCCTTAAGAATTATGTTAAATTTACTCTGTTTGTGCTCTATAAATAGAAGAAGACTGGCTGACAGCACATCTGTTTACGGCATAATTTACTAAATACTTTAGGCTCACTTTTGAGACCTTGTGCTCTGGGAAAAAGATACTTATTTTTTATATTTTTAGAATGTTAGTGCTCAGTGGATATGCACTTGGTCACCCAAGAACTCTGATGGACATGTACAAGAAGATTAATGTTGTTTTCATGTCTGCTGACACAACATTGATTATGCAGCCCATGGATCAAAATGTAAATTTGATTTTCCAGTTTTATTCTTTAAGAGATATATTCCATATTTTATAAGGCTATAACTGCCATAAAGAGTAATTTCTCTGAGGTACCTGAGCAAAGTAAATTGAAAACCTTCTGGAAAGTGTTTACCATTCTAGATGCACCTAAGGAAATTCATAATTCATAAGAGGAGGTTACAATATCAACATTCATAAGAGTTTGGAAGAACTATATTACAATCCTCATGGTTGAGTGAGAGGTTTAGGGCTTCAATGGGAGAAATAACTGCAGATGTAGTGGAAACGGCATCATAAGCGAATTAAAATTAGAAGTGAAGTCTAAAGATGGGACTGAATTGCTGCAGTCTCATGACAGAACTTTAAAGGATAAGGAGTTGTTTCCTATAGGTGGGTAAATAAAGCAATTTCTTAATTGGCATTCTACTCCTGGTGAAGATGTGAACATTGTTTAAATGAAAACAAAGAATCCTAGATATTACATAAACGTAGTGGATAAAACAATGGCAGCGTTTGAGAGGACTGACTCCATTCTTGAAGAAGTTCTATTGTTGGTAAAATGCCATCAAACAGTATTGCATGCTATAGAGAAAAAATCTGTGAAAGGAAGGGTACATCGATATAGCAGACTTCATTGTTGTCTTATTTTTAAAAGTTGTCACAGCCACCTCAGCCTTTAACAATCACCAACTTGATCTGTTGGTAGCCATCATTGTCAAGGCAAGAGCTTCTGCCAGCCATAACAATTACAACTTGCTACAGATCAGATGATAATTAGCATTTTTTAGAGAAAAAGTATATTTAAGGTATGTAGTTTGTTTTTTAGATATAATGCTATTTACGCTTATTAAGTAATAGAATAGTGTAAATACAACATTTATACGCACTGAGACACCAAAAACATGGTGTAAATTACTTTGTTGTAATACTTGCTTTATTGCAGTGGTCTAGAACCATAGGTGCAATATATTTAAGTTATGACTATAATGAGACTTACTGGTTGTTCATCATGTAATTGAACAAAGTGGGGAAAAATAAGGGTGAGTTCATGCTTTTGAATTACCAGTTCAAATATCTCATAAGTGCTCTGAAAACTTCTGAAAACTTCTATATATGCCTTGAAGAAGACATTTATTTCCTGGATCCTTAAAGCTGAGGTTGCTGAAAATTAAACCCATAATCTCATGGTGTGATTGACTGAATTAAAATGCAAACTGAACTTCAAATCTTGTAGGGTGTTTACTTTTCAAGTGAAGACATGGATTGTGTAGGAATGAGATCCTTAATGTTGTATATGAATTAGTGGAAAAAATCTTATGAAGCTGGGAACATTGTGTTCCACTGTTGTAATGTGTCTTCTTTGCCAATTGAAAAGACCTCCCCATCCTCGCTGAGAGTAGCATCTCCACCCACAATGGAACTGGAAGACAGAACATCAAACCAAACAGGATTATTTTGTGTGTGTTTTTTTAAATCTTAATATCAAATGAAATATTATTTTATGGGTTCTAGACTTGCTTGGGACCCCTTGTACCTTTTCTTTATTTATACTGTCCTCACTGGAATGGAAATATCTATCCTATGAGTGTCCCACCATTGTAGTTTGGAAGCACATAACTTGTCTGGTTTCACAGGGTCACAGCTAGAGAAAATATTTGCCACAGGATGAATTGTACCTCGTGTGTCACCTATATCTGATTTACTTATGTAGATAAGAACTTGAACTTTAAAATTTAAATTTGATATTTGAATGAACTAAAGTTGTGGGGGACATTGGAGTGGGGCAAAGGTATTTTGAATATAAATAGATCAAAATTTGGTGGGGAGGTGATGTGAAAAATGTTATTTCCTCAGTTATGCCTCCACAAACTTATGTATCCAAACCCTAATGAACAATGTGACTATGTTTGAGGAGAGGCTCTATAAGGAGGTAATTAAGGTTAAGTGAGTTTATAAAGTGGGGTCTTGATCCAAATGGATTAGTGTCCTTAAAAAATAGGTATCACACAGCTCACATTATTTCTCTCTCCACATTCACACTCTAAAGAAAAGCTGTAAGAGTACACAGTGAGAAAGTGGTCACCTGTAACTCAGGAAGAGAACCTGTGAACTCTGCTAAAATTTTGATCATGAACATTCTAGCCTTCAGGTATATGAGAAAACAAATTTATATTATTTAAATTATACAGTCTGTAGTATTTTTCTATGGCATTCTAGACAGAAAAATACAATAAAGATAGTAGTAATTTCCTAAAGAGTACTTCTGAACATTATTATACTGTTCATATTATACCTTTATTTTTATCCCACATTTGATGAGTGTGTCAATAGAAAAAGTATAATGTTGAAGTGCAGTAATGAACAACATTTAGTCCTATATTATCAGTAAAAAATGGGCATTCTTTGGCTTCTGTATTATCATCACCTTATACTGTACCATTTCTGCAGTGCTCATGACGATTTATCCTTTCCTTACATGTGTGCATGAAGAGCAGATTCAATCACGTGTGATAATTTATCCTCTCAATTCCAAAAGAAGTTTTGCTTTCTACATGTGCCTTCAGTAAAATTTTCAAATTATTATGCCATTTATCTTTTGAATTTAGTATTATTTTAGTAATTTTAGAAATTCTGACTAGAGCTTAGCAGGATAAAACCACTCAGTAATAGATATGTGCAACATACTTAAAAGATGGAAGAGTTTTGCTTTTTTTACTTGATACATGAATCAGTCATGTTACACTTTCAATCACACACAATTTCATATTGGTTTTACATTTTTTAATTTCACTAATAGATGTATAATAAAATATTGCCATTAATAAGTGACCTTTAAATAATTATAAATCAAAATTATTAAAGTAAGACATTTAAATTTAACTATGATTAAGAATTAAAGGCCGGGCGCGGTGGCTCAAGCCTGTAATCCCAGCACTTTGGGAGGCCGAGACGGGTGGATCACGAGGTCAGGAGATCGAGACCATCCTGGCTAACACGGTGAAACCCCGTCTCTACTAAAAATACAAAAAACTAGCCGGGCGAGGTGGCGGGCGCCTGTAGTCCCAGCTACTCGGGAGGCTGAGGCAGGAGAATGGCGTGAACCCGGGAGGCGGAGCTTGCAGTGAGCTGAGATCCGGCCACTGCACTCCAGCCCAGGCGACAGAGCAAGACTCCGTCTCAAAAAAAAAAAAAGAATTAAAATCAGTATTAACATAATTCTCCCTAATCTTATTTTCAACACTATTTTATTATTAATAGAAATTTTTAAAAAATATTCAAAATATCATGTTTAAAAAATATTTTAAAATGTTTGGTGGTTTTGGCTTGGGCTGTACCTTATGTTATGAATGTGGAAATTGAAAGCACTAAGGATAAAGAACAATTATACATTTGAAGTCTCACTAACAGAATATTAACTGTGTTCTGCACACTTAAATATCTAATTTTTTTTCTGTAGTTCTTCAAGCAAAAGTGATGAAGTGTTTGTTTCACAAGATATTTTTTATTGGGAGATTAGAAATAAAATTAGAAGTGTATTTATCAACTCAATATTAAAGCCAAATCATATATTATTATTTTTGCAATGTATGCCTAAAATGAATACAATATTCCACACCCAAGCAATTTCCTTCTTCATAAATTCTGAACTTTAAGTCTAGAATTTGATCTATGTTTTTCTCATAAATATGTCTGGTATTACTCATATAGAATGTAAATCAAACTTAATTTATTCAACATATTGATGACTTAAATCACTCTCATATTTGCATCATTTAGGCAATGCTGAAGGAGCACAGATTAGACAAGATATTTATTCATTTTATCAACAGCTTTTTATTGAGAACTTTATATGTATTCTGTCTTTTTTGGTGGTAGAAACACAGCAGTTAGCTAAGCAAAGTTTCTACTCTAATTGATCCTGTGCTTAACATTAACAAAGTTTATATATACAGACCTTCTTAGAGTATTTCTGTTTATTATGGAGACATAATAGATTTATGTAAGATAGCAGAAATTAATTTTCAATTAAATGTGACATGAAAATTACATTTTAAAATGATAACTTGAGAGAAAATCCTAACCATCAATAAAATCTACATAGGTATCCAATGATACAATCTGTTTTTGTCTCATTAGAATGACTCATGCTATTATTTTTACATCTCCTCCAAAACTAAAGTTGAAATTTAATTGTCATTGTAACAGTGTTGAGAGGCAGGGTCTTTACAAGATGATTAGATTGTGAGCGCAATGGATTATTGCCATTATCCCAGGAGTGGGTTAGTTCTGTCTAGCATATTGCTTATTCTTATACTTTCTTGCTTTGGAATATAATCCAGCACAAAAGCCTTGTCAGATGCCAGAGCCCTGCACTTGAACTCCTGACCTCCATAATTGCGATTTGAATAAATTTCTATATTCTATAAACTACTCAGTCTGTGGCATTTTGTTATAGCAGTAGGAAATGGACTAAAACTTACTAGAACTGTAACACGAATTTTTAGGAGCTAAAAATCAAACAGTGGTACTTAATACACTTATCTGTGGTATTTAATAGAGGTCCATTAATGTTTTATATTTCCTCTACCTTTTCAATTATCAGCATCATTATTTTGTGTCATTATTATTGACTTTACCATTGTCTTCATCTTTTTTTTATCAATACTTTTATCTTATTGTTTTCACCAGATATTTATTGAGTACTTGCTGTGTTGTTAAGGTATTAGGTGTTATGCGTACCACACTAAGTTCACAATTCATCTCAGTAAATAGCTCCACAATTTGTCCTACTGATCAAAGCAAGCATTTTGAATATGTTTTAGACTCCTCATTGCTATTGCACCTTGCATTAAAGCAAATGCTGTCTCTTTTGTCATTAAGATATATCCTAAATCTTACTCCTTCTTACTTTAGCCTATTCCATTCTATTTCAAGACATCATCATCTCTCACTACTTGTTAATAAGCTATTGAAATACTTATCCAAGTGGTTTTTCTGCTTCCATCCTTGTTTTCTACAATGTACTCTCCACATCGCAGCTAAATGGCTTTCTTAAAACATAAATCAGATGAGGGCATTCTCTTTTCTGAACTCACCAAAGGCATCTTTAACATGTATTAGTTTCATATTGTTGCTAATGCCAATTACCATACACTTAGTGACTTAAAACAACACAAATTTATTATATAAATTCTGGAGGTCAGAAGTCAAAAATGGGTTTCACTGGGCTGAAATAAAGATGTCGTTGGTGCTATGTTCCTTGTGGAAGTTCTAGGAAAGAATCTGTTTCTCTGACCCTTCCAACTATTCACACCCTTTGCCTCATAACCTTTCTTCATCTTCAAAGAAAGCAATAGTCACTGTTTTTCATGCCATATCACCATGACACTGACTATTCTGCCTCTCCTTTTCACATTTAAAGACCTTTGTGACTACATTAGCACTATTCAGATAATCCAGCATAATCTTTTTATTCTAAGGTCACCTAATTAACTACCTCAATTTCATATACAATTTTAAATTCCCATACCATATACTATAAGATATTTACAAATAGTATGTATTAAAATTTGGACCACTGGGAACCACTGTTCTGCTAACTCTGCATATTTATGGTAATTTCACATAATCTGCTCCAAGTCATCTTTCCAATTTTACTTTTTACCACTCTATCTAATTCAATGCATCTAAGACATGATCAACTCCTTCTTTCTCAAAAATGTAAATTTTATTCAAATGATAGGGCCTTTCTTTTCTCTCCTCCTTACATAGTCTTCTCGAAGATACATGCTTCAACCCTGAATCTGCTTCATTTTACTTGTTTAAACTATCTTTTTTTCAAAAGAGTCCTTCACTAACAAACCTACCAAATATAATATCCTCTTTCACTATCCTTTTACCCTGCCTTTATTTATTTATAATATGCATGTAGCTTTTTTTAATTATTGTCAGTATCCCTTACAAGAATTTAAGTACTGTGGTGGTTAATTTTAGAAGTTAATTGTAAAGGTTACCTAGATAGTAGGTAAATCATTATTTCTAGTATGTCTGTGAGGATGTTTAAGGAAGCAATTGGCATTTGAATCAGTCGAATGAGTAAAGATTTGCCCTCAGTATGGACAGGCATAATCCAGTAGGCTGAGAGCCTCAACAAAACAAAAGGCCAGAGAAAAGGCAAACTTACTCTCTCACTCTCAGAGGGAGTTGGCACACCCTCAGAGCTAGGACACCCTTCTTCTCTTGCCCTTGGACATCAGAATAGCAGGATCTCCAGGGTATCAGAATGTCAGATTCTCTAGGCTTCAAACTCTGGTATTTGCTCTAGTGGACTCAGGATTTACTCCTGAGAACCCAGGGTTTCCAGATTTATGACCTCCGACTGAGAGTTGTATCATTGGCTTTACTGATTCTGAAGCTTTTGGTCTTAGACTGAACTTGCTACAATCATCTCTGGGTCACCAGTTTGCAGATGGTCTCTCCTGAGGCTTCTCAGCCTCCATAACCATGTGTGTCAGTTTCCCTAATATGTTTTCTATCTATCTATGTATCTATGTATGTATGTATGTATGTATGTATGTATGTATGTATCTATCTATCTATCTATCTATCTATCTATCTATCATTTATCTATCTATGTAATCAACATTTATATCCTATTGGTTCTGTCTTTTTGGAGAATCCTAATACAAGCACTGTGAGAACTGAGGCAGTATGTTTTGTGTTCACCTTGCTGTTCTTAGTATCTACAAAAGTGACTGTTGGAGACTAGGCAATTAAATATTTGTTATATCAATGAAGGAATGTGCAAAAGCTTTATTTTTATGCCAAGGTCTATAACAGGCACTTCACATTTTAAATCTTATTTAATCTTCACAGTTTTCCAATGAGGTCATTTATTTCCTGTATTTCATAGCCAAGAAAACTGTGTTTCATAGAAAATTAACTTATTTGAGACTACACAGTAGCAAAACTTGGATACAGACTCAGCTACATCTGGCTTTATATTTCATATTGTTCCACATCGAAATCTATATGTCCACAAGACTATGCTACCTTACAGAGATAAGTAATGCTAGTCCATGCCTTAAAAGCAACTGTCATCTTATTGTAAATGTAAGATATTTAATTTAAAGGGTGTAAATTAGTGTATAGAAAAAAATTAGGGTACGGAAAATATAACACAGTACTTGCTACATAATTTACTCTCATAAAAACTTATTGAATATTTGTTGAAAATAAAGTTCTTTAAGATCAGACCAGTGAAAAAGTCACTGAAAGTTGCAGCCATCTGTGAAACCATCACAGAAGCGGTGAATTGGAGTAGCATGAGAACAAAAATTTCATAGATGTTGCCCTACTACTAATTTTAGAATTCTTTGATGATTTACTTGGCAGATGAATTTGCCTATGTCAAATAGAGATAGAACAGAGAAACCTTGGTTATGACACAGTTAGGATATTTTATAGAACAGTAGTTCTCTACCCTGGTGTAACATTATAATCACCTGGGAGTCCTTACAAATAATGTCCATGGGTAATTCCCCCCAAAGATAGAGATTCAGTTGGCATCAGAAGCTTTGAGAGTTTCCCAGGTGATTCTAATGTTCAATGTCTAGAACCACTACATTAGTATATGTGTTGGTGAGAATATTTAATGAAGGCCAGGGGCTGCATCAGGCATGTAAATACTTTGACTTATTAAATTAATGGTTACTTTAAACTGTGCTTTGGTAAAGAAAGAACATTTAAATAGAGCCTTTGTACTGTCTTCAGTGTAATTTCTGTACGTAATAAACATATAAGTGACACATTTATTTATCCAATAATTCAGTGCATATCTTCTCATTAATAAATGATATAAATTAATGTAGTTTATGTAGTCAAAATTATCTCTTTGTGCACTCAAAATTTTTGAGACATGACTTACTTCAAAAATCTCAGAAGTAATGATTTCTTTCCTTTTCTCTAGGTAGAAGGTTTTTCCATATGGTTCTCATAGAGTAGCAATTTCATTTAAAATCACAGATGGCATATCAATGTAGCAATCTGAACAACTGAGCACAAGCATTACCTAAAACGTCTTAGGTTATTCTGCTTGTATCACTTATTTTCTTTGAAAGAGACTGCTTCTTCTAAAATGTATGCATGTAAGTGCGTTAGGAGTAATGGGGAAACCACAGTCTATTGTGGCATAGGTCTGGCCAAGGCTGACCAAGATAGATGTGAAGTCCCTCTATGGAGCAGCTGCTTAACCTCAGCTTGGTGACAAACGGCTCAATTGTCATTGCTGCCAGAGTTGTTTGAAATATTCAGTAGAAAGTTACTCCTTGAAATTAGGACACCCCAACTCAGATGACCCTTAAATAGAAGTCCTCTTTTATGTGTACAGTTGCTGTTGCTACAGAGGACCGAGGATAAAGAATTGTTTGACACATCTGGACACTCTGCTTAGCTTGACAATCTGTAAGGGGAAAAAAAAAAAAAAAAAAAAACAAAGCTCTTAAACTTTCACATTGTGGTTGTGTAATTGAAGCCATGCTTGTAATCTGACTCTTGAAGAGGAGAACCCACCCTGAAGGAACCCAGTCAAGTAGATAACCTGCTTGGGATATTCCCTTTGGGTCTCTTCTGGTTGCTGGGAGCCATAACTACAGCTATGTTAATAGAGAAACCAGTGTTTCATATGAAACAGAAGAGCTAATGCAAGCTCCTTTCAATAGGAAAGGTGTTTCTATTGTTTTTTTTTTTTTTTTTTTAACACAATTTCCCTAAAGCCAGATACACTGAATGACAGAATACAACCTAACTTTATTTTAACATGATTATACCTTAATAATTGTAAATGCCAATGCAATTATTCTTCCTCCAGCCAAGAAGAAACCTAAGAATCTAAGAAAAAGGAATAAAAACAAAATGACGGTTTTATAGAGCAGGTTAAAGGCTATCTAATAAAAAGTTATCATACTCTCCTAATGGAATATCACTGAATATCTGAACCGGCAATTGAATATCTAAATCTGGTCAGCTATGCATATATCACATAAAATATCAAATAGCACCGAATCAGTACAAATTTTTGTTCTCTGGTTAAATTTACAAGTAAAACACTCCTTAAATCTGTGATTTTCTTAAGAAATATTTTTGTCCTTTTAGATTTTTATACATTTGCTCTTTATATTGTATTGAAAATTTTCATGTGTATGTTCTTTCTATATTCCTCAGCTGAGTGGTCTGCAGTGTGCAATGAATGGGTCTGTGTTCAGGCAGAATTACAATTGAATGCATAATCAAAAACCATGATGAAAAATTTCATTCAAAATGAAGAGCAAAGAGAGACAGCACTACGATATGATAAATTTCTCAGCTTTTATAATCATAGATTCTCCATGAACTTTTCAGTTTAGTTTTCTGTAAGTGACTTATTTTTAAGCAGCAGACTTTTTACATATTACATCTTTACTTTTGAAAAGGCAGTCATGAGAATACGTCTGAAATTATCTGGTAAAGTTAAAATCAAATGACAATAGCCATTACTGAGAAGTGAGAAAAAGCAAGAGAAAAAAAAAAAAAAAAAAAAGGTAGAACTGTAGATTTGGGGATGTAACTAACCAGTTATCAAGATAGCAGAATACTTTGTTGCTATAGCAAAGGGACAGCAAAATGAACATTTTGACATTAACTCAGCAAGTGCAGAAACCAGTCAATGCCTTCAAGCAGCTGCTCTGTACATGTTATTGAGAATTAATGTTGACTTCAAAAACACACCTTAGAGAGGGACTGAGCCAAGTGAATGAATATTCAGCCTCTTTGTTATTTAGTTGCTTGTTTTCTTCCTTTGCCTCTTTATGTATTAAGCAAACTACCTATGGCTGCATTTGAGGCTGCATTGTTAATTCTCTATTTTCAGCTGTGGCCTCATAAGGTGCTTGACTTACTTTTGCAGTGGCTGTGATATTATTATTAAAATATATAAAAAGGATTCTGACATTGTTTTCTTTATTGGATTTTATTTTCCAGCAATGAAAGTTAAACTGTGGCTTATTACCAAATTCCTTTAAGGATATAATAAAAACTTAATTTCATAGATTAATTAGAATTGAGATGCAGATGAAATCAGTATATTTTACTTGAAACGTTTATATTTTTTTCTTTTTCTCTTTTTTCCCTTTAATTCTACTACTAGTCTTCTTTTATCAGTTATCTTTTTCTTTATCAGTTCCTGTTTTCTCAAACATTCAGATCTCTTGTTTTCTAGCAGTGTTGTGGCCGTAGGAAACATGACTGGGTCTTGGATGGGGCCAGGGGATGACCAGGGGAGTAAGGTGGTTAGCCATGGTTGCCGATGTCATCTTTGTGTATATCATTGTCTGCTAGAGACATTAGACATGTTGAAAGTACTGACTTGAATTTTTTAATGTTTTAAAAGGGAGTGTTATTGTTTAAAATGAGAAAGTTTTAATAGAATCACAAAGAATAGAAAATAAAAGCATTATGATAATGAAAGTTTTTATTAATAAGTTCTATGAAAAACACAACATATCTAAATTAGCACAACTGTACTAAATATATGTGATTTAACTATATATCTTTGGCCTAGTTCACCAATTTTAGACATAAAAAATAAGAAAATAAATACCATTATAGCAATTTATATAATTACACTCTATTTTAGACACAAAATAATTCTTTCCATATTACTTTCTTGGCAACAACATAAACTCAGATACTAAAAGCTAAATATAGCATTTCCTTGTAAGGGGTAGAAATGCAATTATTTTCCTAAAATTACTATTGATTACATAAAATCATTTTATAAAAGGTCATTTCAAATTGGTCATACTTATTATTCAAGGATCTATTATTCTGATTTGAATTGAAATGCACATTTCTTATCACATATATAGAACAATAAATTATGTATTATTAAAATCTCAACTTTTGCTTTCAATAAAAATTGCAAAAATTAGCATGAGCGAGTTGAAATAGAAAATTTAAAATATATTAATGAATTGGCATGTTACTTCCCAAACTTTTTAGTTAAATTTTATTCATGAGTATTTGGAACTTTCTGTGGGAAATGTGCTAAAAATTGTTAATTATCTATTGAAAATTCAGTCTCTCTTTTTGTGTCAGTTTATGAGCAGACACAGGAATATATTCAGCTATTTACATTCGCTTCCTTTGTCAAATGTAAGTGTTCAAACATATCTTACAAAGTCATTGGCTAGGTCTTTGATAAAGAATGTTTACTTAGCTGGAATATTCTTTCACCTTCCCCTTCTCTTCTTCCCGGGTATGCTTAGGAAGCATACCTCACCATTTATGATGTGCCATCGCTTGTCTCTTATTCTTGCCCTTACCAACTATGTCTTATAAGGGTTTCATGTGGTTGACATAAACAAAAAGATGTGACTGTTCCAGTCACAGGGAGTAAAAGCTTTGGGAGTTAAAGCCTTGATATTTACTGATTTGAATGTGAAATTAAAGTATGTATTAATGAGTAGAAAGTTTAACATGCAGGCATATAATCACATTAAGGCAAACACAACTTTTAAAGTTTTGAAGGACTTTATTTCAATGTTTTCTCACTTAAAAAAATAAACATATTAGTACTCATTGTCTACTGTGAGGTTTTTTTTTTTTTGTAAAAGTTCAATATGCATTTCTCTCTCATGTTAATTTCTTTTTAAAATTTTATTATACTTTAAGTTCTGCACATACACATGTATGTGCAGAACGTGCAGGTTTATTACATAGGTGTACATGAGCCACGGTGGTTTGCTGCACCCATCAAACCATCATCTAGGTTTTTAGCCCCACATGCATTAGGTATTTGTCTTAATGCCCTAATGTTATCCCTCCCTTTGTCTCCCACCCCCTGACAGGCCCCAGTGCATAATGTTTCCCTCCTTGTGTCCGTGTGTTCTCATTGATCAACTCCCACTTACGAATGAGAATACGTAATGTTTGTTTTTTCTGTTCCTGTGTTAGTCTGCTGAGAATGATGGTTTGTATCTTCATCCATGTCTGTGCAAAGGGCATGATTTTATTCATTTTTATGGCTGCATAGTATTCCATGGTGTATATGTGCCACATTTTCTTTATGAGGTCTACCATTAGGGCACTAAGTTGCTTCCAAGTCTTTGCTATCATGAATAGTGCTGCAAAAATCATATGTGTGCATGTGTCTTTATAGTAGAATGATTTATAATCCTTGGGGTATATGCCAGGAATGAGATTGCCATGTCAAATGGTATTTTTGGTTCTACATCCATCAGGAATCACCACATTGTCTTCCACAATGCTTGAACTAATTTACACTTCCACCAACAGTGTAAAAGCATTCCTATTTCTCCATATCCTCTCATCATCAGTTGTTTCCTGGCTTCTTAATAATCGTCATTCTAACTGGCATGAGATGGTATCTCATTGTGGTTTTGATTTGCATTTCTCTAATCACCAGTGATGAGATGAGCTTTTTTTCATATGTTTGTTAGCCACATAAATGTCTTTTGAGAATTGTCTGTTCACATCCTTTGCCCACTTTCTGATGGTTTTTTTGCTTTTGTCTTGTAAATTTGTTTGTTTAAGTTCCTTGTAGATTCTGGATATTAGCCCTTTGTCAGATGGATAGATTGCAAAAATTTTCTCCCATTCTGTAGATTGCCTGTTCACTCTGATGATAGTTTATTTTGCTGTGCACAAGCTCTTTAGTTTAATTAGATCCCATTTGTCAGTTTTGGCTTTTATTGCAATTGCTTTTGGTGTTTTAGTCATGAAGACTTTTCCTATGCCTATGTCCTGAATGGTATTGTCTAGGTTTAGTTCTAGAGTTTTATAATTGTAGGTCTTACATTTAAGCCTTTAATCCATCTTGAATTAATTTTTGTATAAAGCATAAGGAAAAGGTCCAGTTTCAGTATTCTGCATATGGCTAGCCAGTTTTCCCAGTACCATTTATTAAATAGGGAATACTTTCCCCATTGCTTGTTTTTGTAAGGTTTGCCAAAGATTGTTGTAGATGTGTCATGTTATTTCTGTTCTGTTTCCTTGTTCTATACATATATGTTTTGGTATCAGTACCATGCTGTTTTGGTTACTGTAGCCTAGTAGTATAGTTTGAATCCAGGTAGCCTGATGCCTCCAGCTTTGTTCTTTTTGCTTAGGATTATCTTGGCTATACAGGCTCTTTTTTGATTCCATATGAAATTTAATGTAATATTTTCTAATTCTCTGAAGAAAGTCAGTGGTAGCTTGATGGAAATAGCATTGAATCTATAAATTGCACGTGCCAAGATGGCCATTTGCACAATATTGATTCTTCCTATTCATAAACATGGAATATTTATCATTTGTTTGGTCCTCTCTTATTTCCTTGAGCCGTGGTTTGTAGTTATCCTTCAAGAGGTTCTTCATGTCCCTTGTAAGTTGTATTCCTAGGTATTTTATTCTCTTTGTAGCACTTCTGAATGGGAGTTCACCCACGATTTGGCTATTTGTCTATTATTGGTGTATAGGAATGCTGTAATTTTTGCAAACTGATTTCAAATCCTGAGACTTTGCTGAAGTTGCTTCTCAGTTTAAGAAGATGTGGGGCTGAGAAGATGGGGTTTTCTAAATATACATGTCATCTGCAAACAGAGACAATTTGACTTCCTCTCTTCCTGTTTGAATACTCTTTATTTCTTTCTCTTGCCTGATTGCCCTGGCTAGAACGTCCAATACTATGTTGAATAGGAGTGGTAATAGACAGCATCCTTGTCTTGTACCAGTTTTCAGAGGGAGTGCTTCCAGCTTTTGCCTATTCAGTATGATATTCGCTGTGGGTTTGTCATAAACAGCTCTTATTATTTTGAGATATGTTCCATCAATATGTAGTTTATTGAGAGTTTTTAGTATGAAGGGCTGTTGAATTTTGTCAAAGGCCTTTCCTGCATCTATTGAGGTAATCATGTGGTTTTGGTCTTTAGTTCTGTTTATGTGATGGATTATGCTTATTCATTTGCATATGTTGAACCAGCCTTGCATCCCAGGGATGAAGTTGACTTGATCATAGTGGATAAGCTTTTTGATGTGCTGCTGGATTTGGTTTACCAGTATTTTATTGAGGATTTTTGCATCAATGTTCATCAGGAATATTGGTCTGAACTTTTCTTTCTTTTGTTATGTCTCTTTCAGGTTTTGGTATCAGGATGATGCTGGCCTCATAAAGTGAGTTAGGAAGGAGTTCCTCTTTTTCTATTGTTTGGAATAGTTTCAGAAGAAATGGTACCAACTCCTCTTTGTACCCTCTGGTAGAATTCGGCTGTGAATCCCTCTGGTCCTGGACTTTTTTTGGTCGGTAGGCTATTAATTACTGCCTCTATTTCAGAACTTGTTATTGGTCTATTCAGGGATTCTACTTCTTCCTGGTTTAGTCTTGGAGGGGGAGTATGTGTCCAGGAATTTATCCATTTCTTCTCGATTTTCTCATTTATTTGAGTAGAGGTGTTTATATTATTCTCTGATGGTAGTTTGTACTTCTGTGGGATCAGTGGTGATATCTCCTTTATCATTTTAAAAGTTTCTGTTTGATTCTCCTCTCTTTTCTTCTTTATTAGTCTGACTAGTGGTCTATCTATTTTCAACAAACCAGATCCTGGATTATTATTCTTTTGAAGGGTTTTTTCATGTGTCTATCTCCTTCTGCTCTGATCTTAGTTATATTTTGTCTTCTGTTAGTGTTTGAATTTGTTTGCTCTTGCTATCAGTTCTTTTATGTGATGTTAGGGTGTGGATTTCAGATCTTTCCCACTTTCTGATGTGGGTTTTGAGTGCTATAAATTTCCCTCTAAACACTGCTTTAGCTGTGTCCCAGAGATTCTGGTATGTTGCCTCTTTTTTTCTCATTGGTTTCAAGCAATTTATTTATTTCTGACTTAATTTCGTTATTTTCCTGGTAGTTATTCAGGAGCAGATTGTTCTGTTTCCATGTAGTTGTGCAGTTTTGAGTGAGTTTCTTTATTCTGAGTTCTAATTTGATTGCATTCTGGTTTTGGAGACTGTTTGCTATGATTTACATTCTTTTGCATTTGTTGAGGAGTGTTTTATTTCCAATTATGTGGTTGATTTTAGAATAATTGCTGTGTTGTACTGAGAAGAATGCATATTCTGTTGTTTTGGAGTGGAGACTTCCGTAGATGTCTATTACATCTGCTTGGTTCAGAGCTCAGCTCAAGTCCTGAACATCCTTGTTAATTTTCTATCTCGTTGATCTGTCTAATATTGACAGTGGGATCTTAAAATCTACCACTATTATTGTGTGGGAGTCTAAGTCTCTTTGTAGGTCTCTAAGAACTTGTTTTATGAAACTGGGTGCTCCTGTATGGGTCATATATCTTTAAGATCACTCTTCTTGTTGCACTGATCCCTTTGCCATTATATAATGCCCTTTTTTGTCTTTTTTGATCTTTGTTGGTTTAAAGTTGGCTTTATCAGAGACTAGGATTGCAACTCCTGCTTTCTTTCCTTTCCATTTGCTTGGTAAATGTTCCTCCATCCCTTTATTTTGAGCCTATGTGTGTCTTTGCACGTGAGATGGGTCTCCTGAATACAGCATACCGATGGGTCTTGACTCTTTATCCAATTTGTCAGTCTGTGTCTTTTAATTGGGGCATTTAGCCCATTTGCATTTAAGGTGAATACTGTTACGTGTGAATTTGATCCTGTCATCATGATGCTAGTTGGTTATTTTGCACATTTAGTTGATGTAGTTCTTCATAGTGTTGTTAGTCTTTATATTTTGTTATGTTTTTGCAGTGTCTTGTATTGGCTTTCTTTTCCATATTTAGTGCTTCCTTCAGGAGCTGTTGTAAGGCAGGCCCAATGTTGACAAAATCCCTCAGCATTGGCTTTTCTGTACAGGATTTTATGTCTTCTTCACTTTTGAAGCTTAGTTTGGCTGTATATGATATTCTGGGTTGAAAATTTTTGTCTTTAAGAATGTTGAGGTCAGGCATAGTGTCTCATACCTGTAATCCCAGCACTTTTGAAGGCCAAGGTGGGCAGATCACGAGGTCAGGAGATCGAGACTATCCTGGCTAAAATGATGAAACCCTGTCTCTACTAAAAAAATATGAAAAAAATTAGCCGGGCATGGTGGTGGGCACTTGTAGTCCCAGCTACACGGGAGGCTGAGGCAGGAGAATGGCATGAACCCAGGAGGCAGAGCTTGTTGTGATCCAATATCACGCCACTGTACTCCAACCTGGGTGACAGAGCAAGACTCTGTCTCAAAAAAAAAAAAAAAAAAAAATGTTGAATATTGGTCCCCACTCTCTTCTGACTTGTAGGGTTTCTGCAGAAAGATATGCTGTTAGTCTGATGGGCTTCCCTTTGTTAGTAACCTGACCTTTCTCTCTGACTGCCCTTAATATTTTTTCCTTCATTTCAACTTTGGGAGATTCTGGCAATTATATGTCTTGGGGTTGTCCTTCTGAAGGAATATCTTAGTGGTGTTCTCTGTATTTCCTGAATTTGAATGTTGGCCTGTCTTGCTAGGTTGGAGAAGTTCTCCTGGATAATATCCTGAATTGTGCTTTCCAACTTGGTTCCACTCTCCCCATCACTCTCAGGCATCAATCAATAGTAGATTTGGTCTTTTCACATAGTTCCATATTTCTTGGAGGCTTTGTTTGTTCCTTTTTTTCTTTTTTCTCTAATCTTCATGGTTTATTTTCTTAAGTTGATCTTCAATCTCTGATATCCTTTCTTTGGCTTGATTGATTTAACTATTGATCAATTTAACTATTGATATGTGTCACAAAGTTCTCATGCTGTGCTTTTCAGCTTCATCAGGTCATTTATGTTCTTCTCTAAACTGGTTATTCTAGTTAGCAGTTCCCATAACATTTTATCAAGGTTCTTAGCTTCCTTGCATTTGGTTAGAACTATTCCTTTAGCTCAGAGGAGTTTGTTATTAGTCACCTTCTGAAAACCTACTTCTCTTAATTTATCAAACTCATTCTCCATACAATTTTGTGCCCTTGCTGGGGAGGAGTTGCAATCATTTGGAGAAGAGACCTTCTGGTTTTAGGAATTTTCAGTGCTTTTGTGCTGGTCTTTTCTCATCTTTGTGGATTCATCTAACTTTGATCTTTGATGCTGATGACCTTTGGATGGGTTTTTTGTTTGTTTGTTTGTTTGTTTGTTTGTTTGTTTTGTGGCATCCTTTTTGTTGATGTTGATGTTATTGCTTTCTCTTTGTTAGTTTTCCTTCTGACAGTCAGGTCCATCTTCCGCATGTCTGCTGGAGTTTGCTGGAGATCCATTCGAGGTCTGACTCTGTTTGCCTGGGTATCACCAGTGGAGGCTGCAGAACAGCAAAGATTACTGCTTCCTCATTCCTCTGGAAGCTTCATGCCAAAAGGGCACCTACCTGATGCTAGCCAAAGCTCTCCTGTATGAGGTGTCTGTTGACCATTCCTGGAAGGTGTCTGCCAGTCAGGAGGCACGGGGATCAGGGACCCGCTTGAGGAGGCAGTCTGTCCCTTAGCAAAGCTTGAGTGCTGTGCTGGGAGACCTGCTGGTCTCTTCAGAGCCAGCAGGCAGGGACATTTAAGTCTGCTGAAACTGTGTCCACAGCTGCCCCTTCCCTTAAGTGCTCTGTCCCAGGGATATGGGAGTTTTATCTATAAGCTCCTGACTGGGGCTGCTGCCTTTCTTTCAGAGATGCCCTGCCCATTGAGGAGGATTCTAGAGAGGCTGTCTGGCCACAGCAGCTTTGCCATGCTGATGTGAGTTCCACCCACTTCAAACTTCCCAGAGGCTTCCTTAACACTGTCAGGGGAAGACTGCCTACTCAAGTCTCAGTAATGGTGGATGGCCCTCCCACTCCGAAGTGTGATCATCCCAGGTCCACTAGACTGATGTGCTCGTGGCGAGAACTTCAAGTCAGTTGTGCTTAGCTTGCTGGGCTCTGTAGGAGTGGAACCCACTGAATGAGACCACTTGGCTCCCCAGCTTCAACCCCCTTTCCAGGACAGTGAACGGTTCTGTCTCAATGGGGTGTCAGGCGCCACTGGGGTGAGGGAAAACAAAAACAAAAACTCCAGCAGCTAGCTTGGTGTTTGTCCAAACCGACACCCAATTTTGTGCTTGAAACTCAGGGCTCTGGTGGTGCAGACACACGAAGGAGTCTCCTGCTCTGCGGGTTGCAAAAACCGTGAGAAAAGGGTAGTATCTGGGCCAGATAGCACAGTCCCTTGGGGCTTCCCTTGGCTTGGGGAGGAAGGTTCCTGGCCTCTGACACTTCCCAGGTGAAGCAACGCCCCACCCTGCTTCTACTCGCTTTCTGTGGGCTGCACCTACTGTCTAACCCAAAGAGATGAACAGATACCTAAGTTGGAAATGCAGAAGTCACCCACCTTCTGCATTGGTCTGACTGGGAGCTGCAGGCTGCAGCTATTCTAATTTGGCCATCTTGCCAGATCCCCCTATTATGTTAATTTCTTAAGAAAAATATTATAGCTATAGTTTGGCAATCATAACTTACTTTTTGGTTTGAGGATACCTATTTACGGAACAAACACTGGTATTTGCATGCTGTACACACAGAAAAACAGAAATGAGAATTAAGTGAGAAACATGCATGCATCTGAGAACAGACTATTACTCTATGTATATCTTTTTGTTAAACCTATTTTGGTCTGTTTTGAGATTACCTTATCTAAAACATAATTTTAGATATTTAGAAAAAAAAAATAAGTAAAATTATTATATTTATACATTTGTTACATATTTCTCACATTATAATAGTCATGAAATATTCAATTCAGATACAATATTCAAATCTGGGTTAGAAAATATGACCTGGTTCAATGCATTCTTATTCATAAATCCTATGGAAGACTTTCAACTTTCTAATTACATGATTGGCCAATCTTAGTTTATACACATTCAAAATAAAAAATCTGATTTATTCACAGGCACGAATAACTGATGAAAGTTACAGTAGGGTCATTGGTCTAGGTCCTAACATGCTGTCTGGAGACAACAGAAGTACATACTTCTCCCTCCAACCAACATATTATCTGATATTTTATGAGTTAACATTTAAACATTTAAATTCTATGTCATTTCTCTTTAAATTACTAGCATTGAAAGTATTTTCAAACAGCATTTCTATCTATTTCTATTATTTGGTATTTATAATAATAAAAATGTTTGTAAAGAAATGAGCATACTTTAAATAAATGAATTTAGATAGGTATATAAATAAAATTATCTAATAAGTGATAACTTGCTTTCTAGTTCTTCACATAAATATTGAGGAATAAATAAAACAACAATGACAAAATCCTAATAATTGCTTAATCTGAGTGATGGCCTTATGATGTATTATTGAACTGTTATATTTTTAATATGTTAGAAAAATATTTTCTATTTATTTAAAGACAGATTGCATTGGAAAGAATGATACATTCCAAATATCACCATGTCATTAAAGATAAATTTTCTAAAATTGGACAAATAAATATTATCAAAATATCATAATTTGAGTACTACAAAATGGTAACATTTTTCTTACTATAGGACTCAGAAAATCAGACACAATATTTCAGATGTGTAAGTTATTTACGGGTGAGGCAGGTCATTTCTGCATTTCCAACTGAGGTACCCAATTCAACTCACTGGGACTAGTTAGACAATGGGTACAGCTAACAGAGAGTGAGCAGAAGCAGGGTGGGGCATCACCTCACCTGGGAAGTGTAAGGGGCCAGGGACCTCCCTCTCCTAGCCAAGAGAAGCCGTGAGGAACTATGCTATGCCGCCCAGATACTATGCTTTTCCCATGGTTTGTCCAACCTGACCAGTCAAATGGGCCTGACTAGAGACACGTTACTATTAGTTCCCTGTTCTTTATCTGTATTCTTATTAAAAGAGTCTAAACCTATCAGAGCAGTTTTTGATACATTCTTCATGCTAGTAGTTCATGTTAAACACAGAACAATCATTTTATCTAAAATGACAGATAGATAGATAGATAGATAGATAGATAGATAGATAGATAGATAGATAACCAATATACAGTCTGTTGGTAAACTCGTTAGTTTTCTTTTCCGCAGAGAGCATTTAATTAAATAATGATGCTTTCTTTGTGTAAGGTAGTTGTTTCTCTCTAAATCCCATATGTTTTCTTTTTGCTACAGTCTACTTCTCCAGCCTATAAAGATCACTTTAGATATTAATGCTCTCATCAAAATATTGCTGTTCCTGGTTTCTTTTGATCTGAAAATCTGGTGTATATTACTTCTGTGGTTACACAGAAGTTTTGTATATGGAAGTATAAAGTTTGCTAAATTCTATTTAAATTTATTCATTACTGTTACTGATAGGCTTAATTTTAAAAATAAAATAAAAATAATAAAATCACTGTAAACAAAGACCTAGTCAAGGCAAAAATTGTTGTCTAAATTGCAATGGCTTATTAAACATTATTCCTTCAAAATATAGTGAACTATTTTTGACATAAACAATTATAAATAACTACACATAAAGCAGCCAGGCTCTCACTACACGTGTGATGTAATATAATGTTATTAACATATTATAATTACATTCAAAACTTTTCTTTATGTTTTCTATACTCTGCACCACATTTGGTTCCTATAATTTTCTTGAATTTATTTGTGGTTTTACTACCCATTAGTGTGTACATATGTTTATATACACATATATATACATACATATATGTATGTATATGAGTACCTTTTCATGTTTTAGTGTTCATGCTTATTTATAATCTGTATGTTCTCCTCCAGCCTGTTTTTTGAAAATATTATTATTCAAGTATTTCCTATATGTATTATTAAATATAATGACAATCGTCCCCTCTTGCCAAGAAGATTGACTACTATTCTTACTGAGCCTCTGTTCTATAGGCAAAAAAACCAATGCCCCACCATGTTTCTTTAAGAAGATCAAGCAATGGCTTAGTAGAAAGTTGATAACTGTGTCTTTTCCACCCTGGAAATAACATTTCGTCTTAATTGTGTTTAGCCTGTGTTCCAGTTATAAATTAGACATTACTGCTCACAGTGTTTCACCCAGCATCACTATCAGAGGCTATCAGAAATTTCATTTACAGAGGTGAACTCCTGATAATATGCTTAAGTTGTAATGATCTACTTTATGGCAAATGTAATGTTGCAGTGGGTACTCTATCATGAGTTGAGCTGGTTCAAGTACATACTGTAGCATTCAGTAGTTTGTTTCCTCAAAGAACATTGGGATAGCCTCTTGAAAATGAAGCAGAAGCACAAGTTTAGAGACTGTATTCAGTGAGACTGGAGCACTCTCCTTCATGACCTGGTATATGCCTTAAATGAATGGACATAGTATAATTCTGTGATCCCAAACAGATAGAGTAGATGGGCCTGGGAATAAGAGATTGAAGTAAGAGCGACTCTGATTACAGAAAGTGAATCAATCCAAGCCACCTACTTGAAAAATTAGTTTCCACGATCTTAGTTCATGTGAATGTAAAATTCCTGCTTGTCACAGGTTGGAGTGTTAGAAGAAAAACTGGAAGAAAGACCAGAAAGATGAGGCCTATTCCAGACAGAGAGAATAGCAAGTGTAAAGTCGTGATGTGTCCAGAGCCGTGTAAGCAGGACAGAGAATACCAATAGTTCATTGCATTATTCTCACAGGTGCAAACACATAATGCAAAAGACAAAATTTTTATTTTCTTCCTGACTGCTATAAATCATTTTTTTTCTTGTTTTCTTCTAAACTCCTGTGATTATGTTCTCCAAATCAACTCTTCATCTTTACAGTTTTTACCAATAAAGTTTCTAAGACTCACTGTGGTCATATTATTTGCAATAAAACCAGTGACTGTATGCCATGTCTAAACTATTTGAATTACACAGAGTTATATACTGTGAATCATCTACTCCTTGAAATTCTTCTTTAGTTTCAGTGATAGAATGGTTTAATTATTCTCCTTCTACACAATGAAAGGAGCAATGTGGTTAGGAAGAAATAGCACTGGGCAGACTTATCACTGTACAACTGACCAGTCTCATTGCTGTGAGTTTTGGTTCTATCATGCATATTAACCATTCACTGAATGGTTTATCTTAACCACATGCTGATCTAAGTTTGCACATAATCTTGTCTAACATGACCTTTAACTTTCCTCCCCAAAGTAACTATCCTTCGCCAATTAAACATTTCTCCTCTTGTAATAGGTTTCTTAATATTTTTGAGTGAATTCATGATTATTAGCTATAGTATTCCCTGTTATCATTTCAGCCTGAAGTCTACAGACTTAAATAACTTTTATAAATCATTGATTTCTTCTGATTTTTCTCTTATGTATAAAATTTTACCCTATTATTTAATTTATTAAAGCCAGTCATCGCTTCTGGCCTTCATAATCTAGTATAGTATGATTTTACTATATTTCAGCAATGCTATTTTCCAGTATTCCTGAGGCACATAAAAAAAGCTTCAGTTAGATTCATTTTCACCAAGAGTAATCCCAAGATTGCATTCATTCTTTTCAGAGTTTCTGTTTTTGATTGACAGCCAATGTTTTTCTATTCCAAAAGCCTTTTTCACTTAGTAAAAGTCATTCATTTTTCTTCTCTGAAGTATGTCATATTTAAAAATCATGTATTTTATTTTTATAGGACTTGTTACTTTCTTGCCATCTAATCTCTAAGTCAATATTCATATGTATACATGTGTTTCTGCATGTGTGTCTCTACGTATATACATGTGTGTCTGCATGGGTGTGTTTTCTTCTTTTGCGTCTGTCACAAACCTTAGAAATGCTGAGTGCACAATACATACTTAGACAAAGAAAATGTTTTTGGTTAATTGTTTTTTCACTCTAAACCTCCCTTAGTTGAAAGGGATAGAAATAATTGGCTTCATGTATTCATTCTTCAGGTTCACATTAGAAAATATTTATTGCGGGAGTATTTGTACTAATGATCACATGCTATGGCATCACAAAGCCTGGTTTGGAACCCTTGTTTGTGGCTTATTAACTGGGTGACCTTAAACAAGTTACCTTTTCTGAGTCTTCATTATCTTATCCTTATTATACAACTCATAGACCTTAGAGGGGAATAATAATGATGATGGTGATCATCATTACCATCATCAATACTAGAAATAATGATTGCACTAACTGTGTGCCAGAAACAGTACTAAGAATGTTCCAAGATAAGGAACATATACATGAATTTTAATAAACTCAATAATCTATAGAAGCCTAAAATTTGGAATAACATAATAAGAAATTTATAAAGCTATGCTTTTAGCTCACAATTGGTATTCCATCAGAATTCTTAGAAAATTAGTAGATCAAAAAATACTTACAATATGCAGAATCCGGCCGGGCGGGGTGGCTCACGCTTGCAATCCCAGCACTTTGGGAAGCCAAGGAGGGCGGGTCATGAGGTCAGGAGATTGAGATTATCCTGGCTAACACGGTGAAACTCCGTCTCTACTAAAACTACAAAAAATTAGCCAGGTGTGGTGGCGGGTGCCTGTAGTCCCAGCTACTCCAGAGGTTGAGGCAGGAGAATGGTATGAACCAGGTAGGCAGGGCTTGCAGTGAGCCAAGATTAGGCCACTGCACTCCAGCCTGGGAAAAAGTGCGAGACTACGTCTCAAAAAAAAAAAAAAAAAAAAAAAAAAAAAAAAAAAAAATGCAGAGTCCATTCCTTGTTAAGAACTAGAGAAGTAGATCAGAAATAATACATTGGACAGTGAAACTGGGTACTCATAATGCATAATTCTAATAATCTAATAAAAGATATTATAGAACAATACAATAAAGATCTTATTATACGTAGAGAACTAGATGATTTTTTTCAGTAAGAATTTATAAAGTACATTTATTTCCTAGGCTTCGAAATAATTCCTGAAAAAGAATGTGCAAATTTATTTGAAGATATTATGTTTATAAGAAGTTGACTATAGGACTTTAATAACAAAGTAAGCCAATAAGAAAGCATAAAACAGTGTGCTCACAATTAATGGTTAAATACAGAATATGCAGTAGCAATTCACTCTGAATCACTATTCAGATGCTGAATATCTTCTTAAACTGGATATGCCTTTGGTACCCCACTTAGAGTATATTCATTGCATCATCACTTTTCATCCCTCAGGATGACATGGAACATGAGGAAAAAAGAAAAAAACAAAATTATCTAGTGATGCCTAAAGGTTTTTGATGGAAAAACATTTGAAAAATAATTTTACAGTAAGCAGCAAGTTGCTATAAATTTGTATGTCACAGATAATTTTGAAAATTTATAAAAATTGAGAAAGTCTGGCCTTCTAGATATTTTAGGAGGAGTATATTGGCCAGATCTTCTTATTAAGTACATTGGTCAGAAATTCTAGATTTGCAATATTTAAAATTGCCAGCAACAACATATAAATTCGTGGCAACTCCAAGAATAAAAATAAAGCTATCTAATTAAGAATTTACCTACTGTGTTTTATATAGTCTCAAAAATATATATTCAAGTCCTTTACAGGGAAAACTACAAACTGCTATTGAAGAAAAGCTGTATGGTGAAGTATATACATATTGCAATGATGCCAATACTCTTCAAACTGTTTATTGATTCACTTAAATTCAGGTCAAAATCTCAGCATACTTTTGGCAAATTGAAGTGATTATATTATGGAAAGGTGAAGAGTCAAGGTTAATCAAGAAAAAGAAGAAAATGAATGTGAAGTTCTCAAATTATTATTTATTTGATGTAATTATAAAACTGCAGTAACTTGGTCAATGTTGCATCAGCCATAACATTGAAAACCCAAAAATAAACCCCTAACCATTTTATGTAAGATCCAAAGGTACAGACATATATCATTCATTATTTGTAACTATCTAAGTAGATAAACATCAGTATCAATATAATTTTAGGTAGTTAAAGAAGGTATAAAATGTCCTGTCAAAGAAAAGAACAGTGAATCAGAATTAAAATATTGAACAGTGAAACTAAACACTGTTGTTGTATGAGTTCAATAGTCTAGTATTGGTCTTTACAGAATGTTAAAAATAAAAAAGTCTTATTGTTCAAACAAACTTGCACCTCAATATTTTTAATGGTACTGTTTAGAATATCCCAAACGTCCATCAACAGATAAGCAAATAAACAAAATATGGTATAGATACATATTTATTTATTTGAACAGTGAACTATTATTAAGCAATAAAAAGTAAAATACGGATACATGATACAACATGAATGAGTTTTGAGAACATGTTAAAGTGAAAGAAATATCACAAAAGACTATATACCATATGATTCCTTTCATATTAAAGATCAGACTACGGCAATTCATAGAGACAGACAATAAATTAGTGGTTGGTTGTGACTGGTAGTGAATGAGGGTGAAATATCGGATTGATAAGTAAAGCATACTTGGTGGTTTAAGTAATTTAACTGCTTAAACTGACAAGACAGTCGTGTGTGTGAACATGCTAAAAACTAATGAATTGTAGAATTTAAATAAATGAATTTTATCGTATTTGAAATATATTTCAATAAAGCTGCTTTAAATTGGCAGATGTTATTCACATAGAAAAGCTGCATACATAGTTACTAAAAATAGAATATTTGTGCCATATATGCATATTTAATAAAAGTATATCAAATTTATGTTATTCTCCAAAATATAAAATTTCAGAAAAAAAGACATTAGAATTCATAGTAGAACAAAGAATTACTTCCATTGTTGCCTTGATTAATTGGTAGATTTTATCAAGTAGTTTTTGACATAGTATATTTTTCTTTTATTCATTCTACAATGGTAAAATGAAAGGTAGAGATTATTTCTATCTTGGGAAAAATTTAATAAGTAGTCAATTAGAATCAAAGCATTGTATGTTTAAATGGGAGAAGTGAGTAATAAAAGGAAAGTAATAAAATGAAAGACATTAACATTACAACGTCAAATCTTGAACATAAGATTTGGTATTTTATAACCGAAATTTCAGGCAATTACAAACTCTGATTTTTTTGTGTGTGAAAATTAACAACAAATACTCTTAGTTCAGGACGTTATTAAAGTTCCACCTAAATAACACATGTTTCTTTTCTGCATTAAAGTTTGTAATCATGATAACAATCACAACAACAATAATAATTTAAATATTGATATTTTACAAGTGAAAAATAAATTTACTATTTTCTTGGGATATACTAGTTAGCAGATCAGGATTTTGCATTAGATTTTTTTTTTTTTTTAAATTTTTTGAGACAAAGTTCCACTTTTTTTGCCCAGGTTGGAATGCAATGGCACAATCTCCACTCACTGCAACCTAGACCTCCCGTGTTCAAGCGATTCTCCTGCCTCAGCCTCCTGAGTAGCTGGGATTACAAGTGCATGCCACCACGTATGACTAGTTTTTGGTTTTTAGTAGAGACAGGGTTTCACCATGTTGGCCAGTCTGGTCTCGAACTCCTGACCTCAGATGATCCACCCACCTCGGCCTCCCAAAGTGCTGGGATTACAGGCATGAACCACACCACATCTGGCCAGCTTTAGAATTTAGAATTTGGTTCAATCCAATTGAATTATGTGTCTCTGCTCATAAGGAAGGTACGAGCTATATATGCAGATGTGATGCTTAAAACCTTGAATTAACTAAAATACCTAAACATTTCCTGGAAAATAATGAAAATAAATAAGAAAAGACCAGCACCTTGTCCATTTCTTAGACTTGTTGAGCAGAAGAGTCTGTATAGGTGACAGAAAGAGGACTTTAAAAAAATGTATAAAATGAACTTGAAGAGTGTGATAATATGCAATGAAACTTATAATAAAGGAACATAGAAATAAAGAGTAGTCAAAAATTGAGAAGATATTTTAACCTTGATGTCCTTACCCTTAGAGTAAGATATCTTTCATTATACCTATCTAATCTATTTACTGGCTTATCTATTTACCTATGTATATATACACATTCATAAACTTTTTCAGTTGTATCATGTAAGTTCATATGGTCTTTCTGAAATAAAAAGGCAAAACCAACAGTAGAACATAATAAATGACTTTATGCTGTTTTTCTCTGAATGATATATGTACATGACAAAATGTTGAATTATTTGTGCCACAAAATATGAACAGAAATGTAACAAATAATTCACATGTTAAACAATAAAGAGAAAAACTAATGGAATATACCTAACTATTTACAAATTTTAAAATAGCTAAAGTGTTTCATTTGTTTCACAACATTATTATAGTTCTTTTTAATTTTCACAATTATAGTGTGTGTTGTATTTATTTTTAATTTGCATTTTTCTGATGATTAATAATAGTAATTATATTTCCATGTGCTTTTTGGCCATTTAGGTGTATGTGAAGTGTATGTGTGAAGTGTGTAAATATTCTATGTGTATGAGAAGTGTGCAAATATTTCATTACTATTTAAGATCATGTGGCTTTTCTTATGATTGACATGTGATACTATAGGAAGGATAGCTAGCAGAAAGATGTGAGGAAGCTTTTAAGAAGATAGAAATGTTGTGTAATTTCAATTGAATGCTTTATAAACAGTTTATCCTTTATTGATTACATATTAACAAATTTGGTAAAATACAAAAATTAGGTAAAGCTTTAAGCATTAAAATTGCAGTATTTAGGGCAGTTGATACAGAAATAACATATCTTTATAATAGTAATTAACATCTCATTTTAACCTGAGCAGTACAATTATTTTAATATACACTGAATGGAAAAAGAAAATAAAGCATCTATATTGTTAAGCAACTTTTTGAGTCTGACTTACAATCAATGCAATTGGTTATTATATCCGATTATTCAACTAAATAACTTAATGCACTTTTGTTTTTGTTCCTCCCTTTAGTTTTGTCCATGGCATGTATACGCAGTATCTTTGACTGTTTGAACCCCCTTATTAAATGTAGAAGAGTATCGAGAACTGGTATTTTAATATTTCTTTCATGAATCAGACCCATAAACAGGAATTTATATTTGAAAAGAGAGTAAAGCAATATCTAACAGATCAAGATATTTTAGTAGTGTGATTTATGAATATATGCTTTGATATCAGAAGGTTCCACTCATGAATTCTTTGTCTACTTCTTATTATCATCTTTATGACTTTAGATTGTTTACATTCTCTCAGTTTCAGGTGTTTTTATCTGATAAATGGGATCAAACATTTATATTAATATAACAGTTATGAAGGTTGACATCAATTCAGTGCTTTAAAATTTATTATATGTCTCTGTATCTAGGAAATACTCCATAAACTGGCATTTTTAACATAATATAGTAGCATTTTGTTTGCATTAAATTCAGAACAAAACAAAAATATAGCAAATATCCAACCAACACCCAGGAATCTACCACCAACAACAAACATTGCAAGTTTACCAGAAAAGTAAGGTGAATTTTGCTTTGAAAAGAAGTTTACCTTTCAACGAAAATGTTCAAAGCCTTTTTCAGCTTTCTTAAAACTGAGGTACCTCCATGACCAACTGAAATGTAGATGTTAAGAAATAAGCTTGAAAATTTTTACTTTATAGTCAAAACGTAATGTTAAGGGACAGAGGTTAATAAGATTTTTATAAAACTATAAAGGATATTAAAATATTTGCGAGGCATATATGAAAGTGTGTTCTAAACATATACATGTGCACATGTGCAAACCTCCTGTAATTTATAAAGTGGAAGAATAATGTGACTGTTTCAAGAAGCTTCCAAAACCAATTTAAATATTTATCTGGAATGAATCTAAACACCTCTTGAGATTAGCCTAATTCAGATTCTATTGTCTTATAGATAAAAATGAAGACACTATAAACTTGGTTTATAAGTAATATAATAATCAACTATAACCTTTGGTTTTCTATGTTATAGTAATAAAGATGTGAAGAATTTAGAATTTTCTAGAACAGAGAGAAAGATTGAGGAGGTGATAGTTTCCTTCGGTTAGAAATCATTATGTTTTTGCTATAGAAATCGTTCTTAAGTTCTTTGTAGTTAGAATGTATGTAGTTCCTGTCATTTATCTACTCCTTTATTATTAACATCCATTTTTATTGAGGCAAAATAAAATAATTCTTTCTGAGATAAATCAATTAGAAAATTAGATTCTTTTCATTTTGGTTACTTCTGTAGGCCTTTGTTTTGCAAACAGTGACTAAGTAACTAATAGGGCACACATTATTTTCATTGCTTAGAGTAGCTGTAGATTTTGTATCTTATTATAGCATATTCACCTGGTATTTCAGTTTCAATTTTTTGTATTTGTGTCCCAAAGATAAATGTGCTATGGTTTTATAGCAGACACATATCAGTTACCACCCCAAAATATAAATATATATGTCATATATATGTGTGTGGATAAAATTTAGTAAGAACGTTACTCATGTTGCATGTTAACTCATTATTAAGTGTGACTTCTTTCACTAAATTTACTCTTTTTTGCCTGATTTAGCAGAATAGTTTTATTTTTTAAATCTCATATACACTTTCATTGCTTAAATTGTATTTATTCAATATATATTTTCTCCTTTTCTGTTTTATAAAGAATTGCTCAGACATAAGTATTTTCAAAAAAATTCTTCGTACCAACAGGTTAAAATATTTACAACTTGATATTTCTGGCAGTTTTATAAAATGTTAAAAATTGGTATGTTTTTTGTACTGAATAATTCATCAGCTAAATGTGTCCTTTCATGATTCCCAACTAAATCAAACTCCAAGGATTTTTATTATTTGGAAATTTAAGACGAAGAGATCTTTAGAGGTAACTATCAAAAGAGAAAACTTTTTTAAAAATAATATTATTAATGTAAAATATATTTGAAAGTTTACTAATTGCCAAGAACTGTTTAAGCACTTTATGTGTATATCGTATTTAAATTCTAATGCAACTTTACAACCCTATGACAAAGTAAGTTTAACAAATTAAATTTAAACAGAGAAAGAGAGACAGAGAATAAGAGGTGGCAAGAGATTTATTTAAATTGCCCAATGCTACACAGCTACTAAGATGGTAGAACAGGAACTCAAAATCATGCGTTTTGATACCAGAGTTTGAGCTCACATTACTGAATTTACCTCCTGCTCAAGACAAAAACAAACGAAAATGAATTATATATTATTGACAATACTAACGGAGCTTGGAAATTTTTTGCCCTTAATCAGACATTGGATCTATTTTTTTTTTTTTTTTTTTTTTAGACGGAGTCTCACTCTGCCGCCCAGGCTGGAGTGCAGTGGCTGTATCTCATCTCACTGCAAGCTCCACCTCCTGGGTTCACGCCATTCTCCTGCCTCAGCCTCCCGAGTAGCTGGGACTACAGGCGCCCGCCACCTCGCCTGGCTAGTTTTTTGTATTTTTTTAGTAGAGACAGGGTTTCACCGTGTTAGCCAGGATGATCTCGATCTCCTGACCTCGCCATCCTCCCGTCTCGGCCTCCCAAAGTGCTGGGATTACAGGCGTGAGCCACCGCACCCGGCTGGATCTATCTTTAAAGTTACAAAACTAACTAAAATATTTAGGACCAAGTTTCAGGATGGAAATTTAAACCACATATCAGAAACATACTTTACTGGGAGATAGTATATGCTGTTTTCTCTTGTTATGTGAAACATCCACTTGATAATCTGTAAGCAACCATTTTTAAGAAGCTCAGAAATGCATATAAATTTGTAAAATAAGCATAAACTGTTAGAATTATTACTGCTGTGTTGTAACTGAAGTCAAAAATAAGTATTCCTGGTCAGTGCCCAATAGAACCTCAAAATGTACGTTTTGTCTTTATCATTTTAATCAATACTTGCAATGGTATTTTTCTGCCTTTAGAAATAGAATAATCGTATGCACTTATTAATAAAGGGATTTTAAAGTTGAGTCTTTTGGTGCCACCTTCTGGCATAAATTATTGCATAAAGTATTTTAAATTATAAAAAAGGTCTATTGGTTAAATAAGTTAAATTAGATGGTTTTATGCCTAAGAAAAGAAATTTCTACTTTGAGGTAATTTACTTGCACTGAAGTCAGTATAGAGAAGGAAGATTTGAAACTGACTTGAACCATACAAAGACAATATTCAAAAACCAGTATAATTTTTAGTATGTAATAACTGTAAATAGAAAAAAAGAAGAAACAAATAGGAAACGGTAGTGACATTAAACAAACTTTATTAATCTATTAATTTTATTAACTGGATATTGGCAGGAACGTTAACTATTTTTTTTGGTTTTGTTTTTGTTTTTTTTCCTAAGCAACTAAATATGGAACTCAACACCTTTAATTTCTATTTGAACCAATTGCATTTGATTCACAACTTTAGTTTTTACAAACTATTTCATATTCAGGGTATTTTGATTCATTGGTATTTTATTTATTGCAAAGTTTAATATTGCGCTACGGTATTTACCATACATTGAACTGATAAAAATAGGAAAACAGTTTCTAGAAGTAAAGGTGGGGTAAGAAAATTCTATATAATCATGATGACCTATTTTTTCAGTAATCCATTAAATATTGAAATATTTATTAACCTGTCAATCAAATTCTATCTCATTTCACTGAGATTATATTTCAAAATTATTTAAAGTCTCCCTTTTCTTCCTTCAGAAGAAACAAAGTGTGTAAATACATACACACACGTATATCTGTAAAAACTCTCAATTATCTACATATATATGTTCCTGACCTAATAAACCATGTTTTGCCAGAGTTGCCAGGAGTGATTTGAAAGTTGCTGAAATGTTAATTTGGTTGATACCAATTGAACAGAACTTAAATGTAGACTATGTTCTATTCCACTTTAAAACAAGTAAACAAAGCAAGAGAGAGTATAAAATTTTGTAAATTACTTTGAAGTTTAGTTTCCATGAACTCAACATATCCTGAAAATGAACTTTGACATACCACCTGAAAATGAATTTTGACATACCACAATCACACAGTTTTTTCAATAACAAGCTATTTAAATAAGGAAACACCTTATTATTAGACTTTACCCTGACTTAATTTCTCTTAATTACTTAATTATATGGAATATATCCAACTGTTTTGAACAGTTTATGTAATAATATGCTACAAACATAAATGACTGGATATTTATTAAAAAAGCATTTCACTAAGAGATTTCTGGAATTAACTTACTGTGAGACCTTCAGAAGTCCTTTAACTATTTTGAGGCTTTGTTTCTTCATCTATGAAATAAGGGGATTGGAGTCAATAACCCTTTTCAGTCTTATCAGCTCTTGATATTCTCTGAGCATATGCTTCTGCTAGCTAGGGGAATATCAACGTAATGGGACACCGTATTGTATTAATTTCTTTGTTCTGGTGGCTGAAGGAGAATCTCAGGAAAAACAAATAAGTAGAATGGAAAAACTTGTTTTGTGTTGTTTGGGCCTCATTTTTCCTAAGGTATACTAATGGATTTGATGTTTCAGAGTGTCAAAGAAGTTAACGGCACTCCTGAAGATTATCCTCAACCAAGCTCGTATATAGTAAAAGCCATTGGCTCATTGACAATAATTCATCAAAGTATAGAGGAGGAAAAGATGTATTGAGAAGTATTGATGCTTTGAGTTTAATGAAGAAGTTCCCCAAGATGAAGAGAGATGAAATTTGAGAGTGGGGATGAATTTCCTGATTGGCAGGGACCTGCTCAGTTGCAGTACCTATGGTAGGTTAGTAAAATGTGTGTGCGTGTGTGTGTGCGAGCGCGCACTTGAGGACAGGCGTGCTTGCATGTTGGAAGAAGAGGAAGAGATTGAAATGCTCACTAATGAGAAACTAGAGAAAATAAAAATACTCCTGCTGAATGCTGATACAGAAGAGTAGAGCTGTTCATCTTTCGGTGCTTACACAGACCGTGGTCAGTTGGGAGTACCAAAAGTAGCCATCATAATAGTCAGCTATAGAAAAAAACAGAAACCATATCTTTGTTGTTAGCCTCTACCTAAAGGGAAGATACTTTAATAAAGGCTTATTTTTTCAATTCCTTTACTCTAGTTATTGGGGGCTCATAATCAGATTTAAATTTAAGAAATCCCACACTTGTCTGTGGAATGTTTAGGTAAACGGGCTTTGGACAGTGCTTCACATTCAATAGTGTTTTGTAGAACAATGACAATTTCTTTTATTCCTCTAACGGTAAGTTGTTTTAATTATATCTGACTTATTTCAAGATATGTTCTTTTCTGGTTTTCTGCAATTTAAATACGATACAACTAGATGTAGAGGGTTTGGCATTAATTCTACTTGGTGTTCTCTGAGCTTCCTGGATATGTAGTTTGATTTCTATAATTAATTATTGATAATTGTCATTATTGTTCAAATAGATTTTTTGCTTCTTTTCCTTTCTGCTTCTGGTATTCTAATTATGCAAATGTTACACACTCATAATTTTTCTGTCTTCGATATTGTATTCTTTTTTTTTTATTTCAGTTTAGGAAATAGAAACAGTTAAGTTTCTGTTGACATGTCTTTTCTTGGCCATATTATGTCAACTGGTAAGTACATCAAAGGCATTCTTAAGTTCTGCTTCAGTGTTTGTGATTTCCAGCATTTGCTTTTGATTTTGTCTTAGAGATTCCATCTTTCTGCTTATATTATCTCTCTATTCTGGCTTATTATTTGACTTTTCCATTTAGACTTTTGACAGGAGTCAATATTTTTACCTATCTTGTCTGTTAATTACAACATTTGTGTCATATATGAGGTTAATTACAATTAGTTCTTTGTCTTTTCAGAGGGTTTTTTTTTTTTTTTTTTTTTTTGCCTTTTGGTATTTAATAAAATGTTTTTTGAAAACCAAACATGGCAAATGAGCAAATGGAAGCAGGGTAAATACGTCTTTATTATGAGGATTCATGTTAATCTGGATAGGATTTGTTCTGTAATTAACATTTATTTTGGTTACAGGTATCGGAGGCTTCAGCGTCCTTTAGAATCCTTGTTTATGCCTTCACTCCTGACTTTGGGATTCCCTACATATGCTTATGAAAGGTGGAATGTGTCTTGCAGCTATTTCAAATATAATCCACCATTATTATAGAGGCAGCATTCTATGATTTTATGATTAAATCTACATCTGTTAGTGGGCCAGTTTCCCTGGGTTGTAACCTGCACAAGTACTCCTTAGCCTTTTTTTTTTTTTTTTTTTTTTTCTGTAGGTGAGACAGAAAATGTAGAGAATGGTGGAGTGTTATTTCTGGTGGGATAAAGCTCCAGAACAATTTCAGAAGGTACCATGAACTTAAGTAAATATATGCCTAAGGTCGTAAAATAGGATAGCTTTGGATGATCCTGAGGTTTTTATATCCACAAATTTATACCTTATTTGTCATATCTGGATCTGTATTGACACTTATATTCATAACTGTACCTAAATATCCATATGTATATCCCCATAGACACATATAAATAATGAATGCCATTGTTCTTAATTTTTAATTTTACATAAAATTGTAAGAGCTTGGTTTTGAATTCTCTGTTATGGCTGATCAAAATTGTCTATGTTCAGTAGTTTTAAAATTAGACTAGAGATGTAATAATTTGTGCAGATACATTAAACAAGATATAATTGTAACAATCAATTTGAAAATAATTGGCATCTTTGCAATATTGATCTCTAATCATGAGAATGGAATATTTTTCATTTATATAGCTTTTCTTCAGTAGCGATTTGTAGTTTTCTATGTAAAGGACTTGCGTGTATAATATGCTTAAGACTATTTTAAATAATGTCATGTCTAAAGTAGATTTTCGTCTATTTTATTTGTATTCAACAAAATAATTTTTACATTTATTTTTATAACAAAGTAGTATGCTATATGATTACCAATTTTCATGTTACATATTTTATGGTAAATTTAATGTAAAATTTTCATGTTATTGACTTAGAATATGCCCCTGAACATTGGATACACTAGATAGATAGATAGATAGATAGATAGATAGATAGATAGATAGATAGATAAACATAATTCTTTCTTGTTCTACTAATACCCTGAACATTATATATATTATTGTTGATCAGTCCTATTCTATCAACTATAGAGGAAACAATGCAATATATTTTCCACATCAAATTAGAATAAATTTTGACTATTTGGTTCGAAGTTTTAACTTGGGTATATATTTAATTTTCTAAGTTTCAATTTTATGTTAGGCTTAAGAGTGACTATATCCTTTGTAGGAACATTTTGAAAACCAGAGACAAATATATTGAAGGAACATAGAAGTCATGTTACTCAACAACTGGTAGTTATATTGTACAGAAAATAGGTATCATTGGTCTTTAATTTCTTGGATCAGTGCTGTCCAATAAAATGTTCTGTGTCCTTCTATATTCCTTCATAGTGTTTCTCAAACTTAATTAATGATGATATTACTGTAATGTTAGTCAATCGACCTGGCTGTAAATTCCACTGGAACGAGGGCCATCACCTCTGTGTTGTTCACCTCTGACCCTGCAGAGCTTGATATCTAGTAAGTGCTGAATTAATATTTATTTAATAAATAAATGAACTGGTATCAGAGTACTCATCATACTATATGTAATCACAAAAAAGAAAAAGTGTAATTCCAAGAAGATTTTATTTTAAAATATAAAATAATTTTCAATAATTTTATTTAATTTATGTATTAATATTGGAACCACTACAATGCTATTATTGGATCAGAGATCACCTGAGAGCTAAGATGTTTATGGAGAATTTAACAATGAATTTTTAGGATAAGATTGTTAAGTTAGATATAAAACTGTCAGTGTTCAATAGGTCATGTATTTTGGGGGCTGTTTCTTTTACTGGGCTTCAGAAACTATTTGTATTAGCTAAGAGCAAAAGTTATAAAATTTCTTTACAAATTAATCTGCAACTTCTGAGATCTTTAGTCAATAGTTAACAAAGAAAGGACTAACTACTTTCTTCTAAACTATTCCTGGGAAGCCTTTGCCCCATGGGATACTGTAAAGGTGTTCTGTACATATTTTTGTTTCCTTCCTAATTTTCAAATACATTTTTCCTCATAAGAATATTTGATCACATTAATATTGCTTTCATTCTAAACATTTAATGATTAATATATAACATTATATCTCTGGCTACAAGCTGAATCTCAAGAGCCGTATAGGCCTGGGTACGAGACTGAGCAAATTAGGAAAAATGACTAACCTACTTATGCCTTAATGTTGTCATATGTAAGAGTAATGTGTTCTATATCCTAGAAATCCATCAAGGTTGGATGCATATAAAACTTTTAATAAATGGTAGCTACCATATATTCTTCAAATATTTTTACTTAAAAATAATATATAATAAAATTAATTGAGATTCCATGAATATTAACATCTGATAAAGCAATAGCACTAGGAAGAACATAGTTACATTTTGTATTTTCATAACATATGCTTTATAGGTTTAAATGGCTTATACTATTGATTCCAAACTTCCTATACTACTAGAACTAGCAACACTATCATCACCAGCACCACACAAACACTCACACACACACACACGCATGCACACACACATCTCTAAAATCCAACTTTCACTTTGAAAGTAAAAATAGGGCCTGCAGATTAAACTTTTCAAAAATATTTTAATCAAAACCTTAGATGTGGTTAATGTGCCTCTTTATTACATGTTAACTGTATTGTGTCTACAACTTACTAAACATATTTTAAAATCAAGTGTTAAGTGCTTTTAAAATCCACCACGTGAATTATTTTGTGGATGGGAAAGACTAAACAGATGAAACTATAGAAATAAACTTTCTTCATGTTAGCTTACAAAAGATGATTGTTTCTGTTTGATTACATTACTGAAATTCTAAATATAGCTTTGTTATTTCTTTTTACCTTTTTTATGGCCTAAATAATTCTTAGTATGCTTTTTTTTTCTAGTAGAAGAGTGAAACATATTATGAATATAAAATACATTATATTCTAATATTTTTCCTCACATTTTTTGAAATTCTAGTAATGAATTTTGAATAAATAACTCATGGATATTAAGCTGATTTCAATTTATGGTGTGTAATAGTTATCTTTGCACTTTCTTTCAAGGAATTAGAAGAGAGGTATAATATAAATTAAATGAACCAGAGAAAATGCTTCTGTGAAAAAGTAACTGGAATAGGATAGGTTTCCTCAAGCTTTGTTGTGACAACAACTTGAAAAGGGTTGCCTGTGATGCTTGTTAACAATGCATATCCTGGCTCTCGATGAGTCAGACATTGTCTCTGGGATGTTAGCAGCTCCCCCAGGTAATACTTAGGCTGACTAAAAAGTTTTAAGTAACACTAGACAAGTAGGCGTCTGTTTTAATAAAGTAAAATATCTTTTTAATTTAACACAGAAATAGGAAATCTACTTTTCCATTTATTGAGTCTTCAACAGATATTCATCTTAGCTCTTACAAAAGTGAGTTAAGTGTGTGAACCCCGAAAATATGAGAGAGATCTCAGTTAATTTACCAAACGTCAAGTTTGAGGACATGTGTCCATCACACAACCTCAGGAGGTCCTGATGACATATGTCCAAGGTGCTTAGAACACAGTTTGGTTTTATGCAATCTAGGGAGACATGTGACATAATCAACACATGCAAGATGAACATTGGTTTGGACAACACGAAGGAAAGGTAGGAAGACTAAAAGTGGGGAGGGGTCTTTAAAATTACAGATAAACAGTTGCATTCTGTTGAGTTTCTGATTAGCCTCTCCAAAGAAGGCAATCAGATATACATTTATCTCAGTGAGCAGAGGGGTGAGTTTGAATAGAATGGGTGGCAGGTTGGCCCTAAGCAGCTCCCAGCTTGACTTTTCCCCTTAGTTTAGTGATTTGGGAGCCCCAAGTTTTATTTTTCTTTCACATTCCCCTCCTTTTCTTTATTAAAAGTCTTTTGGAGAAAGCATTTTAAAAGAAAATTAGTCTTTGATTTCAGGTTTTGTCTGATCTGTCATGGCTAGGATGGTTTATTCCCAGACAGGTAAGTCCCATGTTATTAGGAAAGCTCCTTTCTAGAAGTTTGTGAAGTCTCATGTCTTGTGAAGAGAAAATAGGGGGAGGAAGGGAGTAAACCAACAACAAACAAAAGAATAATCCTGAAAAATTGATATAGGCCACGTTACTCTGAAGTCCATACATCAATAGGCAAGTATGAATGTGACTTATATATGTAAATAGATTGCTGCTATTTTATTCTGAAGTTGTCTAGCTTCAGTTCCCAGGGCTTTATGAAAGCACAGCTTAGTTTTCAGTTACTCCAGATTTTTTTTTAAAAAGGGAAAAAAGAAGGAAAAAAAAAATTGAAAATATTATTTTGTAGGTATTTTGCCAAGAAAAATTAGAATTTGGTTCAAGCTGTAGAAAATAATAAGAACTGAAAAACATCAGGCAAAATTAAAATCTAACAACAGGTATATTATAGTTTTTGAAGCATAATTTTTCTCTCTCCAGTATCCCATTTTTACTACAGACAAATTCTGGTAGGACTGATTTGCCTTATTATACTTGGCCTGATTATTTGTATACAGTGCAGCAAGAATAATTTTTTATTTTACATAGGCTTTCAAATTGGCTTTGATGGAAATTTGTTCCAGAGAAGGAATCTCAGATAAGACTTTTTTAAAGTCCAACCCAGCCATGGATTTGTACCATTAAATACCAATGAGTTGGATGAATTCCCCTCCCCTCTTGAGAGGAATTCTCAAGATAAAACTGGGCTCCTGGGCCTGTCAGAAAGTGACATTATTTACTTACCACAGGTCAGGAACCCTGTACAGGAACTGTGTAGATAAGTATATGAGGCTACTTTTTCCAAGGGGCTTTATTGGCCTCCTAAGTCAAGTTTGATTCCTTAAAGGAAAGCACACCATTCCGGTTAAAGTCTAGGTAAAATAACCAGTTTCTCCAGTTGCGTCCTGTTACAAATAAACACAGATTCTTATTGCACTTATACAAATAACTGTATTGTCATAAGTTAAAAATACTCATAAATATTTTCCAAATTCTGTAGAAATCAGGTAGAGATAAGAAAGCTCCAAATTCTGTTCAGAGGAGTATATTTCATTCAGTTGTTAACAACTGTAAATAGCTTAAAAGAAAAGTTTTTTTAACTCTAAAAAAAAAAAAAAAAAAAAAAACGATCAGCAACGTTTTAAGCAAAAAGTTAAAAAGACTACCTCAGACTTCTGTGAATTTAGTTTATATAGCTAATCCCTGTTCTGCTTGATATTCATGAACATTTCAGATATCCGTGAGTCCTGAAAAGTTTTCCGCTATTCTGATGTCACAACTTTCAAAGTTATCAGAAACCTGCCTTCAAGAGCATCTGTTAGAATTTTATAGTTGATTATGAAACCACCTTCTAAGAGGATCAAAACAAGACAACAATTATTCAAGGATGACAGAAATTTTAGGGCAGCCACAGTCAAAGACACAATTGATAAGAAAAGTTGTTACCTCTGTGGCACGAAATAATTTAACATAACAATTAGAATTATTACTGATAACGTACACTGAGTCATATTAAATTTATCGGCGTTTCCCATAATTGTGGAACACATACTAATAACATGTTTATACAAATATAGCCCAAAGAAAATCAAACACCATTTCATATTTGAAAATGCTTCCTGTATAATTTTTATACCAAATATGTCATTTTTGGACTTTAGGGAACCTTTTTTTTTTTTGGAGACAGAGTCTCGCTCTGTCACCCAGGCTGGTGTGCAGTGGCATGATCTCGGCTTATTGCAATCTCTGCCTCCCAGGTTCAAGCAATTCTCCTGCCTCAGCCTCCCAAGTAGCTGGGACTACAGGCGCACACCACCACGCCCAGCTAATTTTGTGTATTTTAGTAGAGATGGGGTTTCACCATGTTGCCCAGGGTGGTCTTGAGCTCCTGAGCTCAGGCAATCTGCCTGCCTCAGCCTCCCAAAGTGCTAGGATTACAGGCATGAACCACTGAACCCAGCCAGGAACCTTTTAATAATATCTTAAAGGATTAATTATATCTGAAAAAAATCATAATTTATAATTTTATTTTGGAAAGTTTATCAAATATCAAAGTTTGAAACACTTGATATCACAAAATAGGATTATAGGTCATTGTAAAATAAGTCATTCATTCACAAAACTCATAATTCAAGGATTTCAAGCAAAGGCAAAACATTCATTCTTTGAGGGAGATTTATTTTTTCCAAACAATATGTCCTAATAAAAAACAGCATGAAGGCAGTTAAATTTGTTTTTCTAATTTTATAAACAATCTATGAAATTTAATCTTGATCATAAGATACACCTTTCATAAGCATTTTATAACCTTTAATAAGGAGTTGGTTAATGGTTCAAGAAAAATGTGTTAATCTGACACAGGGGCCCATATGCTGGACTTGCATCAGTGTGCCTTTGCCATTAATGGTTAATTTATAGATAAATTGAACTTATTTTCTCTCTTAAAACTGACCCTTAAAATCTTACATGCCCACCTCTTCTGCAATAGTCCCTGGGACTTGAAGAGTTGAATGGTTTTAATTTCTGGCCCTGGGTCTCAGGAATGCAGTTCATTTGATTGGCATCTTCTATGGACCCCGAAGATGAGGCTTTAATTGCTATCAGTGTTTAAGATTTAGCAGGACTTGGTGTCCTTTTAAGACCCAGGGGTCAAAGCTCTATAACTTTATGTCACAAGTATTTTGAAAGCACATACAAAAAGATAAACGGATGTAATAAACTTAATTAAAAAAAATTTTATCTCAGTGTTTTTTTTTCCTAAGCAAACCAAAGCTTAATAATAATGGCATAGTAATTTTTTCAATAAAACATAAAATCTGTTAGGTCAGTTACCAAAAGGCAAAACAAAACAAAACAAAAAAGACATTCTGCAGTATCCAAAATATTATCTTGGAAGAAAACCTTTTCTTTAGATCTTTAAGAAAAATGTTACTAGAATCAGGCCACAACAAGCAGAACTTAAGGAAAAAACTTATATAACCTGAAACTGAGTTGAAGGACAGCATTATTATTTAGCACCTTTTAAAAGGGGAGAGAAAACTAAAAATGGTGAGATGCAATAAAAGTTGAACTTTTGGGTAAAAAATTAAAATATCTTATAATTTATTAAGAGTACATTAATTTCTTAAGTTATTATTCTAATTAATTATTTAGTGTATAAGTGATTTTTTACATTAAATCCAATCTCTAGAAAGACCATTATAATTTCCCTTTAATTATAAATAACTTGATCATATAGAAGTTTGTGTTTTTAAAAAAATCTATTGTGAATTAGATCATTTATGATATGCTTGGACTCCCTAGCTTGTCCTGAACATCCCTCTTTCTTAAACAACCATTCATTTTACTCTAGGTCTGTTGCAATAGCTGTTAATGAAGAAAACATAATTCAGCCAACTGAGAAAAAAAAAAAAAATTTGCTTAAAAAAAAAAAGGTTTTAGGAAAGACAAAAGCAAAAACAAAAACAAAAACATGAAGGCTTGCTAAATATAGACACACACACACACACACACACACACACACACACAAACTCATACACACACACATCTTGAATGTTAGCTTTTAATTAAACTGGCTTTTAATCATCGAGTTCCTTTAAAATAAATCTTTGTAAATCTCATTACCATATTTCAGCTGGACAAATTGCTGCTATTTCATCAGTACCAAGTATCAAACCAGAAAGGGCTTGAATTAGGAACCAAACTCAGGCTGTCATGGTGGGAAAAAAAGAAGGCAGAATCTTAGCTATGGAACTGAAGTGTGGGGTGACAGTCACTGCTTTCTGTTTGGCCTGGCTAGCAAAAAAAATGTGGCCTTGTTAAGTAAATAAAGCCCCTTTAATAATTAATCCTTTTTCTGGCCATTTGCCTCTCCCACCACAGCTCTCCCTCCTCCTCTGCTGCTTCCTCTTCCTCTTCCTCTTTCTCCTTCTCCTTCTTCTTCTTTTTCTTTTGTGGGAATTCAACCACTTCAGCAAATTTGTTCTCTAAAAAAGGCTTAGACATTGTAATAGTTTGTGGTCTTCCCAAGCTGAAACCTACTGGGCGATATAAACATATCACATATCTGTGACATTAAAATTTTATGGGGATGGGGTTAGGAAAAAGTATCTAGAAATCTTCTAGGAGGTAATAAGGAAAAAAGGTCATAAAACACTATTTCAAAGCCATTTTTTATCCTAAATTCTTAATGTATGTCACTTCCGTAAATACTGATATTCTAGAATGTGATCTTTGTTCTGTATATATCTTTAATATAAACTAAGAAAAGTATCAACAAGCAGTGAGAATTAAGCTGTTTATTCATTTAGATAGCCATTCCATATTTAGGTGATCTTTGAAAAAAGAATTAAGTTGTACACTTAACTCAAAACATAAATCAGTGAAATTTCAGAAAGATTAAATGTTACATGCTTATATATTAGCAGAGTTACTTTTTGGGAGACTAAGTGAGTTGAGAACTGACAAAATCCAAAGATGTTTACTCTTACTTCAAAATCTATGCTGGTAGACTGAGTTTTCCCCATGAATTGATGTTGCTTCTTTATTAAAAAACAGTTATAGATTCCCATCCCGTCTCCCCACCAATCTCAGAGAAAATAGTGGACTTTCTGCACGGAAGTGAAAAAAAGTGCTAAGACATTTAAAAATTTTATCTCCTTTTATTTAACCTCCTCGTTCTGTTTAAGAACAACAGAACCTCATCTGTTTTCATGGGGCAGATGGTTCCCAACACTCTGTATAAGGTATTCCATTCTGTAGTCTCGTTGCAACTTTTTTACTTCTTTACTTTTTTTTTTTAAGTTGGAATTCACCCCTTTGCAAGCTATTTGTTACAAATTTATTGAATTTCACTATCAAACACACTCTTCTTTAACTTTTAATTCTTAATGCCTTTGATTTTTAAACTACTTTTCTAATTTTACTAGTGTCTCAGATGAGGGAAGACAAATCTTTTTTTTTTTTCTGTCTTCCATCTTGAACTTCTCATGAACTACTGTTAAAAAATCATTTTGTTAAAATTTGTATTCCATTCAAGGATTCTGCATTTCCACTAATAATTACTACATCTTGGCAAGTCCCAAATTTCTTGTAAGGGAAGAGATTCAACTTCTGGACCCATGAATAAGGAGAGCATAGGGGGAAAAGGATGTACTTACAATCCCATTAATTGCCTGTGAGCCACAAATTCCTTATCAGTTAGTCTTCAGTTGTCCTTACCATAATTTTACATGGTTTTACTAAATTAGAAATACATAATAATTCATTTTATGGAATATATGTGCCTTTAAAACCTTGGCTGGAAATTTTTTAACATTTAAAAAAATGGAATTAATACATTTGTATAGTACAATATTATCTTTATTTACCTAGGGTTCATGATAATATGTCGAATTTCAAAAAAAAATTTAGAGCTCTCAAAACAAACTTGCATTTTTTATTTAAAAATACATTCAACTTTTAGTAAAAATTGTTTATATTAATGTCAATATTTTTGGTAAAGTAAAATTAAATGTAGAAATTTTACATTTAAATGTTATTTTAGTTTTTAAATTTTGTATATTATTCTATATGAGATGTTTAATTGAAGGTATTAACAAGAATGCCTTATATAAATTAAATCTGTTTATGGATATAAAATATAGCACTTCTAACATTCAATGAAGTAAAAACAACTTCAGTGTAAGAGCAAATTATGCAGTAAACTGGTTTTTCGAAGGAAAATTTGAAAATGTTCCTTGTACTACATAACATTAAAATAAGTTACAAAAGTGCTTTGAAATATCATTTATGTGTTATTGAAAATAGTAAGGAGGAATAATGTTCTCAACACCTCATTTGCATGGATGCCTGTTTTATGGCTTCATTAATAATGTATTGATTTAACAATGTACATTTATTGAGAGAGCTGACTTTTTCTTGTATGTACAAATTATTCTATTTACATTTGAATTTAAACTAATAACTAAAAATATACATATTGCTTAAATGAAATACAGGGAACTAACTTTTTTTTTTCTGGATGCTACCATGAAAGCATAAAAAACACAAATTTTAACAGAGGAAATTATTTTTTATTTATTTACTAAAAGGTGTACATTGTCAGTGGCTCCCAAATATAGAATATGAATAGTTTATGGTTAGTCTTTTTGTAACATTAAGCAGAACACTGTAAATACTCTGTAGCACTAATGAAAATGACAGTATCACAACATTCTCTTTATAGAGGATAAGTGTTGGACTCTAAGAAGTTGTGTTAAAAAGAGCTGAAGAACAACTTATTCACAGGTCAGTTTTACCTAAGAAGAAATCCTATAATGTGAAACACATGACAGTACTTTAACTATAAATAGATATTATTATTTACAGTAGAAAAACTCTACATGTGTCTCTTTTCATGATAAAATTGGGTGGAATTATTCTAAAGAAATTCTCTTAAAGTAATTCTCAAGTTAAAACAGTTATTATTTTAACTTCAGAAATGTCTTGTCCTTCAAACAAAGCATCTCCTTGGACTTCACATCTCTACGATTGCTCCCTTAATAAGAGTAATTATTATCGACTTTAAGGAATATTTCAATCTTACAATAGGCTGTTTATCTTCAGTTTGGACTTTTCCCATGAACATCAGATTATAAATCTACCTCTATATTTAACACCTTCACTTGGATGCCCAACAGGCAACCCAAGCTTCAAAATGTCCAAAACTGAACTCCAAGTCTTTACTCATCAAACTTGTTCTATTGAGATCCTCTTTCATATCAGTTATTGCCAAGCTCCTCCTTTCTGTTTTTCAACTCTAGAATATTGGAACTATCCTTGACTTTATTTTTTTCGTAGACTATTTAATTCGTCAAAAAATTCTTTGGCTTTTACCACCTCCCATCATCTCCATTGCTATCATTCTGATTCAAACTAATGTCATCTTTAGACCCTATTTTTATGTTTGTTTTTCCGCTTCCCTTCTGTAGTTCCTTCAATACAGCTAAACAGAGTTCTTTGGTGTTATAAATTATATCCACTGCTCAAAACCATTCAAGTTACAAATTGCACCATATTGCTTGTCTCTGATATTAAATATCTTACTTCTCTGACTTTATTTCTTTCTACATTTCTTTTGTTACTTTGCTCTAAGTACCTACTTGTTCTCATCCTCATTGGTACCAAAAATATCTCCATCAAGTAAATTTTGCATTTGCTTTTCTCTCTTATCTCATTCAGTCTAGGCTGTCATAACCAAATACCAAAGACTGAGTGGCTTAAACAACATTTATTTCTCATTGCTCAGGAGACTAGGAAGTCCAAGATTAAGCCTTAGGCAGACCCAGTTTCTAATTAGGGCTCTTTATGGTTTGCAAAAGATGGTCTTCTGCTTGTATCCTCACCTGACAAAGAGCAAGCTCTAGTTTCTTTCTCTTTTCATAAGGGCACTAATCCCATCATGAGGACTCTACCCTCATCATTTCATGTAAACCCAATAACCTCCCAAACATCCTACTCCCAAATACCATACTATTGGGGGTTAGTGGTTCCTCATGTGAATTTTGGGGGAACACACATATACCATCCAATACATGCCACACACCAGTCCCCCAAAACTCATTCCTTGCTCATATGAAACATGCATTCATTCCATTTCAACAGCCCACAGACTCTTAACTCATCCCAGCATGAAGTCTAAAGTCTAAAACCTAAAGTCGCATCTAAATCTCATCTCAAATAGATATGGGTGAGACTCAAGGTACAAATATCCTCAGGCAGAATTTCTTTTCAGCTGTGTTCCTGTTCCTGAAATCAAACACATTACATACTTCCAAAATAAAGTGGTGGGACAAACATAGGATATATATTCTTTTTTCAAAAGGAGAAATAGTAAAGAAGAAAGGATTTATAGGTCCCAAGCAATTTCAAACTCTGCATTTCCTAACCCCTGCTCTGCTTTGTTCATCAGGTTCATCTCATTAGGATGTAAGTTTCAAAAGAACAAATTTTCCCTCCATCCCTATTTACTGAAGAAACTTTGTATATAGAAGATGATCAATATTGAATATACCATTGACTAAATGAAGATAGGTACACAAAAAATTAAATATTTTTGACTTTTAAAATAATTTAATAAAGATAAATAATTTCAGGATTTAAGAAAATTGTATCATCAATATGACTATAGCAATAAGAAATAAGGAGATTAAACTCAAACAACAAACATTTTGATCATACAGTGTTTAAAGACTACACAGAAGAAAGCATTTAAAGAAAAAAGGTTTAAACTGTCAGTTTATCAAAAAATAGATTATCTTGATTTTGGGATTTAAGATTGGTAATCTTAATTGATTAAAGTTTATCCGACTCAAAGTCATCACCAATAATTGACTCGAGCTAGGCATGGGGCACTCTGACTCATGTCCCTCTTAATTGAATTTGAAACAAAAACAAAATAACTTAGGTAATCCTTAACCACTTATTTGAGAATAAAACATGAAAAGAAATTCATTTAGGCTAAAAGGACAACTAAATAAAATACTTCTACAGGTTTGCAGGTGGTAACCATGCATAGTTTCCTTCTGTAACTTAGTGATGTGATCAATCTGGGAGACTATATATGTGTCTATATATGAGACTCTCTCTCTCTCTCTCTCTCTCTCTCTCTCTCTCTATATATATATATATATATATATATATATATATATATGGCATATATATATATGCCCTAAATATATTCTACTGTTGCATAAAGGGAGGGAGTTTTAAAAATCATTCTATTACCAGTGTGAAGAAAAAAATGGTGAAGAATTCCCCAGATGTCCTCAATCTTATTAGAAGTGGTAAAGGGTAAAACTGCATGTTAATAGTAGACTCACCTTTTGTCTAACAAGGGTCAAGAATTAACCATTGCCCTAGATCTAAAGATAATGCTTTCTTAAGCCTTCTATCTCCTTCTTCAGGGATAAAGAGGAAGCCTGAGTCTTAGTGTAAAGCTCTTATCTTCAGAAGCCTCAACCCATCAAAAATGTACAAGGCAAAACCCATAAACCAGGTTTACATAGGCTTATTTTCCTCTTGAAATGTGTCAAGGTGAACCCACACTCCTAGTATAAAACACATCTCCTCCAGGGTTTATTTCTGCCAACAAAAACCAGAGGGGCTCTCATTATGGAAGTAAATTAGAGCTTTTCCACACTCCTTGGCTCCACTGACACCTTGACTTTTACACCCACTATCTATCTTGAATCTATTACAACTATTTTCATTCTCCCTTTTCTATGTCTTTGTTACTTACCTCAAGAAAGCCTCTTACTCCCAGGTCACTCCTTATTACTGTATTCTACATCTCATGAAGCTCTGCACAGTCACAAATTATCACCTTCTACCTTTTCCATTCTACTGTTGATGGATACTGGGCCATTTTCAGGTTCTGTTTATTATTGATGATGTTAGGAACATTGCTATACATTTATCTTTGTGCACATGTGCAGGCATTTCTGTGACATATACATAAGGTTTCCACATAAAACACAGATATTCAGTTAAATATCTACATTTCATATACACTTATACTAAAGATAACTTGTTAGTGTTAAGTATCATTAAGTATCCACTCCTTCCAACTCTCATTTGGTACTCTGGAACTCACAGTCTATCAACAAGAAAATTGCTTGCCTCCTCAACTTCACTGAATTGTCTCTTCACGTTCTCATTCTGACAAAAACCTGTGCTTGTCTGAAGACACTGGATTGCTGGCAGACCTCTCATATATTACTGTTTCTTTTTCTCCTAGAGTCCTCATGCCTCTGGGACTGGAGGTTGATAGGAATTGTTCTTGTTCTTTATTGCTAATTTTCAACCATTCTTCCTCTTTCATGACAGTTTTGAAACATGTCATCAGATTGTATGATCCAGAACTTCTCATTACTGTTCCATCAACCCTTTTGTACACTCTTTGGATTTCTCTGTGAATTTAATTATTGGTTACTTATTATTTTCTCCAACAGTGAGCCTATTTTAATATTTAGAGATTTTAATTAATAATATATTGAAGATCCCTTCAATATCCTGGCCTCTCCTGTCCTTGAAATGCTCTCTTCCAAAAATCTTAGCAAACCATTCCTATGATCATGCTCTAGATCTGATTATCAATCATAATTGAAGTGCTGTTGGTTTTCATCATGTCTCATGGATTATTACAACTCAGGTTATTTTTCTGGCTCCTTCTGGTCTCTCCTTTTCTTCCAGACATGAATTTTATGACCCCCACTCTTGCAGTCTCCCTCTTTGTCATTTATAGCAACTACTTTCTTCCAATTACTAAGGCAAAAACTTACGTTTCATTTTGTTTTCTTTCACAACTTACATCTATTTCAGCAAGAAATCCTCCTATCTCTACCATCAAGGTAGATTCAGAATCTGACCACTTCTCACCACCTCAGCTGCTATGGTTCTGGTTCCATCCTCTATCACTTGCATTGTAAGAATAGTCTATCAATAAGTTATCCTAAATCTACCTTTGCCCTTTCAAAGTCTAACCTCTAAACTCCAGCTGAGAAATACTTTTAAAATGTATTTTAGGTGAAGCTGTTTTTCTGCTTAAAATTCTTAAATGGCTGTCCTTTAATTCAGCCTATAATCATAATCCTTACAATGTCTTCCAATTCCTTAGACTCTCTAGCCTTTTATAACCTCCTTGACTTTATTTACACTCTCTCTTCAGTCACTTTTCTCTTGGCACACTGACCTCTCTGCCAGTCCATGAACCACTGGGATTATGTCCCCACCTTAAGCTTTTGCAATGGATTTTCCCTTTGCCTGGTGTACTCCTTCCCTAGTTATATGCAGACTTATTTCCTTATATTCTTTATGTCTGTTCTCAATGGTTATACTCTCAGTGACTTATCAACCTATCTAAATTGCACAAATCTCTCTTATGCGTGCAAATCCTCCACACCCTACTCAATTTATTTTTAAATTTTATATGTCACCATTTAATATAGGCTGTTTGTGGTTTATTCACTGTTTCCCTCTTTGGAATGTATGCTTAACAGAGATAAGGTTGGATATCTGGCACCTAGTCAGTACTCAACACATATTTGCTGCATTAATTGAGTAAACCAATTGTTTTAAGTGGAATGATTTTATAAGTATTTGCTTTTCTTTAGGCAATATGAATCTTGTCTATAGCTATTCAACATCATTTTCTTATGGTAAATAAACTTTATAATTCACTCTCCTTCACTGACATGTAGAGACTGCTAGGTTAACAGTATTATTCATAAACCCAGGTTCTGAAACAAATTGAGCACACAGATAATGCTAGTGTATATATACATATATGTATATTTTTTTCCAGGGGGGTTCCTTAGCAACGTTTCTCTTGTTCTTCCTTATGCCGTCTTCACGTAGCTAATTTCTACTTCAAATTTAATGTTTTGTTATAAGAAAAGATGTCCTTTAATAATAATTTGATTGTGAACTACTACACATTACCTCACTTAAATAATACTTTCTACAGTTGTAATTAGGTAATTGCTTCACTCCATATTTAACTTTTCCCAATAAAATAATAAGCAATTTTATTATAAACTACTATACATAAACTCACTTAAATAATACTTTCTACAATTATATTTAGATAATTGCTTCAATCCATATTTATCTTTTCCCAATAAAGAGTTTCATTAATATGGGAATTGGTCACATTGCATTTCTCTAGCATCTATTTATAATTTGCATAGCAATCCCCAATAACTATTGAAATATTCCAAAAGTAATGGTAATTATGTGTTGAATGAATTATATACAAGGAGACCGATGGCTTTATAAACACAACTGTATTTTCTGACAATCAATTCATATTATTTTTTGCTAATGACTATTACAAAATATTCTCATTAACAATGATTATCAACAATAATGTTAGGTATCATTAAAACACTTCAATTTGCATTTGGCAAAATTTACAATATATTTAATATATTTATAGACATTTGTACAAGCATAAACATTACATTTCTTAAATGTTCAACGAATAGCATACCTCAAGTTCTTAAATGATTGATTTTGTTTAACAGGAACATTAAAATTATCTATTCTAATTTCACTTACAAAGTATCAAGGATGTGATCTGTTTAAATACTGAAGCTGAGTGGCCCAGAGAATCCCTATAACTTTCAAAGTTCACTTCAGTCACATTTACTCATTTAATTTCAAAAAGTAACATTTTTGTCTGCTATAATGTCATTTTAAAGGTCATAGTTTTTGATATACAGTATATTATTTTAAGCATTAAATTATCTAATGAATAACACTGTCATCCAAAATAAGTTGTTTTATTGGATTATATACTTAAAAAAAAAGTGCCCTGGGATTTCTCAAAGCCTTTGGAGCATAGTAAAAATGTTTAAAATGAATTAGACTTTATGAACTAGTTTAGCTCCTAAAAAAAGATACTAAAAATATATGACTTTATAGCCTTAGAAAGGAATGAAACTATATATCAAAACCACACTGTTATTGCAATTGATATATTTAATCATTAACTATGGAATATGGCAGTCCTCCATATAGGAATACTTACTTTTATCAATCAATAATATTAAACGAAAATGACTTTTCATCAATCTCACCAAGAGCAGTCATGCTTTTCTAGTTTGAAACCTGCTGTAAAATATGTCTTTGGCTATCAAATCTCTGTGGCAAACAGAGCTGAAAATGCTAGCTCAAATTAGTTTGTGAGAGAGCAAACAGCTCTATTTGGTCTTGACTGAGTTTTAAAAGATTTACTTAGGTTAGAAAATTGGATAAAAGCTTACTGTATCTAAATGCTACATTTAAGAATCTTCTTAAAATTTATGGTGAAATAAACAGTTGTATAAATTTCAACCAATATTTCATCAGAAGTGAGTTTCAATTGTTAATTTGTAAATATTAATGGCACATTAAATATAATTCCAAAGTAAACGAAAAGAGAATCTTTAAAATTTAGCATAACGATGTATTCTCTATAAATAAATAAAAATGAAAAATTTTAACCCAGATTTATTTTTATGGAATATTATTTTAACAACATTTTAAGTTATTTTCTTATATTACTATAAGATAAAATATTTTATTATTTTTATTTATATTTTTATAAAGAAGTGTTGCAAACATAAAACATCATATCATAAGTAACACATTTTGTAGTCTGACGTAACCAACCAATTTAATGATTTTGGAATATTCTGCTTAAAAAAATTTGATTTTCTGGTGTGCGTTGATCAAAGTGCATGATATGTAATAAAAATATAAAACAGGGTGCCTGTCATTCAGAACCCAGACTCGCATAAAATATATTGGTTATATATTATAAATTGTAGTTTTTATGCTTACTATCACTTTCATTTGATTTTTAAGCTGCCTTGTTAGTTTCTATTATGAATAAAATATTATAATTAATATTGATCTATTTTTTAATTTGGTTTCAAAAATAGAGTAGAAAGTTTTAACAATGCTAAGAAATACAAAGATAGACAAATAAATGATCTACTGAAATATGAATAAGATCTAGAGCCTGGTGTTTCTTGTATATATAAGAAGATGTTACACAATAACTTTTGATATTGCATATTCATATAAAAGTATGAGGAAATTATGTGGTCCAATTTCTGAACAGAATACTAACATAAGCCATAAAAAACCCCAATAACGGTCTTAGGTCTTACCAGCAAGATACATAGCAGCAAAAATGGACCAGTGATCACGTTGCTAACATCCAGAATTTACATGTACAATTTAGTGTTAATTTTATGTAAGAAATATAATACATATGAATTACAAATAACATGAATTATTAAAGCACTATGAAGAAATTCTTCTGTCATCCACTTAGTCATACTGACCTCCTGACTATTCTTCAAATATACTAAACAGGCTACCAGCACAAGCTATGGTTCCTATTGTTCCTTATACTCTTAATACTTTCTACCAAGGAGGTTCTTGGTTCACTCCCATGCAGCATGACCTTGTCCTTATCCCAATACCTTTCTTTTCCCTTCTTTTATACCTCCTTTCATTATTTATTTATATATTTATCTTTTTTTTCTATATGTAGCCCCTAACTACAATTTAATCTCCTAAAGAACAGATACTTTCTCCACTTAGTTTATTACTGAATCCTTCCTGTCTTTACTAATTCTGGGCAAGTAGTAGATACTCTGCAAATATTTGTAGAATGAATAAACATCTCTAACCTGCCCCTCTCTCCAAAAGTTGAAATTTAAATATGCAAGTTGCAACACATATTGTAACCGTAAAAGAATCTTCGACACAGCAAAAGCAGGAAACTGCAAGAGGAAGAAGCCATTTCTAGAACTAGAGATAGCACGCAATACCTGGAGGAAGCAACTTGAAAAGAGACATGACTCTAGTTTGGAGATGTCAGCCCTTAGCAACTCCAGAAAAAGGGATCCTGAAAAGTAAGACCTTGACCTAATTACCTACCCGACCTCCAATCTCTTACTGGGACTCACAATGACAGAAGTAATATAAATACAAAGACCAAGGGAGCCCATTGAAACTGATCATTTAGGTCAGCCTCCCATATAGGTCTGGGCAAACACAGAGATGAAAATAGACTTGGAAGGAGAAACAAAAACAAATTAGCACAATAATATTTTCAAACACTTTTACAGTTATTTCTAATTCACAAAGCACTCTATGTGGCTAAGATCCCATATATTAAACACTTCTTGGATATAAAATTGGTGTAATAAAAGTAAATTTCTTATATGATTTATATAAATATTCAGTAGGTTAACTCTGTTACAGTGCTTAGTGAGTGACTGCCATGTAGATAATACTCAATAAACACTAGCCATTATTATTTTACTTTTATTGCTGGGTTGTTGAGTTTCAGTAATTATACATTATTTTTTTCAGTAATCTTAAAAATTTTTTTTGCATAAATCTTCGAAAGAGTTTCTATTTTTCAGAATTAATCATTTGCATAGTGGTCTTATAGGGACAAACTATTAAAAAGGTAAATTTTATGTTACATATGTTTATATCACTACATTGAAACTTGGTAAAGGTTTTTATTCTCAGAGCAATAATTGAGGAGACTTATCACCCTCACTTGTTGAAAGAGCATTCAAAAGATTTTCATTTTTGTTAGTTTAACAGATAAAAATCCTATCAGATTATTTTTTATTTAAAGTATCTCACTCGATTTTATATGTTTACTAGACACATTTAAAATATGTGTGATGGGAAAGATGTTATTGAAAACCAAGACTTACAGGTCACTTCTGTTTTTGTTCTTTGTTTTTTGTTTTGTTTTGTTTTGTTTTTTGAAATGGAGTCTGACTTTTTCTCCAGGCTGGAGAGTGCAGTGGCATGATCTCGGCTCCCTGCAACCTCCACCTCCCGTATTCAAGCAATTCTTCTGCCTCAGCCTCCCAAGTAGCTGGGACTACAGGTGCGTGCCACCACATCCAGCTAATTTTTGTATTTTAGTAGAGACAGGGTTTCACTATGTTGGCCAGCATGGTCTCCATCGCTTGACCTTGTGACCCGCCCACCTCAGCCACCCAAAGTACTGGGATTATAGGCATGAATCACTGCGCCCAGCCCACTTCTGTTTTCTCAAGGTTAGAAATCTAATTTTTGTGAATGGTGAAAAGAGTGTTTAAATTATCTTATTCTTAGAGACGTTAAGGGGAAGGAAGAAACTACTGAAATTTTCAAGTTTTTAAAATGTTTCAAATTTCAAATGTTTACTCCACTATGAAAAGCTGGAGTCTTCAGCCCATTTGAATGTTAGTTAAATGTCAGTTTGCTTTAGTTGGTGAAATATAGAGGAGATCCAGAAAGACTTGCAATCTAAATTTTACTTGGAAGAATTCACATTTAAAGGACATTTGAAGAGAGAAGATCTACAAAGAGAGGTAGAAGGAAGATGTCCGTTGTCAGATACGTGATTTTCAAATATACTGGCTCTGTCTGTGATTTGCATATTCATTTTCTTAACAATGCTTTTTGATGGCAAGAATATTTTAAATTTAATGAAGTCCAACTTAGCACACTTTTATTTATGGTTACTAGTTTTCTGTGATCTCTGTAAGAAATATCAATGAAATATCCTGCTATGTGTTCTTTTAGTCTTTACATTTAAGGTTTTTTTTTTTTTTTTTTTTGATCTATCATGAATAATTTTTGTATATAGTATGAAACAGGCATTGACATATTATTTTCCTACATAGATATTCATTTTTCCAGTACTACTGTTAAAGGTTTTATTTTTCTCATTGATGGCATTAGCACTCTTTTTAAAAATAATTTAACATAAAAGCTTATTGTTTCACAAATTTCACTCTTATGAACACCGTAGTTTTTACAAAATTTTAAAGTCAACAGACTCAAACATTAAAAATTTTATTGTTGTTCCTTAAAGAAAAGGTTTTGGTTAGACTGGGTGTTCTGTATTTTAATGCTTATATATTTTAGAAGCAGTTGGTAATTTTGTTTGAAATTTTGTCTGGACTTGCATTGAATCTATACATCAATGTGGGTAGAATTGTTACTTTAACAGTACATATTCTTTCAAGTTATATATTTGCTCTATCTCTTCATTTATTTAGGTATTCTTTAATTGCTCTCAGCAGAGAATTTTATTTGTCAATAGACTTTTTTTCTTAAATTTAGTCCTAAATATATTGTGACTGTGGATGCTATTGCTGATGTTAATCTTTAAAAAAATTATATTCCAATTGCCTATGTTAATGTACAGATTTTAATATATTTATTATGTGATATTACTAAATTCATTTGTTAAGGTTAGCCTTTTTGCAGTTTTCTTAACAATTTTCTGTGCATTTTCTAGTTCTCTGAGAGTAAAAGCAGCTTTACTTCTTACTATTGCTACAATTTTTTAAACGTTTTACACGACGTGTTCCATTTTCAAGAGATAGATAAAGTAGTGTTTAGAGAAAGAAAAATTGACTTAAACACATGTTCATTTAAGAAAAAGAGTTAGAAAAATGAATCATCAATAGACAGGCAATAGACCATAAGTAAGGAAAACTTAAAGATGGTTTATACAATTGATGTCAAAATTTATCAAAGAGCTGTAGGAACCTTGACTGTGTGGAATGGGCACTCTAACAGAAAAACAGACCAATAGAGCAAGAAAACATGTTTAGAAGTAGTCCCGCACATGCTCAGTGCTTGACAATTGAAATTGACACTTTAGTATATTTGAATGAGGATAATCTTCACAATAGATTTTGCTGGGTCAATTGGTTATTATGTAGGAGAAAATGAATATGGATTTATATGACATGTCATATACATATAAATTCCAGATTCACTATAGGTCTCTGTGAAAAATAAAATAGTAAGGTTATTACAACACAATATAGAAAATAACTTTATGAACACTAACATTATCAGAAGTTTCATGAGCAAAAATGTAATAATTAATAATACCAGAAGATACTATGTACTATGTAAAATATTTAAAAATTTGTTTATTCAAAGATATCAAAAAGGAATGAAAAGGTAGGTTGTTGATTGAAAAATGATTTCCCTCATGTATTTCCCCCAAAATATGAATAGACAGGATACCAATAAATCATCTAAATTAATGGAATAAAATTTAAAATTTAAAAGTTAGCAAGAGACTTGAACAGATAATTTACAAAAGAAACCCAAATAGATAAGAAACCTATTAGAAGCTCATCAATCTTTTAATTATCATTACAATCTTCATTAAAACCACAATGTGAAATACTGCATACTACTAGAACGGCTAAAATCGAAAAGATAGAAAGCGTTTTTATTAATGAGAAAATAGAATAATCAGAAATGTTATACAATGGTAGATTGTACAAACTTTGAAAAACCATTTGGCAGTACCTACTCAATTTGATAGTCTATGGCTAAAACATATATCCCAATGGATTTGCTAACTAAAGTGCCTATGTGTCTTCACAAAACCATCTACAACAAGGCTCTGAGTAGCAGTATTGTGACAAGCAGGATGGTGTTTCCCTACTCTGGCCCCACAAGATACCCATTCTTTATTCTAAAAAGCTATAATTATCTTGTGATAATTATCTTGTGATAAAGAGGCTTTGCAGATATCATCAACGTTAAAGACTTTAAAGTAAAGAGATCATCTTAGATTATCTGGGTGGGCTAATCTAATCACATAAATCCTTAAAAGCAGAGAACTTTCTCCAGCTGAAGGAGAAAAAATGTGGCATAAATGAAAGAGCAGTTAAAAGCGTAACAAGAACTTAATGTGCTCCTGCTGGTTTGAAGCTGGAAGTGACAACCTGACAAAAATGTGGATTATCTCAAGGAGATGAGAGAAGCCTCAGGCTGAAAGCCTGCAAGGAAAAAGGAACTCAGCCCCACAAGCAAGGGACTGAATTCTGCCCACAAACTGCGTTTGTCTAGAGGCAGCTTCTATCCCAGGACCACCAGATATTGCCCAGCTGGCTGTCATCTTGAATTCAGTCTTATAAGACTTGGGACAAAGGAACCGAATGAGCCAACCTGAATTTCTGACTTACAGAACTGTGAGATAACTGATTTGTTTTTCAATCCACAAAATTTGTTAGTTTGTTCTGGAAGTGAAGAAAAATAGCACACCTATTCATTACAGCTTCAGACTAAAAAGAAACAACTCGAATTCTCTTCTAAAGTAGAATGAATGCAAACATTCCAGCATAAACATATGATGCAATAAAATACAGCAGTGAAAACAAACTGAATGCCACTTTATACTATAGCATAACAAATCTCACACACCAAAAATGTCGAATAAAAGAAGCCAAAGATAGACAAGTACATACTACATGATTTTATCCAAGTGCCTCTAGATGTCAGGATACTGTGAAATTTTGGGCAGGAATCCTAATTGGAAAGATGAATGAGGGAGTTTCTGAAATTTGCGTAATGTTTATTTTACATATTGCTAGTTACTAATTTGTGTTCATTCTGAGAACATTATCAAGCTGCATCCTAATAATTGTTCCCATAAAATATTAGGTGAACATACTGCTAAATATCAACAATTCTTAGATAACTAAAATGAATAATCCATTGGAAGAGTCAGTCCAATGGATACAACAGAAATTCCAGAAACATATTCATGCAAATATGATTATGTGATTTATGACAAAGAGGACTCTATCATGCAACAGAGAAATAAATGGTTTTCAACAAATGGTGTTAGTTTAATTGGATATCCATATTAAAAATGAATTTTGAACTCCAACTCACACTATATGAAAAAAATAATTTCAGATGGATTGTAGATCTAAAAAGGAAAGAAAAAACAATGAAGCTTTTTTATATGAGAACCTATATGGGATAGGCAAATATTTACTAAATGACAAAAAAGCACTAACCATTAAAGAAAAAACATTATAATCCAGACTATATTAAAAATGACAATTTCTGGAAATCAGGAAAGATAAATCTTAAAGAGTAAAAATAAAATATTTATGGTGAGAAAAGATCTTTTCAATATATAAGAGAAAAAATTTATACAATAATACTGTTTATTAGTGGGGCATATGTTTGAAGATCCCTGGTGGATGCCTGAAACTGAGTAGTACTGAACCTCACATGTACTCTTTTTTTCTCTACATACATACTTACAATAAAGTTTGACTTACGAAGTAGGCACAGTAAGAGATTAAAAACAGTAACTCATTAATAAAATAGAACAGTTATAATAATATATTGGAAAGTAAAATAAGGTTTACTTGAATGCAAGCACTGTGATACTCTGACAGTGAATCCAACAACCAAGAAGGCTAAGTGATTAATAGAGAGGTAGACAGTAGACAGACAGGTACAGTAGAAGATTTCATCACAATATGCAGAACAGGAGTGCAACTTGCAATTTATTAATTGATTATTTCCGAGATTTTTATCTAATATTTTGGTCTGTGCTGATTACAGGTAACACAATTAATCAATTGTATGTTTACCCCTGCAAAGTAAATAAGAATAATTCAAGTAAACCAACAGAAAAAAAATGTGCAAAATATTTCACAGGCACAGAAAAGAAGAGGTTAAAATGACTAAAGCATTAGAAAGTTTGCTCAACTTCATTAACTTTCAAGGAAATGCAAATTAAAATCACTATTTTAGACCATTATACATCAAGTAAATGAGTAAAGGCAGAAATGAACAAAACTCCAAATCATACAGGTGTTGAGGCTGAAAAGAAATTTGAACTCACAGACACAATGAAAATCTAGAATTCTACTTCTGTATTTATAATCAATTTTCACGTTCCTTGGGTTTTTCATTTATCAGACGTTTGTGTCTAATTTGTACTCATTTTTGTGATTATTTTCTTATTTAATAATGAATATATATAATTATATATAGTTGGATATATATACATATATGTGTAGTTGGAGATATATATAGTTGGATATATATGTGTATATATATCCAAGAAGGTAAGTCTGGCTGTATTTTAAACTATCTACTGATCACTGTTGAATTTAATTTGTAAAAATCTGACAATAGTGTAGCACAGAGGATTTTTAGGGCAGTAAAACTACTCTATATGATACTATAATGGTGGAAACATGTCATCATTGAAACCCATAGAATGCACAACACCAAGAGTGAACTCTATTACGAACTATGGGCTTTGGTTGATGATGTATCAATGTTGGCTCATCAGTTATAACAAATGTACCACTCTGGTATGACATGTTGGTAATGGGAAATACTAAGCATGTGTTGGGGCAGGAGGTATACGGTATATGTCTATACCTTTTTCTCAATTTTGTTATGAGCCTAAAAATGTTCTAAAAAGGCCTATAAAAAAAGCATACACACACACACACTCACACACACACACTACACACACACATGTCAATGTATTAAGTCTCAACAGTCACCTTTCCTTAATTTTTTCATACATTTTAACCGTTAGTATTGGTATATTTAATTGCTTTCATATTGAATACATAATTCAGATGATTATATTTCCACTTGGGAGAACATGTTTTCAAATAGTCCATGTTGATGTTTACAACTATAACTTCTTTTAAAATACTTTAATGCTAACGTGTGTCACTTATTTTTTATGCTTTATAATTGACAAAAATAAGTTGCTAATCTTTTTATTATTAGTCCTTCACGTCATCTTGTTTTATTTTGGGAGTGCTTGTTTTTATGTTGGAATAATAGCAGTTTCAGGTAAGTAAATTACCTCAGGAAACAACATTTGTAGTATATTTTAGAGTGTTAGAGTACTTAAGACAGTGTTTCTGAAAGTTTATTTAGATAATTTATTTTGACTTACTATAAAAGCTGAAAAATAATTTCTAGAATAATAATTGCATCTCTAAATAACATCCAAACATAATTTTTGAAGAAGTTTTTCAGACTTTCTATGTCTCACATTATCATTGATTCAATGTTTAAATAATGTAACTTACTTAAAATTAATTTCATATAAACAAAATATGCTCTATAGTTGAAAAAATAGATCTCTGCTTCTATCATGGCAGAGTATTTCACTTCTAAACACCTGCTGTAACTTGATATTAGTCTCTTAGTAATATTAAATAAAATGTTAACTGATTTTATGGTATAATAAAATGATACTACAATATCTTATGTTTTATTTTTTCTAATCCATTGAAAAATTAATGGATTAATCTTTTCTTTATTGATGGAATGACCCTTTTTATTTCTGCACTTTTTTACATGTTATATTTATCTTTTTAGTGTGCTGCAAAAAATATTTTATCTTTTGCTCTATTGTTTGAATTCTCTTATATTGATATCAGATTGAAAAAGAAGCAAACACTATACAGCTCATTATTTTCACATTATTGAGAAACTGAAGAGTTGCTTATTTGTAAGTCATCAAATCTAAACTTTCCTGTTTTTCAGTAGAGATTTCTTTCAACTATATATTTTTTTATCTAAATCCCTAGAGAAAATCTTAATGTGAAATAGCTTCAGATTTTAAATTTCTTCATTTTTAAATAGTAATTCCCAGAATACACAATTATATGCTGAGGAAAATACAAAAATATTTAAACATCTAAAACTTTTTTTGTTTTTTATATACATTATCTCTACTGCATCTTCTAACTTTCCCCAATGCCTTGATTTGACCTAGACTGAGTACTACTGAGATACGTTTTTCTATTAGCTTGCTTGTTACAGGGATACAGATACATTTTTGTTGTTGTTTTTTTTTTTTTTTTTAACTGAAACAGAGTCTCACTCTGTCACCCAGACTGGAGTGCAGTGGCATGACCTCAGCTCACCGCAACCTCCACCTCCTGGGTTTAAGCAATTCTCTGCTGCAGCCTCCCAAGTAGCTGGGATTACAGGTGCGTGCCACCACACCCAGCTAATTTTTTTTTGTATTTTTAGTAGAGACGAGGTTTCACCATCTTGGCCAGGCTGGTCTTCAACTCCTGACCTCGTGATCCACCCACCTTAGCCTCCCAAAGTGCTGGGATTGCAGGTGTGAGTTACCACGCCCGGCCACAGACACCTTTATAAGTGCCTCTAATACAGAATAGGGCCAAGAAATCAACTCCACCTTGATGCGTCACTGGGCCTATGACAATTAAATTGCACTGAATCAGTGAATGTAGCTTAGGTAATACCAACTTTGAATAATTTGTTGATTTAGGCTCTTTGGTCTAGGAGAAGATAGTAGTAGAGAGTGTTGCATTTGCATTTGAAAATAGTGTATTATTATTTAATAGGATGTGTATACATCTCTTAAGTCAATAGCTTGTCTTCTATAAACATTCTATAACCACTGAAAACAGTATGTTAAAGAGTCCTAATAGTATTTTGCATTTGTTCATTTTTTTGCAATTTTTTTCTATATTTAATATATATTTTGAAAGAATATTATTAGGTACTTGAAATCATTACTATCATTTTCATTTTAAATGGATTTTTTAAAATTTTGTCAATATGAAATATCTTTCCCTCTAACATTTTTGTCCTTAAAATTTTTAACTACATAAATTTTTTTGCATTTAATTAATCTCTGATTATATAATTTTTCTTTACTGTTTTATCTCCTGACTCTTGTGAATAGAATATAAATATGCTTCATTTCTAATTATTTATTGCATTAATCATAATTTATATCACCTCAAAAATTTAGAATATTAATGTATATTTATTTGCCTTCACTCCTTTTCTTCCACAAAGCTCAAACTTCCTGAATAGCCTGGCAATCAAATTGCAAATTTTTCATTTACGATAGAGCACAAATTGTGACATTTTCACCTTTTCTTCTTCCTTTCCCCCAATAGCCTCCTTCTCAAAGGTTACCTACCAATACGATTGTATTCTCCTAACCTCTTTTCTATAAATTTATGCATTTGTGTATTAAAATATACATATGCTAAATGTTTGCATATACACTTTGCTTTACTTGTTATTTTATGTGCTGCTTTATACAAACAGCAGTATTCTGCATGTATTATTCTGAAACATTTTTCTTATATGAACCTATTTCAGAAATATTTCTACACAAGTAAATCCTGGAGTCACTTGCCTTGTCATAACCAGGATAGTATTTTATAGTTAGTGTGAAACATGAAGTAACTAATCCTACACTGAAGGATATTTTATTAGTCATGGCTCTCCAGAGAGAAAGGCAATGGCATAATTAAATTTGAATTTAAAGACCAGAGAAACAGGGGAACTGATTGTGTAAATCCCAGTCTGAGGGCAGGAGAAGATGAGGTAAGGAGTCCCAGCTCCAAAAGTAAGGCTGAAAATTTCTGCTTTCTCTGTTTTGTTTGTTTGTTATTATTCCATTGAGGCGCTCAATGGATTGAATAATGCCCAGCTACATTGGGTAAGACCGTCTGCTTTCTGAGTTCACCATTTGAATGCTAATATCATCCAAACACCCTCACAGACACACTCAGAAATTGTGTTCAATCCAAGCACCTGTGGCCCACTGAAGTTGACCGGGAAAATTTAAGCATCACAGACAGTTAAAGTCAATCCTCTCCATGGGGTTGCAAACTAAAATTGTGAGAAAATACTTCTTATTTGTGTGTGTGTGTTTTTCTAATTATATGTATGTATGTATTTATTTATTTAACCAGAGCATGGATTTAAATAAGAATATTTTAAATTCTATCACATACTTTCAACTTGTTCTAAGGAAATGCCTATGCAAGTTTATATTATGACAAAAAATACAAAAACATACCTATATTTTATACCCTTACACACTGTGGAAATTATTCAATTTCTTGATATTTCTCAGGAGGATAATTAAAGAATACTATTAAATTGCGGTTACTTTTGTATTTCCATTATTAATGATGAGAGTAAGAATATTGTCGGTATATTTACGGATGATTCACGTTTCCACTATCACTGATTTTCACATATGCCACAAATATTTATATTGAATTATTAGACTTTTTCATATCAATTTATTGGGGTTCTTATTTCAAATATTATTCCTTTGTGACATACATTGCATGTAGAATCATGGGTCAGTAATTTGCCTGTAAATTTACTTATAGTATTTCTGCTAATCAGAAATATTTAATCAAGAAGTATAAATTATATTCATCTTTATCTTTGTGCTCTTGATGTTCATGTTTTATTTTAAAAGATTTGTTTAAAATTATAAAACATATTATCTTACATTTTAGAGTGATAGATTAATTTTAATGGTACATATTTTTGTGAATGCTCTAAGAATGACACTTATTTTTTTGAAAAATTGTCTCAGCCCTATTTGAATTATTTCTCAGTCCCCGTTACCTGAAAATCAGCCATTATCCTGTAACAACATCTTTTACATACTTGAGTAAATTTTCAAATGTTCCTTTTGATACAATTGATATATTTATTTAATCTTGTGCAAATATACCCTGTTATATTTCCTTAAATCCTTTTCCAAATTGACTTGCTTCATTTTGGGCATTTATTCTTTAATATTCACTTTAGAATCTGCTTTTCAAATTACTTGACTAATAATGTTGACATTGTAATACAGATTCTGTTTTCTAATGTGTATATTAACTAGAGAAGAACCAAAGTGCTATATCATTGAGTTTTTCTAGGCATGAACATGTTTATATTCATTTTTGTGTTCACTAAAAGCTCTTGTGGCATTCTATACAAACATAGTAAATATGTATACTTGGGGATATTTTGTGGACAATTCATTGTTCACATAGCTATTGTTAGATGGTTTAGTGTAGTTACGGCTTGTGTAAAACACATTATTGATTTTTGTTTATTGAGACTATTGTAAATTTAGGTTTCCTATGGTCACAACAATAATGCAGAATGAATAACCACAAAGTATCAGCAGCATACAGTGATCTGTATAAGCATTTATTTAGATCAAGAGGCTACATTTTGGCCTGAGGTCAGTTGACCTAGACTGAATCCAGCCAGGCACTTCTGTTGATCTTATCTAGTCTCACTCACACATCTGAGCCTGGCTGGAAGTCAGCTAAAGTAGAATTGACTTCTCTAGGAATGCATCTTCTCCTTCCCATCCTCAGCCTTTCATAGTCAACTCGCTTAGGAGAGTTTCTTCTCATTGATATGGCAGAAATGAGTGCAGGGAGAACATGCCCAATATTACAAATGTTTTTCAAGCCCCTGCTTGAGTAAATTCTGATAATGTTCTGTTATGCAAAGTAACTCGCATGGCTAAAACCAAACAGAAGTGGAATAACATACTCTACCTTAAGAGCTGCAAGAACTACAGAGTTACATGGCAAAGGGTGTTGATTGAGAAACAACAGTTTTAAGCCCATTAATTGCAATGTATTAGGCATCTACAGTTTTTAGCTTGCTTATTATTTCTAACAATCTTTCAGTTTGTAGTTGTGGATCTTTTGACAGATAAAATATGTACATAATAAGAATTTAAAATATAATAGTTCTAATATTTATGCTTTATTTTTATTTGATAATATATTTAATTGCTAGAACTCCTGATACAATGTAGAAAAATAATACTGAGAATGAGTTTAACTTCCTTATTTTGATTTAATTATTTTGGAGGGTCACCATTCAATTATTAATGTAATGCATTTATTAAAAACCTATTACATGTAGATACATATTTGATATGCTAAAGATACATCAATGATCAAAACACAAATAAAAATTCTCACTTCAAAGGAGCTTATATTTTTACAGAGTTATAACTATTATGCACAAATATATATATTGCAGATGATAACAAGTGCTATCAAGCAAAATAAATCAGGGTTATAGAAGTAGAGAACGCTAGGACTGCAGTATTAGGAACTTCTCTTTTTTATAGGGAAGCCGAGAAAGGCTCCTCTGATAAGGTGACATCTAAGCTTCCTCCTCTGATAAGGTGACATCTAAGTTTAGCAGACACCTGAACCTAATGTACAAGTGAGTCAATGAGAATATGTGAAGGGAAGAACACTCAAGTCAGTGGCAAAAGAAAATGCTATGTGATCATTTTGAAAAGCAGCAAGTAGGCTGTGAGGCAGAAGTAGAGTGTTAACTTAATAACCATGGCAGAAGACTAGCTCAGAGAGGGAGCTGGAAGTGAGACAAACAAACTTTCTGCCCTAGGATATGCATTTATTCTCACTGATGTATAATGCTACTGGTGGATTTTGATCAGAATGGGAATGTGAACTAAATTATTCCATCAAGGTCATTTTACCTGCATTATGGAGAATTAATTATATGTAGACAAAGATGGAGAATGACTTATACCAGGGTAGCAGTGGTTGGTTGGTGAGAAGCATCCATATTTGAGATAAATTTTGAAGGTAGAGCCAATATGTCAAGTTGATGCATTGGCTATGGTATAAAAAAGAAAGAAAGGAGCCCAAATATTTGGTTTTAGTATCTAAAAGAAATTATTTACTATTGAGATAGGAAAGAATGCAGGAAGAACAGCCTTGAGAGATAAAATAGGAAAAACAACTTAGGAACATGAAGTTTGAGAAAAATATTACATATGCAAGAGGAGATTTTGAAAAAGCCGTTGTATATATGCTTGGCATTTTAAGGGACAGGTCACAGTTGGAGATAGAAATTTGAGTGTTGCTCTTCTATAGATAATAATTAAAGACCTTACTGAGTGATTCAAAAGGAAATCCTCAAAGCACCAAAGGAGTAAATGTAGAGAGTAAAGAGAAGCGGAAAAAGAACTACGCTTAGAGGGACTTCACTGGTAACATGTGGGTATGGCAGATGAAGAACAAAAGTTATCAGGAAGGTGTGGCTAGTGAGGGAGAAGGAAATCCCCAAAAAATTGAATCCTCAGAATAAATTAAAAACAAAAAAGGTTTGATAAGTAATCAATGATATCAAATGCTGCTAAAGTATGATATTCATTTAATTTTTACAATACATTTTAAAATTAAAGGCTTCATGCCTGTTTCCAACTTGCTAATAGTTGTTCACCTTTTTTCATTTGCAATAGGAGTTTTAACCTTTCATTAATTGTGATTATGTTGTTCTCATGCTTCTAATTTGTGATGAGTGTATTGGAGTAAGTGTATTCATATTATAGCCTTATATTTATATACTAGAAGAAACCATATTAAATATTTCACTGAGAAATTTATATTATGTAGATGCTCTGAAATTATAAAGGGATTTAATAGCTAGTTAAGTCATTATTTCTTTTTTTATATAGGGTGAATGAATATTTGGTTGGAAATGGTGCAATTGCATGATATCAGTGATGCAATCTTTGAAAATGCATCTATGGAGAAGAAGGATGTACATGGATGCTGGAGAAAGACAGACTAACTCTAGTACCTATAATTTTTCTTCTGCCTAGTCTCTACTCTTACTTATTTTATTAATGACATTCAGTTTTTTTCTGAGAAGACACTCCTCCTTGACTGGAGCCTGACTAGAGTTACGTTTCAACTGTATAACAATTGTCAGGTGTATGCTCCTGGCTTCAATGACCATAACAGCACAGTCTCTTGATATAATAACAGTTTTTATACACACAAAGCCAAAACCCTGAAGCTTTATCCCAAAATTATTGAGGGGAAAAATAAGATGTCTTTCCTTTGGAAACAAATCTCTTTGATATACTCTTGGTGTCACAATGTCAGGAAAGATCTCCTGAGAATGAGACCACTATAGAAGAAATGGAGCCAAAGATTATTATAGCAGACAAGCTTCTGACAGGGCCTGTTCAACACCAGGATGCAGTTTGTTTGTTTGTTTGTTTGTTTGTTTGTTTGTTTCCATGGAAATCTGATGCTACACCCCTCTCTTGCACAACTTCTTAAAGGAATTTTATCTTGGAGGCTCTAGGGATTCACTAAGTTGCAAGGGGCAGAAATACCAAGATAAAATAGCTTTTATTGGTTCACCTAATTGAAAAGTTCAGGTTAGATTTTGCTTTTATCAGAAACTGCTGAAAATGGACACTTAACTGATTTTATTATAAAAGTATTTTTTTATTCTGACTTCCATTCCATTTTCACATCATGCCATTTTTTGAAGTGACGAGATACCTGTAAAAATGATGGGAAGAATCTGTCAGACCTTTCTGTATTTACCTAGACTAGGCAAATTAGGGATCACATATCCATGAATGATCAATCATTTTAGTTCGAGATTCAGGCTTGTTGTTGGCTAGAAACCGATCTGAGCCACAAAGACTGAGAATAGTAGAGAAACTTCAGGGCATTGTGACAAGGAAGGGTGAAATCATGGTCAGCAAAGCAAGAATAATCCACTACTAATGACCATCCACATATCCATTTATTTGGACAATTATTCCTATTTTCAGTTCATTTTACAAACTTTTTAATTCAATTATTATATTTTTTACAATCTCAACTTTTCATTTCTCTAGAAAGATGAGTTTTCCTTACAGGTGTCTTGGTTAATTTTTCACCATGACTATGATAATGTATCCATCTGTTTGTCCTCTTATCTGCTTGGCTGTGAACATTTTCCATTGTTGAGGACGGTGTTTGTTTGTGTCTGGTACCTCAATGTTTAGTGCATTCTATGCAGCTTATCAGAGGATACTGCATAATAATCTAACTTAATTCAAAGAAAATTTCCAGATTTGATCTCTTCATTAAATCACATGAGGAGAATTAAAATGTAAATGAAAAATATATTGCCTCTTATTAAATACCACTATAGTGATTTGTGCTAGAAAAATCTGTCTAAGGGTGACAGATTTGATTTGAGACTCAGAGAGAATCCTCTCAAAAAACAAGTCAAATAGAGGCAGTCCGAAGTTAAGGGAATAAGAATAACAAAATAAAAAACAAATGAGAAATACGCGCTCACACACACACACACACACACAGATTGAACAGGAGAAAACACTGGAGGGAAAAAAGGGGGTTTCTTTAGAGAAAAGGTTAAAAATTCAGTATCTAGAGATATATAAAAGTTAAAAGAATATAAAAAAATTTATAATTGCTGCTAAAGGTGAGACTAGAAAACACTGCATATTGTGGCTATTATTAGGTCAAAGGGACCACTGAGACTCAACATTGTTTAACCAAGTAGAGACCTTAGTGATCCGACTAGAATTGCTTACCGGGAGGAAAGCTGTATCAAGAAAATCAATTAAGAGATGTGCTCTGAAACTGGTAGAGAGTAAGTTGATTGTAAGAGCAATTGAGGATTCTCTCCTATATTTGCACTGCTATTGTAGGTTATTATATAGGATTTGAAATAATTTGATGGAAAAGTCCTGGAATTTCAGAGAATGGCACAGTTTCTGGAGACAAGAAAGTACATACATTCAGGGAATCTTCAGAATAACAGCATTTTGAGTATGTGAGTGTCTGTGTCAGGAGAATGTATTTATTTTGTAAAAGAAGATACAGAGATATAGCTACATAAATGTGACTGCAAAAACTTCCTCCTAGACCTTGATTAGATGCTGGGAAGATATATTCTGGATAAGTAACTATAAATAAGAAAGTGAGAGTCAACAGATACGTTTAAGCAACAAAAAAACTGGCAGGTTCAGAACCATTGGCACTGATACCTTATAGAGGGAAATTTGCAAAAAAGTTATATATATATATAAAATATATACTCATATATATAAAATATATACTCATATATGAAATATACATATACTTATATATATGAGTATATACTCAAATATATACTCATATATATATGCTTTATATATATGTGAGTATACTAAGATAAAACAATAAAGGTCTGGCCAAAGGCTAAAGAAAATATCAAAGAATAATGACACTCAAATGTAAAAAACTGAGTTATTCTCTTTGTTGGAAAAGATTCCAAATTAACATTTACGAACAAATTAGAACCTTTAACAATTCAAGAAATATCAAGGGATAATGGAATGGCACTGAAGTGTAGGGAACATTTTGGTTCTCTCTGTTGAAAAATATACCAAACTTATTTTTAAAAGTAGATAAAACTTTGAACAATTTAAGTCGACCTGCTTAAAAGGAATAGAGGAATAACAGGAATGAGCACTTAGAAGCAGATATAAATTATTTGAAGCCTGGAAAATGCAAATGCTGACAGAGAACAGCACAAGGCATAGAGTCCATTGATCTTCAGTGTAAATATAGGCACAGACTTTGGAAATATTTACAACAGAAACTTAAATTTGAGTTTTCTGCTAAAGCTGATTTTTCAGCTTGACAGTTGATGGTATGCACTGCTAGAAAGGAGGATTCATAAAAAGCTGAAACATCCACTGGGACACTGATTCAAAGAATTCTTGGAATCCTACTGGAGATAAAAATGCATGAGGAATAGCAAGAATTGTATTTTGGGTAGAATACAAACAAACATAGGCTCATATGGAGAGTGTTGAGTTGTGAATGAAATGAGTGTTGTTATGTTCAGGAGACAGAGGAAACTAACAGAATACAAATAAGCAAATAAATCATCACCAACAACAAAACATCCACTTAATTCAGCTTTTGGAACTCCAAGACACAAGGAGCTCATAGAATAAAGAACTTTAAGACCATTTTCTTTCTTTGTGTGTGCATATGTGTGTGCATGTATGTGTTTTAAATATTACTCGATAAGAAAATACGTAGGATGCAAAAAGGCCCTATAAGCAAGCAAATGTCTCAGAGAACTCATACGGACAGGTTCTACAACTGGAGTAGTCCATAGATTTGTGGTTCTCAAAGAGCTGGCAGAGATGGATTTACAAACTGGAAGATTAAATGAAATGAAATGCTTACTTCTCTCAGGTTTTATTGTCTATTCAGCTTTTCCCAGAACATATAAAATTACTAATAGTTCAGGCCCACCAAGTGCACTGCTCTGGAAATCTCACTCATGCAGAATATCTTGTGAATGACATGTGTCTTGCAGAGTTGTACGAGATAGTTCCTCTGCTATAGTTCCCAGTTGGCAATGGCAAAATGGGGCATCATGCTTTGGGGCTCCAATTAATATGTACTTAGTAAGCCTTTGCTGCATAAAAAACTAACTTGAAACTAAGTATTTGCATTTTTGGGTCTTTAGGTTGGCTGTGGTTCCTCTGATTCGAGGTGCAGACAAATGATCTTTTAACGGAGTTCAAATGCTCTTAGAGACAAGGATAAATCCAGATTTGGCAATCTGTTACTGTTGCCCACATTCTATTGGCCAAAGGAAATCACATGACAAAACCCAACATTAATAGAGTAGGAAAATGTACTCCTCCATGTAGAAGAGAGTAATGTTTGCTGATGAGTGTAATAATCAGAATAATGCTCTCTTTAAGATCTTCATCTGTAAATATGTTACCTTACAGGACAAAGGGAAAAGAAAATTGCAGATGTTTTAAATTTGCTAATTTGCTGATTTTGTAGCAGGGAGATTATCTTCGACTACCTGGATAGGCCCCATGCAACCAGAAGTTCCTTTCAAAAGCAGAACAGATAATCAGAGGGCTATATGAAACAGAGAATAGTCAGAAAAAGATGCAATATTGCTGGCCGTAAAGATGGAAGAAGGAGTCTTAAAACTAAAAAATGAGGTCAACAATTAGACAGTAGAAAAGATACGGTAATAGATTCTTCCCTCTATCTCCAAGAATGGAATTTAGCCCTGCTAACTAATTGTTACTCTACCCCAATGAAGCCGATATCAGACTTAAAATTTACAGAAGTGTAAGATGACAAAGTTGTGTCACTGTAAATCATAAGTCTGTGGAAATTTTATACAGCAGCAATAGAAAACTAATACAGATAGTAGCCCCATTGGCCATATAATTGAATAATTCTGTATTAACAATTTCAAATGAAGTTGAATATTCTCGTTTGCCCATGAGACTTTGGAAAATTTATAAATTTTTCAGATTGCTTTAGATTTATTTGTTTTTGTTTTTTTTTCCCTAGATTACTGATTTGAAACCATTCTTTTTCTGTCATATAAAATTACTTGTAAGGACTGTTTCAACTTCATTCCACAAATTTTGATATGAAGTTTTACTTTTTGTTGTTGAAAACTATTTTCTAATAACTCAGGATTTTTCTTTGATGAATGGGTTATGTGCTGTTTATTTTTTTGTAGTTTGGGATGTCTCACAGAATTCTTTCTGCTGTGAATTCTAAATTAATATAATTTTTTGTCATCAGAGAACATATTTTATTTGATTTTAATTATTTTTGAGATGTATTTTATGGCCTAGAATATGTTTTGACCTGGAGAATTTCTTTATGATTGAAAATCATAGGCATTTGTAGTCATTGTGTTAAATATTCTATATTTGTCAATTGTTTTGGGTTACTGGATGTTATTATTCAACTATTCTCCTCCTTTTTAAATTTTCCATCTTTTCTTTCTTTTAATTAGTGAACAAAAACTGTTAGATCTGAAGCAAACTACACATGTAAAATTAATAATAGCTGATTTTAATACTCATCTCTCAATAGTTAAGAGAAGGAATATATATATGCATATATATGTATATATGTGTATTCATGTATGTGTATATACACACTTCAGAACTGGATTAGTTTAATTTTAGAAATAAATATTTTGTGTGTGTATATGTATTTCAGTACTGCCAAAATTAAATTAAATATGTATATATTTAACTTATTTTCATATTATTCATAAAAATAATTAAAATAATCAAATTTTAATTAAATAACATTTAGTTATTTAAATATAATTAAATATGTATATATTTAATTTAATTTTGGAATACTGAATACATATATACATACATGCACACATATATATATACACAAATATATGCCTACAGAAACATAAAGATATGAGCTATTTACCTAAGAATAGATACATGGATAGGTGAAAACCATCCCTTGCAACTACTAATAATGCTCCTACCTTAAAACTCAAACCAAAACTATTTCAAATAAATATCTCTTAGTTAAAATGAAGGTAAGACATTGACGACTGTGATATTTAGATTTTTTACTTCTTAACTTAAAAAATAATTTCTATTAGAAAAAGGTGAAATAGATTACATTTTACAATACAATAATTATAACAAATTATTGCATTATAGATATTATTAATATATTAATATATTATATTAATATAGTATTAAATATAATAATATTATTACCATTATTTTATCTAAAATATAATTTGAGGTAATATTCAACTTTCCATCTAGGTTAATATATAATACTATCTGATTAACATTTTGGGCATCATAGATGGATATGATTCAACATAATAAAAAGGGAATGTATGAAGTTTTGTTCACTTCAAAAACCTTTGTATACAATGAATGAATTGACTAATTGTAGTCCCTACAGAGCAATTATAGATACTGAGGTGAAGACACAAAAGAAATGAACATGTTCATTGTTATGTATATACCTTTTTATATCTATGCATACGCAATGGTGTATTGTGTCCTCCCCAAATTCATATGTTGAACTTTACTTACCAATATGGTAGTCATAAGAAGTGGAGCCTTTAAAGGGTGCCTAAGTCATGACAGCAGTCCTCATGAATGCGATTAGTGTCCTTACAAAAGAGGTTGAAGTGACCTGACTTTTCCCCTGAGGATGTAGTTACAAGGCACCATCTTCCAAGCAGAGAGAGAAGCCCTCACCTGACACTGAATCTGCTGGCAACTTGATCTTGAACTTCCCAGCTTCAAAACTGTAGGAAGTACATTTCTGTTCTTCGTGAATTACTCAGTCTAAGATATTTTGTTAAAGCAGTATGAACACACTAAAACAGCATACCTACTTAAACAACAGCAACAACAAACAAACTCAAATTTAAAAACTGGCCGGGTGCAGTTTCTCACATCCGTGATCCCAGCGCTTAGGGACGCTAGGGGAGGAGGATCACTTGAGCCCAGCAGTTCAAGACCAGCTTGAGCAACATCATAAGACCCCCATCTCTACAAAAAATTGTTCCAACATGGTGGCGCACAAGCGTAGTTCCAGCTACTCAGAAGTATGAGCAGGCAGGATCACTTGAGCCTGGGAGGTTGAGACTTGGGGAGCTGTGATTGTGCCAGTGCACTCCAGCCTGGGTCACAGAGCAAGCCTCTGTTCCCCATCCCCCACAGTAAGATAGAATATGTTAAATTTTATTATTGAATTAAAATATAGTTAAAAAGGATGTTTTTTAGTAAAATAATAACAGACCAATATACAAATAAGATCACAGAAACTGAGAGAATAGTCTAAATGTCTTTGCCTAATAAATCAACAGATCCAAAGTACTTAGGTTCACATTTCACCAAATCTTTCTAAAATAGATATTTACTAAATTGTATAATTTTTGTAAAGCACAGGAAAGATAAGAGAGTTTCACAATGGATTTATTTAAAGATAGAAATAAGTAAACATATGTTACAAATTGAAGTATAATAGACTAATCATACTCATGAAAGCAGATACAAACCTTCTAAATATAATAACAGCAACCAAATTTATCAGTACATTAAATGAATAAATATTAAAAATACTGCCACAATAAAAAAAAAATGGCAATTTTTAAATCAACCATGGTCTGCTCAGATTTTGAGGCCAGGCCCCGTGGCTCATGCCTGTAATCCTAGCATTTTAGGAGGCTTAAGGAGGGCGGATCGTGAGGTCAGGAGATCGAGACCATCCTGGCTAACACAGTGAAACCCCGTCTCTACTGAAAATACAAAAAATTAGCCAGGCGTGATGGTGGGCATCTGTAGTGCTACTCGGGAGGCTGAGGCAGGAGAATGATGTGAACCCGGGAGGTGGATCTGGTCCAGCCTGGGCGACAGAGTGAGACGCTGTTCCAAAAAAAAAAAAAAAAAAAATTGAAAAAATATATTTAGGCCGGGCGTGGTGGCTCACACCTGTAATCCCAGAACTTTGGGAGGCTGCAGTGGGCAGATCACAAGGTCAGGAGATCAAGACATCCTGGTCAACATGGTGAAACCCTGTCTCTACTGAAAATACAAAAAAATTAGCTGGTCATGGTGGCGTGCTCCTGTAGTTCAGCTACTGGGGAGGCTGAGGCAGGAGAATCGTTTGAACCTGGGAGGCAGAGGTGGTGGTGAGCCGAGATCGCGCCACTGCTCTCCAACCTGGTGACAGAGCAAGACTCCATCTCAAAAACGAAAAAAATGTGTGTGTGTATGTATATATATGTGTGTGTGTATATATATGTGTGTATATATGTGTATATATGTATGTGTGTATATGTGTATATGTGTATATACATATGTACAAATTTATACATTACTAAAGGCAATCCGTTCTGATAAAATTTAACTCACAATAATGTAGGAATATGGAAACAAATAATTTTGCTGTAATTTGATAGACGATATTTACTTGAAAATATATAACTAATGATGAAATATTAGAATATTTTATTAAAGGGCACAAAAATCAAGGATGTCTATCATAATTGCAACTCTATATTGTATTGAAATTCTAACTAATTGAAATTACATAAACAAAATTTATACAATTGGACAGAAGGGACAGAAAGCATCATTATTTTGCAAAATTATAAGCAAATCAATTGATTTGATTGTTAAGGACATCAAATAATTAATGTAAACATGATTATTCGATCAAAAACAAATGTCAGTAAGGTAAACAGAAGATCCCAAGATAGTATATTTCTTGTTTAAATTCCAAGAGTTATAATATGTAATGGAATCGAATTTTTTATTCACTGCATTCACAAAAACTACTAATTATTACCAAACATTTCTAATAAATAATGAAGAAAGCATATTACATAAAATAAATAAAATTTTGAATAAAAATCAGACATTTTCTTGTGTGGAAAAATTAGTCAGATTAATGGTAACATACTGTATTAGTCAGAGTTCTCTAGAGGGACAGAACTAATAGGATAGATGTATATGTAAAGGGGAGTTTACTGAGGAGTATTAACTCACACCATCGCAAGATCCCGCAATAAGTATCTTCAAACTGAGGAGCAAGGAAGCTTGTCCAAGTCCCAAAGCTGAAAAACTTGGAGTCCTATGTCCAAGGGCAAGAAGCATCCAGCACAAGAGAAAGATGTAGCCTGGGAGGCTAAGCCACTCTGATCTTTCCATGTTCTTCTGCCTGATTTTTAGTCTGGTTGTGAAGGCAGCTGATTAGATTGTGCCCACCCAGATTAAGGATGGATCTGCCTTTCTCAGCCCACTGACTCAAATCTTAGTCTCCTTTGGCAACACCCTCACAGACACACCCAGGAACAACCCTTTGCATCCTTCAATTCAATCAAGTTGCCACTCAGTATTAACCATCACACGTACCATGGAACTTAGGCAGTATATCCTTGCATTGACAAAAATATGACATGTAAAAAATAATCAGAATTTGGTTCTGCTACTACTTGCTTTAGTTTTAGATCCTCTAACAACATTCTGCATGATCCATTCAGATTTTCTAAAGAACAGACTGATAAATGGTGATATAAATGAAACTAGCATCCTATATATGCAGATCTTTTAGAGTGGAATTTATCTTTTTCATCATATCCATATGTGATATTGCTTGCAATTTACTATCTTATCTGGAGGTTGGAAGGTAGTTCCAGGAGCTGACACTGGTGGTTCTGCCCACTGTAAGGTAAGTTCATTCCAATTATACGTTCATGGACTGGGAAAATAACTACAGAGTGGTTCTTTGTTCTGGTGAACACATGAACTGACAGAAACTCATTTATTCCTTGGCCCAGATACGTCCTGACTCTAAGTGTGGTTATGATGATGTGTCAGGTTTTTATTTGAATGTCAATATTCTCTTGGAGCCTGAAATATCTGTGTATTTCCTTTTTCATCATGTAAGTTACATAAATAAATGATCATAATTCTCTTGGGGGAAGGGCAGATTTATCCTTACCAAGTATTTTTGATTCCTGAAGTTTGGTCTCTCTGTTAGTTGATGGGTCCCGGATAGTCAGTGTGTTCTGGGTATAATTACTAGCTTAGATCTAGAAACTGCATAAAACTACCACTAGCCTTATGTTTATTCATGTTTAATTATTTTTGGTTGTGTAAATTGACCAGCATTATTGCTGGATGGTTATCGAGCCTGTCTTTAGGGGCACTATTCTATTATTATAACCATAGCTTTCTGAGTTCAGGACTTCTAGCCACCATTCTGATATCTCTCTTCTTTACAATAAGTTTAACAACTGACCTCTAAAAGTTAAGAATTAATACCTAGATCCAGTTATTTAGGAGTCTTTGTTTGTATTGTTCACAAAGTGGCTAGTTTCATAATAGTATATTCAATTGTCACTTCTGGCTTTCAGATGACAGCCACAGAAATTTCAAAGAACTCTGGCACATTTTAAAAAGTATTATTCTCATTTTAATTGTTTATTTTTTATAAGTTCAACTTTTTACAGATTTGGGGATAGATATAAAGGTTGGTCACCTGGCTATATTTTGTGATGCTGAAGTTTGGGGTATGATTGGTCCTGTCATGCAAATACTGAGCACACTTGGTACCTAATAGTTACTTAACCCTTGCCAGCCTTTCTCCCTCTTTCTTCTAGTAGTCCCCAGTATTGATTATTCTCATCTTTGTGTTCATCTGTGCTCAATGTTTAACTCTCACTTGTATGTGAGAACATGTGACATTTACTTTTTTGTTCCTGCTTTAATTTGCTTAATGGCCTCTAGCTGTTCATGTTTCTGCAAATGACATGGTTTTATTCTTTTCTTATGGCTACATAGTGGACCATTCTGTGGTGTATATGTACTGTATTTTCTTTATCCATTCAATCATTGATGGGCACCTAGGTTGATTTCATGTCTCTCCTGTGATGAATAGTACTGTGATGGACATATGGGTACATGTGTCTTTTTGGTAGAATAATTTATATTCTTTGGATGTATGCTTAGCAATAGGATTCTAGAATATTTCTTACAGTCTTATAAAATAGAGTGCTTATCAGACTCTCTAGTGACACTATTATTCTATAATGAGTCTCCAGTAATAGTTATACTTCCTAGTATGCTCAATCTCGGAGCCTTTGTTTTCTCCCTTTACAATGTGCCACAGCTATTCTGGTCATTTTATTCACTTAACATGAAACTTTGCTTTTCACAAAGCTTCTAAGAGATAACCTAGGGATGTGTTAACAATGTTTCTGTGTTATTATTGAAGTGTTAAATCCTATGAAATAACCATATCTTATTTCCATATTAATAAACTGTCCTTTGTTGACTCCTGTTTTCTTGTTCTTTTGGGTTTATATCCTCAAAATCTAGTCTTATGCATTGTATTATTGCTGGTATTAATAGTTTCTATAGCTTCTTGAGGTATAATCCTTTTTTTCCATGATTAGGTACTAATCTCTCCAGTGAAAATATGTAAGACTTGGTCTGCTAACAGGAGGATTATTTGGAGCAGATTCTGAGAAGAATCTGCCTTGCAAGGCAGAGGTCTCTGTATCAGTCACCATTAAGAAGCAAGAGTATGGGGAACACTATTCTCTAGCAATGTGAAGGGGACTATTTCTACAAACTGAGAAAGTTCAGGGGACTCTGGGCTGCTACAAAGCAGATGTCGTCATCACACACTTCAGGGTTTCAGGACTTTGACACAGAGGACTTGTTATAGCTGAAAATTTATTTAAGTTTCTTTGTAGATTCTGGATATTAGACCTTTGTCAGATGGCTAGATTGCAAAAATCTTCTTCCACTCTGTAAGTTGCCTGTTCACTCTGATGTTAGTTTCTTTTGCTGTGCTCCTTAGTTTAATTAGATCCCGTTTGTCATTTTTGGCTTTTGTTGCAATTGCTTTTGGTGTTTTTGTCACTGAGTCTTTGCCCATACCTATGTCCTCAATAGTATTGCTGAGATTTTTAGGGTTTTAGGGTTTTTATGGTTTTGGGTTTTACAATTAAGTCTTTAATCCATCTTGAGTTAATTTTTGTTTGAGGTGTAAGGAAGGGGTCCAGTTTCAGTTTTCTGCATATGGCTAGCTCAGGTTCCAGCACCATTTATTAAATAGGGAATCCTTTATCCATTGCTTGTTTTTGTCTGGTCTGTAGAAGATCAGATGGTTGTAGATGTGTGATACTATTTCTGAGATCTCTGTTCCATTTTGTTGGTCTATATGTCTGTCTTGGTACCAGTACCATGCTGCTTTGGTTACTGTAGCCTTGTAGTATAGTTTGAAGTTAGGTAGCATGATGCCTCCAGCTTTGTTCTTTTTGCTTAAGATTGTCCTGGCTATACAGGCTCTTTTTTGGTTCTGTATGAAATTTAAAGTAGTTCTTTCTAATTCCATGAAGTATGTCAATGTCAATGAAGAATGTCTAATTCTGTGAAGAATGTGAAGAATAGCATTGAATGTATAAATAACTTTTGGCAGTATGGCATTTTCATGATATTGATTCTTTCTATCCTTGAGGATGGGATGTTTTTCCATTTATTTGTATCCTCTCTTATTTCCTTGAGCAGGGGTTTGTAGTTCTCCTTGACAAGGTCCTTCACATCCCTTGTTAGCTGTATTCCTAGGTATTTTATCCTCCTTGTAGCAATTGTGAATGGGAGTTCATTCATGATTTGGCTCTCTGTTTGTCTATTGTTGGTGTATTGGAATCCAGAATTTACAAGAAACTTTAACAAATTTACAAGAAAAAAACAAATGACCCCACCAAGAAGTGGGTAAAGGATATGAACAGACACTTCTCAAAAGAAGACATTTTTGTGGCCAACAAACATGAAAAAAAGCTCAACATCACTGATCATTAGAGAAATGCATATTAAAACCATAATGAGATACCATCTTATGCCAGTCAGAATGGCGATTATTAAAAAGTCAAGAAACAATAGATGCCGGTGAAGCTGTGGAGAAATAGAAATGCTTTTACACACTGTTGATGGGAATGTAAATTAATTCTACCACTGTGGAATACAGTGTGGTGATTCCTCAAGGATCTAGAACCAGAAATACCATTTGACCCAGCAATGCCATTACTGGGTATTCACCCAAAGGAATGTAAATCATTCTACTGTCAAGACACATGCACACTTATGTTTATTGCAGCACTATTTACAATAGCAGAGACATGGAACAAATCTCAAATGCCCATCGATGATAGACTAGATAAAGAAAGTGTGGTACATATACACCATGGAATACTATGCAGCCATAAAAAGGAATAAAATCATGTCCTTTGCAGGAGTGTGGATGAAGCTAGAGGCCATTATCCTCAGCAAACTTACACAAGAGTAGAAAACCAAACACCACATGTCCTCGCTCACAAGTGGGAGTTGAACAATGAGGACATATGGGCACAGGGAGGGGAACAACACACAGCAGGGCAAGTTGGGGGGTAGGGAGTGAGGGGAGGGACAACATTAGGACAAATAGCTAACGCATGTGGGCCTTAAAACCTAGGTGACGGGTTGACAGGTACAGCAAACCACCATGACATACATATACCTATGTAACAAGCCTAAATGTTCTGCACTTGTATCCTGCAACTTAAAGTATAATTAAAAAAAAAAAAAAATGAAAACTCAATGTTCTCTGGAGTTCTGCTACTCTTCTATAAAAGTTCCAGGCACAGCATTCAACTTTCTACCAGCGGCTTATTCTACAACATGAAGGTTCTCTGGCTTTCTCTCTTAGCTTTCAATTGGTGATTGATCACTGTCAAACTTTGTTTTTATTTCTCCAACCACAAAACTGCTTCCAACAGCAGCAGCCATCTGATATCATTATTCTTATACTACAGTTTCCCCAATATTTCTTAAATGCTCTGATACATTGCACTTACCAGTTCATTTCCTTCCAGTATTATTTCATCTTATGTCACTACTAATGAAAGTTTAATGATTATACTGCTATTACATGCTGGGAGCTTTATGAGCTCTACCTACCCACCAGTGATGGGGTCTTAATTGACTAGTGGACAATACAGCTGCAAATTCCATTTCCTATAAATCCCCAAATCCCATAAACTACTCTTTTGAGACCACTTACTGTAACAAATACCACAGGTCAGTTATATGAAAAACATATTGTGCAGGAGGGCTATTTTGGTGTGTTTTTGAATTCAACACCTGTAGGTTGATTACACAACATTGGTAGAGAGAAGCTGGATTGTGTTGCAGTCACAATAGAAGATTCAATTGATCCAAGGGGAGTTCTGGAGTTTGAATGTCCCTTCAGAATTATATCAAATAAGGAAAATGAGACTAGACTCTTTTTACCAATGTTGACCAATAATTGGTCACCATAATTGACCAGTGATTGTTCACTGCCTGGGAAGAAGGCATGATACTGAGGGATCATCTTCAGTCAATAGCATCTCCAAAGGGTAGCTTAGCTCCAATCTTTCAGTCACCAACAGTCTCAACACATGGAGGAAGGAGTGCTTTAACCCTGCATTTTTTTTTTTTTTTTTTTTTTTTTTTTTTTTTTT